>NC_085011.1:30164068-30166568 GCF_963854185.1 Sardina pilchardus | reverse complement strand
GGAGGGGGGTCCGGAGAAGGAGGAGGGATGGAGGGGGGGCTAGAGTGAGGGTGACTGAAGAGAGAAAAGCAGAGTGGGGGTTCCCCCTGCACCCCCCCTCTCTCTCTTCCCTTCTGATTGATGAATAGGGCCCTCTGCACAGGCCAGTACCACCTCAGCGCTTCACAGGGGTGTCTTGAGACGCCTGAGACCAGTCCGCCAAAAACAAATTCACCGCACTCTTTCTCTCTTTCTCTCTCTCTTTTTTAAAAGAAGGACAATCAAAGCAGCGGCGGTGAACGGCCGTCCAGTGCAAGGGGGGGCTACCAGACAGACGGATGGCTCTTACATAAACAATGGCAGACGTGTAAAATAAACAACTTCTGGAACACGTCCTGGTCCCCACATCTCCAAGTCACTCATTCTTCTAACTTACACCACCCCCCTCTCGCCCCCTCTCAGCCTTTCTCTCTCCATCACCCTCACCCCAAGAGTCTCCCCAGTGAGGGAAGGAGAGAAAGAGAGAAAGGGAGAAAGGGAGAGGGAGAGGGAAAAACAGAACAAGAGAGAGAGTAGGTCCCTGTGGAGTTTAGGAGACACAGAGGGACACCGAGGCTGTATAAGGTAAACTGTCTCCATGCGCCTGCCGTTAGATTCATTAGTTAGTTAGCAAGACGTTACTTAGACATCAAACTAATATTAGAGCATGCTTGTGCCGTTGAGTTGGGGTCGATTATTTTGTGTGTGTGTGTATTTGTGTGTGTGGGCGTGTTTGCGTGTGATTGCATATCACTTTATCTTGCAATGAACTTGTGGGAGAAAGATAAAAGATGTATGGCTAATTTAAGATAAGATGTTGAAGAGGATGAATGATGTGTGTTTGTGTATGAAAGTTCTCAAATACATTACAGTGAGATATCACAGAAAGTTGATATTACTGTGTGTCTCTGTTTTTTTTTTGTGTGTGTGTGTGTATGTGTTTATATGTGTGCATGCACATTTGCCTATGTACTGTATGCATGTATGCGTATGCATCTGAGAATATGTGTGTGTGAGTGAGAGAGATGGACAGATAGGAAGAGAGTGTTGTGCGTGAGAGATAAAGATGAAGAGTGTGTTTGAGGGCTCTGAGATGGAGGGAAAGTGATGAAACGTGGTCATACGGTATGAGGGAAAGAGAGCAAAGAGGAGAATGAGACCTATCCAAACCTCCTTCTCAAACTGAGCGGCATTCAGAGCAGGAATTAGGCTAAATGAATGTAAATCCTTGTTTACTTGTGCCCCAGATGAACAACAACAACAACAACAACAACAACAAAATCTTAGCTTGAAAGTCTCACCCTGTGCTGTTCCTCTAATATAGATAACTCTAATGCAAAAAACCATTCACATAAGAAAAAGTTCTAAAAAAGTTCTAGCTACAAGCCTCTGGTACTTTTACCACAATTCAGCACCATATTGTGACTCACAGCATAGAGGCTGGAAGCCATTGACGGTGCATGTTTGGGTCTTAATTTAGATTAAGACTGCAGTGGGAGTGTGCTGAGTGTTCGAGGGTTGCTGGTAAGACTCTGGCAAACTAATGCCTGGTTAGACCCCCAGGTTAAATGCCTGTCCTCGCCTTGGGCCAGGTCATATGTGGGACTTGCATGATGTTGAGAAAGAGAGGAGGAGGAGGGGGGAGTGATGATCATAGTGGAGGAGAGAGAGAGAACAGAGAGTACATGACAGGTATTACGTGTGGCGGCAGCTGACTGTAAATGAAAGAGGAAATGTTCCCTTTTCTGTCAGAAATGCTGTGTGTGCATAATATGTGTAAAGAGAGAAGACGTTTGCATTTTCAGCGTGTGTGTGTGTGTGTGCGCACGTCTGTATATGTGTGTGTGTGTTCGCATGAGAGCATGTGTGTGTGTTTGTGTTTTCTGTGCATACTGTATGTGCAGTTGAGAGTGAGTGTGCATGTTTGTATCTTTGTATGAATTATTCCAGAGATTAACACATGCTGTAGAAGTGTGTGGACAGATGTTCATGTACTGTACAGTACTGTAAGTGTCAAGTGTAAGTGTGTGTGTGTGTGTGTGTGTGTGTGTGTGTGTGTGTGTGTGCGTGTGTGTGTGCGTGCGTGCGTGTGTGCGTGCGTGTGTGCATGTGTGTGTGTGGGTGTGAGTGTGTGTCAGGAGGTGCTGACTAATGATCTGATGCGCTCTAACAAGCCATCTTACTCCGGTGGCCTTTTCAGAGCTCTTGTGGCATTTGCTCTTAAACATAATTTCACGTTCCAGTGTGTTTGCACTAAAGCGAGAAGCCGGGTTCGTCTGCTCCACATTAGAGACAATGACATTTACAAATGCTGCGCTGGGCGCTCTGAGAGAGGAGAGGGAGAGGGGAGAGAGGGGAGAGGAGAGAGGAGAGAGAGAGGAGAGAGAGGAGAGAGAGGGAGGGGAGAGAGAAGAGAGAGAGAGGGATGATCAGTGTGGAGAGTGGGGAGAGAGAGGAGAGAGGGGAGAAGGAGGAGAGAGAG
>NC_085011.1:30149068-30159068 GCF_963854185.1 Sardina pilchardus | reverse complement strand
GTTGCTTGGCAACCATTCTTATAGAAGAAGTACATTTCTTGGCGGAAGAATGATGAATACTGTACATTGCAACATGTCTTGTTGCTGTGAAATGCTACCCTGGAAATCCAGAGTTCTCGCGATCGCACAATTTGAATTCTGTCCGCAAAATACGCTGGCAACGAGCAATGATGGTTGATGCTCACTGAGCTCAATGCAAATCAAACAGGCTAATAGGCCAACTGGAAAAAGCACCATGCCAATCTCTAGCTATGGTGAAGGGTATGTGATGACCTGGGGCTATTTTAATTTCAAAGGCCAAGGGAACTTTATCAGGATGCATGGCATCATGGATCCATTAAATAGCTGGCCTTTAAAAATAAAAACATATTTAAAAAATCCTCCTGCTCCTATGGTAATTTAACATAGGGGTCAAATACTTATTCCCCCTGTATTTAAGAAAGAACATTTATTTATTTACGATACATTCTTCAATGGTGTCCTTAGCGGCTTGCTTTTTACTATTTTTTTTTATTAAGCCATGAGGCATTAAGATCAATTGTCAAAAGATGATTTTATATTCCTCTGTTTAGTCAACTTTAGTACGGGGTCAAATACTTATTCTCTCCACTGTATATCTATTATATATTTCTATGGGAGACTCTTTGAGTGCCGTGTGTCCTCATTAGAAAGTCTCTGCCTATGGCCTCCCAGAGATTATTGCTTAAACTCAGCTCTGAAAGGAGCTCATGATACTATTGGCCCTACAGGTGTGAAAAAATCGTGCCGGTATAGATGAAGGTGTTAGGTGTTGAAGAGGTGATGGTGTCGGTGCATTTCATTTGTATGCTTTTATCTTTGTTCATCTCTTTCATATGCAGTTCATTTTGCAATTCTTAGCAAAAGTATGTGTGTGTGTGTGCATGCTTGTGTGTGTGTGTGGGTGTGTGTATAGTACATCTATGACGTGCTGATTAGCTTAGCAGTAGGTGTGCATCTGCACCAGTGTGACTCATAAGCATAGGTGGAGGTGTGACGGCGGCGTCTCGCCTGTGATGGTGAGCGTGCTGGTGGAGGTGCGCGGGTACTTCCCGGCGTCGTAGGCCAGGATGCGCAGGTGGTACTGGCCGATGCGCTCGCGGTCCAGCGCCACCATGGACGTCAGCACGCCGCTGCTGGTGTTGAGGGCGAAGTCGAGGCGCGGCATGCCCATCTCCAGCACCAGGGTCACCGCGCCGTTGTCCTTCTCGTCCGGGTCCTCCACCTGGACCTGCACAGCGGAGGGGGGGGGGGGGTTTAGTGTGAGGAGAATAGACCTCTGAAGTTCACCTACAAAAAAGCTACCATCTTTGCCCAAATAAGGAGATCTGGTATCTTGAGATTTTTTTCTATGGGAAAGCAACATGGGGATTTTGAATTATCGCACCTGTTAAACTCTCGCGGGGACAAAGACATTGGAAATGCAGACGTTTTGCGCTACACAGCTTTGTCCACTGCCTTCAGTAGGTGAAGATGGCACACTTTGATCTTTGCTACCCCAGACCTAACCTACTATGCAACTTCCCATAGATTAGCTTCAATTAACTCCCGGATCTCAAAAGGACCTAATCTCAATGGAAGTGTAAGCAAAGTGTGTTGTGCTTACTGAGCAAAGTGTGGATCCTGACAGTATTACATAGTACATTCACTTCATTTTTGAATGAGCTTTAGCTAGACTTTTAGATTAGATTTAAACTAGGGTCCCATGTATAAAAGAGGGACTCTGCAGGACCAATAGTGGATGATTATAGCACAACTGAACTGCCCCCACCCACTGTGCCTGCAGATAGACTCTGCTATCACTTTCATTGAACTCAACAAGAACTGCTAATCTGGTAGCAATTTAATTTGAGAAGCTTCCATTCGAAGCAAGATGATAAACCACTTTCTTGGTTCTCTTTTGATTGAAGAGAAACTTTACAAGAGCTGTGTCTATAACTCAGAGAAATATGAATGCCTAAGCATTCTGGCCCTGCTCTGTAAGACCTATTCATGTAATATTACGGCAAGAATCTCTAATAAGGCACCGAGTGGAAACAGAGCGATTCCTTTCTGTTAATCTCAATAGAAATGTCATAATAAAACGTATTCAGTAATCCCTATACTTAGTCAGGCTTTAGCAGCCTACGGTTTGGTTAAGTATACACTCTGTGTGATTCACATGCAAACAATCACTGTAATTAGACACTCACCCTGAACACGGACGAACCAATCGGTAGGCCCTCTGGCACCTCAGCCACAAATGGGAGGTTGAGGAAGGTGGGATCATTATCATTCAGGTCCAGGAGGTTGACAAACACAGTGGTGCTGACAGAGGACTGCAGGGGAGGAGTGCCACCTGTAGATGGCGTCAGAGAGACAAGTATAGATACGGTGAGTCTGTGCAAACTCTCAAACACCCAAGGGCAAGTTTAGAAGCAGCAGAATCTCTGTTCAGTTCAGAAACAGTTCAATACGTCTACCACAGCACTGAGAGGGTAAGTCACAACATCTAAATGTTGCAACAAGGACATTGATCTACTCCAAGAACAAATATTGGTATGTATGCAAGTATAGCCAGTCTCTATGCAGCAGAAATAAACAGTGAATATTATGACATTAAGGGATTTGAAAACTTCCGATAAGCACCAATCCCCCTACACACACATCCCCTTTTCTCAAACACACACGTACATACACACACACACACACACACACACACACACACACTCACCCACACTGAACATACAAAGCCATCAGCAAAACTGCAGCGCCAGTGAAAAACTGGGTGTTTGATGAGATTTGGCCTGGAGCTGTCCACCGATCAGCAGAGAGAGGAGCCCAGATTATCTGCACTGCCATGCTGAGACACGGAGAGCACTGAAACCCTATCACCAACACACGCCTACCAGATCACAGGCAACACTGCAGGAGCTCTCTCTCTGTGTGTGTGTGTGTGTGTGTGTGTGTGTGTGTGTGTGTGTGTGTGTGTGTGTGTGTGTGTGTCTGTGTGTCTGTGTCTGATTAAGAGAACTTCACACTCTTTAAGACAACAACCGGCTACGTTTAATGAATCCGCCCATGGTTAAAGGTGCAGGGAACAGGGGGGCTAGCAGAGGTCAATGGGCAGTCCGAGCAAGTTTTTCTTTTCTATACTGTTCAAGGTTTATGTCCCTCATCCTCCACCTCAAGCTGGTGCGTGGTGAGCCTTCTGGCACATAATGGCTGCCATGAATCACCCAGGTGGGTGCTACACATTGGTGGTGGTAAGTGAGGTCCCCCCATTACTGTGAAGGGCTTTGGGGGCCTTGGCAAGTGCTATATAAATGCAATGTGTTGTTGTTGTTGTTGTTCCCCTTTACAGAAAAACAACCTCCACCACTATTTTCATCTCTGCATGCGGGGAATGGTTAGTGGTTCCACCTTACAAAGAAAACTGCTCATCTTGACTGATCATGGTGGTCAACTGGCCAAAGGCGACAGGTATGTCCCTCTGTGTGTGTGTGTGTGTGTGTGTGTGTGTGTGTGTGTGTGTGTGTGTGTGTCCGTGTGTGAGTGTGTGCGTGCATGCGAGCGTGTGTGTGTGTGTGTCTGTGTATATGTGGGTGTGTGAGAGTTTTGTGTGATACATCGTGGTCAAGATGATGATGCTCCTCCTGAGCTGTTTGTATGAAGTGCATGTGTGTCAGGGTGTGTGTGCATATGTGAGGTGAGTGCGAGCCTCATGGTCGTTGGTGTGTGTGTGTGTGTGTGTGTGTGTGAGATTCACGGTCGGTGACTGAGGTGACGATGGTCCTCATGAGCTGTGTGTGGTGTGTGTGTGTGTGTGTGTGTGTGTGTGTGTGTGTGGTGTGAGTGTGTGTGTGTGTGTGTATGTGTGTGTGTGTGTGTGTGTGTGTGTGTGTGTGTGTGTGTGTGTGTCTCACGGTCGGTGGCCGAGATGACGATGGTCCTCATGAGCTGTGTGTTGCGGGGGTTGGAGCTCTCGCGGTCCAGCACGGCGCCGCTGGTGCGGATCTTGCCCGTGGTGCTGTTGATGGTGTAGAAGGGGTTGGGGGGGCTGATGGAGTACACCACTGTGCCGTTGTTCCCATAGTCCGGGTCCACTGCCAATACCTGAGCACAGGAGAGAGGGAGAGGACGGAGAGAGAGAGAGAGAGAGAGAGAGGGGGGGGGGAGGGATAGAGAGAGAGAGGGAGAGAGAGGGAAAGAGAGAGTCAAGTCAAGTCAAGTCACTTTTATTTATATAGCACATTTAAATACAACAGTTGAACCAAAGCGCTTTACATGAGAAGAAGTCAGGTTTGGGCAGGACAGTTGATAAAAGGGCCCCAAGGATACAAAGGTCTTGACTAAAACAATATTATAGGAATAAAAAGAACAACAAAATAGAGAAAAACAAGAAAATAAAAGCAGTAAAAAAGTAAGAGCGAGTTTAAGAGCGAGAGAGAGAGAGAGAAAGAGAGAGAGAGGAGGCAAAGAAAGGATGGAGGAGGTATGAGAAAAGAAAGAATGAAAAGAGTGAATGAGTGATGGGTCAGAAGACGGGGAAGACAAAGGGATGAGAGGAAGAGGAGACGAAGAAAAAGAGAGGAGATGAGAAATGGAAAGTAGAAGTGTTAAGAAGGAGAGGGAAGGAAGACGAGAAGGCGTAAAGGAAAAAGAGGAAAGGAAAAGAAAGATACAAGGCAAGACGACAAATAGGAGCAGGCCGAGACAAATTCAAAATTCAAACTCAGAAGTGAAGGAAAGAGAAATAAAGCAGTGAAAACAAGCAGCAGTGTTATGAGTGAAGGATAAGGAGGTAACAGGTGGTGATGGCAGAGAGACGGGTGGGTTTAAAGGGAAGGTTGCATTAATAAACAGCACAAAAACAAATCACAAATGTATTCTCAGACTGGCATAAGAATGAAAAAAACAATATGTAAAAAAAATAAAAATAATCAAGTACACGGCGAAGGTGTGGTAATCTAATCATCGCGTTAAGTTCCACCACAGCCTTCTGGGTCAGGCTCCCCTGCATCGAGATTCCAGTCCGAGCCAGCGTCTTCGGGAGGGAGAAAAATTCAATCATGCCACGGTGTCTCCGCAGGATGCCTGGCCGTGTGATTTATGCGCCGACTTATTCGTGTGGAGACCCGGCAACACGCCGCGAGTTTTTTAAAGGGAGCCCATCAATTATTCACGCCGCCGTTGAGGAAATGCTCAAAACTCTTAACTGGCCATTAGAAGGACAAAGGTTGCGAGGGAGGTTGAATTATGAAGCGAGAGAGCGGGC
Organism: Sardina pilchardus; assembly: GCF_963854185.1. Classification (NCBI taxonomy): domain Eukaryota; kingdom Metazoa; phylum Chordata; class Actinopteri; order Clupeiformes; family Clupeidae; genus Sardina; species Sardina pilchardus. The sequence continues at coordinate 30,153,793 of NC_085011.1, read as the reverse complement.
GTCGCTGTGGACCGTCAATTAGAGTATCGCGCAGACATATGTAAACAAGATATGAGTCAGAGAGAGAGAGAGAGACAGAAAGAGAGAGAGAGTGTGTATAAACAGAAGGGGAAATCAAAGATGATAACAGGTCAAAAAAAGCTTCAAAGACAGCTATGACCTGACAAATTGATCAAATTGAATTGAATCCAGTAGCAGCTATCTTTGGGGTGCGTGTCTAGATTAGCTGTACTTGTTGAACTCCTGGCCCTGAGTGGGAGCGAGTGGCACACAGGTGAAGTAATGATCTGTAACAGACAGGGAAAAAAGTGAATCACGGTGAAATAGATATTAGCTGCTCCTCTGCTCTTGGAGTGCAGAGTTTAAAAACTGGGCTTCTCTCTCTATCCCTCTCTCTCTCTCTCCCTCTCTCTCCCTCCCTCAATTTCGGTAGCTTTGCCTGAGGCGTGGTAGCTGACTTCTGTGGTTTAACAGGTAGAGGCTGCTTAATGAATTCCCAGTAAATTATGTTTCCAATATTAAAGACGTGTGTTGCTCCGGGTGTAGGTGTAAATAATTATTCCACCTGCTTATGATCCCTGAACTGAGCAGGTTAAGGTTCAACAGTCGAGAAAAAAGAGGATATTTTGTGGTCTGATTACCTCCTACAGCATAGAGTCAGACTGTGAGGGGGTAGAATACGATGGACATGTCCACTGTCCACACACTAAGGGTGGCTCTCAAACTCTCTCCTCGATCCGATGCGCGGTCCTCGAGGCTCGTTCCCACTGATCTATAACTAACACTGGATAGACTATCCCATTGTTGCCGCCCCATCATTCTTTATCTAGATCAGTAAGGATGAGGATCGAGGAAGGAAGGGAGGGTGTATAAAAGACCAAATGAGAGGCACCCTAAATCTTCCCTCTTGTCACTTTTCTGCTTTTCTGAACTCCTTTTTCTCAACCCTTCTCCTCATGTTCTCATCACCTCTCCTCACTTCTCCTCTCTCCTTCCTTCCTTCCTTCCTTCCTCTCTTCCACTCTCTTTTTTCTCTCCTCCTCTCTGTCTCCACTCCTCTTTCATTCACATTCTGAGAGACTGCATTCTCCTCACTCCATCAGGCGACCATGGGGGTAATTACCAATGCGTTTGACTGCAGGCTACATTTTAATTAGCAATCAGATCTCCTTAATTACGCTAGCTGGCAGCGCGCTAATGAATGGACATTCAGGGGCTTAATTAGCAACAGCATACTGCCAAAGACACTAGCAGGACAAAGGGTGGGGAGCTAGAATACACAAGCCCCCTTGCTGTTTACGACCCTGGCTCTGTCTGCTTACCTGCTCCCTGTCTGATGATGCGCCCTGTGCCCTCACCCTCACTCACCCCCGTGTATTAGCTAGCTCTTGCTCAAAGTCATATTTCACTATAAGGCCTTATCAATATGCTGGAGTTAGAATGGCTAATGCCATTGGACCAGAATTGCTAGATTTTTTTGGGCTGTAGGCCTGATATCAATCTCAAAAATCTATGCATGTACAATGAAATCACCCCCAACTTTTTTTCAAGGGTGCGGTTTTCAAAATCCCCAGCTAACATATGATATTGGGCAGAATACTTTAGGTTGTTTTATAAGGCACAAAAGATCTAAATGATTCTTCAAAAGTAAAAAACAGATGGATACAGAAGCAAAAACTTCTCGAGTCAACCAAAAAAAGGTGTGAAAACATTTCCTTTGAAACTCAGCGTTACCATGATGCAACACATGTTGTGCTGCATCAAGCCGAGCACACACACTTTGAAGAGCTCTTTTCTTTCTGGACCCCTATTTTAGGGTGTGCGTATCAGCAGCCACACTCCCCTTTGATTGCCCCAACAGAAAACAAAAACAATCGGAAGAAGAGTCTCTGAGGAGTGTGTGTGTGTGTGTGTGTGCATGTGTGCATGTGTGTGTGGACTGAGGCAGAGCATAGAGCAGTCTATAGGGGCCCCTGCTCACCGTGATGACGTCGGTGTTGATGGGGCTCATCTCCACCACGTTGGCCCGGTACGGCTCATCCCGCCACATGGGAGAGTTATCGTTGATGTCCAGGATGGTGACGTTCACCTGGGGGGTCGGGTTGGGTTGGGTGGGTTATAATCATTGATTTTCAAAATCTTTGCTACTGTAATTACCCAACTATTAGCCGCAGCTTATACATTGATTCTGCAAAATTTCTTCAGCTGTGAGGTTAATACATGGGGGTCAGTTAATATGGTATTAATATGGTTTAGTTTCTTTTAATTTGCATAAAACACCATCCTGCGGCTTATACACAATGCGGCTAATACACAGGAAATTGCTGTACATGTTCAGTAAATGACCAGATGTCAGATCATGGAAATTCCACCACATCCACGTTTCTTGGAAGCAACCAGACACCCTCTCCTTTCATCCCCAACAACATCTCCATTGAGATACATATTTACTGGAGGAGCTGTTCCCCAGCCTCAAGGACACTTGGTGCAGTTTAGACACGAAAACAAACATGAGTGTAGAGACAAATGTTTTGTGTCTGCATAGACAAACAAACTTGAAAGGAAGCATTTAAGAGTATAATGGCAACAAAAGAGACAGTATAGTCGCTGCATATCAAGACAATGCTGAGGAGAGACATTATGTATATAGACACTACGCTACTGGGTGCTATAACAGACTAAAGATAAATAGAGAGAGAGGGAGAGCGCAAATACACCCCAGAAAAATCCCTCTAACCGCGGGGGTAGGAGGAGAAATGACAACAAACCCTCATAAAAGAGACACAAGCCGCTTTGACTGACACTTCCATCTCGACTAGAGGAGAGAAAATCACAAAGTAGAGGCCCTCTCATCGCTTCAAGATGATGATACTTCTCTGACAGAAAATGACTGTCTCCTGCCCCCCCCCCCCCCCCCCCCCACACACACACACACACCCGCTTCCATCCCCGCGTCTTTTACCCCAACGTCACCCAGCCATCCCTGTCGAGGGGTGGGGTAGGGGGGCGTTCGTACGGCCTGGCAGATAAGATATGGCAAATGGAGTGAAACCGCCAGGCAGAGCAACATATGAAATCCTAATCAGACACTTAGGATCTCCTGGATTAAACCCACCACTGAGTAACCTAAAGGACTCTGAGGTTTGCATACCAAGATGGATTCATTTGGTTTACCTTTTGCGGCGATACGGCAGACAGAGTTAAACTAGCGCCAGCGACAGTTTCATGGCTTTTTAATAAACTTTTGAAGCCGTCGCTGCTTCACCCACCCCGCCCTGCTTGTACGACACAAGAGCGTGTGATCCTTTTAATTTGCCCACCCCTGTGGTGCCGGCGTCTAGTGATAATTTAATCACTAAGCCGTGCGTAATTCTTCACCGGGCTAAAGATAGCGAAGCTTCTTAATGAGCCTCTCTTCTGTGTCCGGCTGAGGATGGGATGCGTTACCGTGGCAATGCCCGTCTTCTGCAGGGGTCCCACCCCTCCGTCCACTGCACGCACGATCAGGATGTACTCGGATTTCACTTCACGGTCCAGCAGCGCTGTGGTGGTGATCTCACCTGCAACACACACACACACACACACACACACAAGAACAGTATAGTATCAAAACACAGAGACAACCACACACCAACCATGTACCAACATGCACATACAGATGCACAACCATGACCGTAAACATCCACACACACACACACACACACACACACACACACACATACAGCAACACACAAATACACATACACATACACAGCAACACAAACAGCATTCACATTACTATGCACCTCATTCCAATGAAATCTATTCTCTGTCCACACGTGTAAGTGTCTGCTGGACAGGACCAGTGGCGGGCGTCAGATGTGACGTGTGCTCTAGAGGCACGGAGCCAGGACTGACCTGAGCGCGTGTTGAGGCGGAACTGAGACGAGCCCTGCAGCGCGTAGATGAGGGAGGCCTGGCCAAACTCCCGTGACGCATCCTTGTCTGTGGCGTTTACATACAACACTGTCGCCCCTGAAACAGACAGACAGCACGGGGAACAGAGAGAGAGACAGAATGTGAGTGTGAGAGAGAGATTGAAGAAAGTGATGAAAAAGTGAATCTCCTAAACCTTTTCATGCCCAAATGGTTGTATTCTACACATATCTTACTCTGAAAATGATAGTTTAGGGAAAAGTTTTACCAGGAAGACTCATGGTTTAGGTCTTGGACCATGAGGTCATTTATTAATTCACTCCTACTAGAAAACAGGTGGCTTGTGCGCATCTTTAAAGCACCCCAACTCATTCATCTCTGCTGCTTTCAGCATGCTGACATTGATGGTCCCCCACCAGCCCACCGCCACCAATTGGTCCCTGTCTTGCTATCCAGTGTTAGGCTCATCACCCCTGCCGTCTACTATCAACAGGATCTGGGATCTTCCTTCCATTCGCCGGATCTTGGACAGGAGCCTACTGTACGCTAAAGGCTGCTTACTGAACTTCAGTGACTGGTGTTTATATACAGTATCTTGCCGGACATCCTACTCAGGATTAAAACATTACCTCTTGCTCAGTCTACTGAATGATAAACAGTCTTACTGGTAGAACTGATATCCATATATCCAGAACCAGTTGTTCTTAAAATCCTTTTATAGAAAGTGTGTGTGTGTGTGTGTGTGTGTGTATGAGTTTGAAGATGAAATGATCTCCCACAGGAGGACTCTGTTAAGAGACTCTGTTGTAA
>NC_085011.1:30134068-30139068 GCF_963854185.1 Sardina pilchardus | reverse complement strand
GCAAGAGAAAGAGAAACAGAGAGAAAGAGAAAGAAAGAGAGAGAGAGAAAGAGCGCAGAATTACTGAATATTGAAACTTTTATATGAAGGGAGTTTGTTTTTGGGTTCAGTCTAAACAGTTGCGATGCCAGCGTAAGTTTTAGCATTTGTGATATCTCTCTCTACACACAGAGAGGTGCATGTGGAGAGAGACAGTGGGTGGTAGCTGGGAAACCCCTCGAGGTCCTTACTCAAGGGTGGAGGATGTACACGCACACACTCACACACACACACTCACACATACACTCTCTCTCTCTCTCACACACACACACACACACACAATGAGCACATTTGATTGATCATGTCATGTGAGGGTCCTGGAATGGAGTTTCAGTTGAGTGACCCTGTGGAGTGATCCCAGGGCCATGGAGCAGTCGGTGTGTTCCTTGTGCATACGCACGTCATTGTGTGCGCACCGACATGTGTGTGGTTTGTGTTTGTTTGTGTGTGTGTGTGTGTGTGTGTGTGTGTGTGTGTGTGTGTGTGTGTGTGTGTGTGTGTGTTCCACCATTGAGGCCGTGAGTCAAGGTTGCCCCGATGATGACCTCAATCCGTATGTGTGTGAGTGTGAAAGGGAGGAGTATGTGAGTTTGCTGTAAGCGAGGCATGACAGGCCATAATTCTTTAGCATCTCCCTCTCTTACATATAACACCCCTGTCACCCTACGGGGACTCTCCTGCACAGTGCAGTGCTCTCTCTCTCTCTCTCTCTCTCGACCAGACTCACAGACACGCTTCAGAGAGAGAGGAGGTGGAGGAGTGACCAGGCTCACAGACACGCTTCAGAGAGAGAGGAGGTGGAGGAGTGACCAGGCTCACAGACACGCTTCAGAGAGAGAGAGGAGGTGGAGGAGTGACCGGAGGTGAGCTCGGCCATTGACGTCTAAAACTGCAGCTGGCCAAAAATTGGTTTCACTTTTAGCACTAAAGAAGATAATCAAAGAATCTACATTACACTAAAGGTCACATAATAAAGTATGACCACATTTTCAAACAGTGCTTAATAAAGTCAATTAAGTGAGAGCAAGTGTGCGGACCTTTTACTCTTTTTTTTCACATCTTCAAACAGGACAACTCGTATGAAAATTTCATTTCATTCAAGGATCGCGTCAACTTTTTCCGGAAAATCTGCTGGAAGTTGTTTATACCAGTTAGCCTAAAGCACCCTTATAGCGATAGGCTAGCAACAGGCTAACTTGTGTAGCCCACTTCCAGTGAATTATGCTAAGCAAGACTGATGGTGTTAGACTGGCTTATTGCATGCACAGAGACGAGAAGGGTATATACATCTTCTTATCTAAGGAAAATCCACTCTCTGCAGAGTTTCCATACTGTGTTGGGGAGAGGACTATACTAATGGAGATGCTCTGCATAATATGCACATTTCCATCCAAATTCAGATTCCAATAAAATACTAAATCCCACATCAATCAATAAGTACAGCAGAGACATCTGTCTTGCTCCCGGCCTGTAGACAAGAGTGACTCTTCGCCTGCACTGACGTCACCTTCCACAGCACATTTACTGTAGGCTCTAACAGACAGACGCAGAACACGTTCTTGATGCTGGAGCAATTAGAGCTGAAACGAGGGCAGAAAAAGGTTCTACCAGAATATGGAACAGGAACGGACTACAGCAAGGTTCCAGAGGAGAGAGATAGAGGGATAGAGAGAGAGAGAGAGAGAGAGAGGGAGAGAGAGAGGGAGAGAGAGAGAGAGAGGGCAAGAGAGAGAGAGAGAAGCACTTTGAAATGCCAGTCAGGTTTTCATATTAACCTGTGAGCTTTCATCTGTCCCCACTCTCTGACCCAAACGCTCAACTCAAAGTCACTGAGCAGACAGCAGATAGCTTTAGTCGTTCTTTCTTTCCCTCGCTCGACCCCTTCCTCTTCCCCCTCTCTTTCTTTCCCTCACTCTATCCCTCTCTCTTCCTCTCTGTCTCTCTATACCCTCCCTCCCCACCTCCTCCACACACTCCCTCTCCGCTGTTTCATATTCCTCCTCTGTCAGTTCCACTCCTCCTCCTCTATCTCCCTCCATCCCGCCCTCCGCTGCTATCTCTTCTCTGCATTTCCAGCCTGGTTCTGTCCTTCCTCCCCGTCTACTCCTACTCTTCCTCTATCTCCACTCTCTCCTCACATCTTCCGCGTCCTCTCTCTCTGGCTCCCTCGCTCTCTCTCTCTCTCTCTCTCTCTCTCTGCTTGAGTGACAGGTCTATAAGTGTTCTGATGATAGCGCTGAGGGTGTTACCGTGACGGCCGTCGGCATGGTGACAGGCGGGCCTATACTGTGGGAAAATACTGCCTCATTCATGGAGTCTGGTGGGGGGAGGGTGGGGTTGGTGGAGTGGTGGCCTACACCACCTCCTTAACCACTGTCTTTATCTCGACCCCTCACTCCGGGGAACATCCAGCTACAGTCAACTGTTCTGCCCATTTTCTGAAACTGTATGTTTGACTCCAAGGTCAAGGCAGGGGTTCTATGTGCGCGTGTGTGTGTGTGTGTGTGTGTGTGTGAGTAAGTGTGTGTGTGTGTGTGTGTGTGTGTGTGTACATGTACATGGATGTGCTATATTTATGTGTGTGTTTGTTTAGGTGTGAGTATGTGTGAGTATGTGTGTGTGTGTGTGTGTGTGTGTGTGTGTGTGTGTGTGTGTGTGTGTGTGCATGTTCGTGAGTGTGCTCAGCTGTAAACTAAGACCTCAGGAGGGCTAACCCCTCAGCACCAGAGCTCCTGCCCTCTGCTCTCCTTCCTCCTTCACTAGTTCGCCCATCGGTGTGATTGTTATGTTTGGGTGCAACGTTAAGAGCATGTTTGGCTAGGTAGCTGGCCGTGGTCCTGGAATGCCTTAAGGGGAGATTACGTTAAAGCGATGGCCGCTTGCACCCCCTGTGTAAGGAAGGAGGATGAGTAGCTGTGCTATCAGTGAAATGGAGGAGTAGGGGGAGGAGGAGGGATGCCTACCCATTTATAGTTCAGCCCTCTACAGCAACACTGCAGTGTCCCTCTACAAAACAAGTTGCTACCCTGCTGCTGAGCTGCTGGGACATCTTGGACATTAACGTTACATGTCACCGTGAGACAGAAGTAAAAAGACACACTCTGTGACCACGTACAACGCATAACAAAACTAGAACTTTGAGCTGATATCCAATCAGATTATGTGAAGATGTCTACACTGTTCAATTTTTTTTTATACACGCAATAAGCTACGCAACACCCTTGCAGACAGACATTTTGTCTTTTTTGTGTCCTATTTTGTCGAGTGACACTTGTCGCCTGAACTATAAATGAGCCTCTTGAGGTTTGGAGCTCCCTGGCAGTGAGGTAAGGTTCAGCGAAATCATTTAAATTCATGGATCAAGTACCCCGGTGGTCAAACAAAATGCTTACATAAGACTTATAACGCCATTATAGTCTCAATTTAATACAGATGCTTTATAGCCCACAGGAACCTGTGCCTACTGTGCAAACACCAGCATTGACAGAAGCATTAGTGGTAGTGACATTTTGTGCGGGACGTGGTCATTGTGTGATTGCACAGAGACTTTGAGCGCTTCAGATCTGACCTCTAGGGACTCATGAGAAGGAGGTGATGCCAATTAAATCACATTACTGTGTAAACCACCAGGGAGTTTGCCCAAGCAAAGAGGTTATCGGTACTGTAAGTGGAGAGAAGTGTGCGGTGAATGGGAATGAGACTCACTTACACACACACGCACACACACACTCTCTCTCACACACACGCATATGTGCACGTGCGCGCACACACACACTCTCTCACACACACAAGCGTGTGCATGCACACACACACTCTCTCTCACACACACAAGCGTGTACATGCACACACACACACACACACACACACACACACACACACACACACACAGACACACACACACACACACACACACACACACACACACACACACACAGACACACACACACACACACACACACACACACACATTGCAGAGTGACATTCATTCATTCATCTATTCATTCATTCATTCATTCACTTGCTCACTCAGCTAATGGCATCACTTATTCACACACTCACCCATCCACTCCCTCATTGGTCCTCGCAGGCCTTAAAAGTTGCCGCTGCAGTGTGCAGGGGGTGTGGGAGTATTAAATTCAGTAGCCAGACCAAATCCCAAAGTAAGCAGCTAAGCACTGACGCACACTAATCCCACATAGCTGATTGGCAATATAAAGTCCTCCACCCCCAGAGTCCCCAGGCTCTAACTACAAAAGAGAAATTAGTTCTCAGTTGACCAGTCTGGTTAAATGATGTGTTTCTCTCCATCACGGAGCGAGCCAGCAGGCATGAGTGAGAGCGAGAGGAGTGTGTATGTGTGTCTGCGTGTGTGAGTGTGTGTGTGTGTATGTGTGTGTGTGTGTGTGTGTGCGTTTGTGTGCATGTGTGTGTGTGTGTGTGCATGTGTTGTGTGAAACAAGAGAGAGAAATTGTGTGGAAAAGTGTGTGTGTGTGTGTGTGTGTAAGTGTATGAATGCGTGAGTGTGGGTGTGCGCATGCGTGCATGTATTTGTGCGTGCGCGTGTGTGTGTGTGTGTGTATGAAATGAGAGAGAGAAACTGTGTGCATAAGTGTGTATGGTCCAGAGATTTGCATGTGATTTCACAGAGCAGACAAAAAAGGGTTCTCTGTGCCATGGGCAATCTATTCAGGCTGAAATACTAATTAAAACCTGATATATATGATATTTCAGACAGGTTGAACCAAATGCATTGTGTCAAGGAAAGGAAAGGAAAAGTTTTAGTTACTCGTATAAACCAAATATCTGAAAAATGAGAATAATTTCCTCAGTGGACAGAATAACATACCTCCTGTAATCATGCAGTCCAAATAAAGCAAATGCTCTATCCTGCAATGAGACTCCTAAACATCCAGCATTAAAGACAGGGCATGCAGAAGCTATTCACTAAGCTATCAGATAC
>NC_085011.1:30109068-30121568 GCF_963854185.1 Sardina pilchardus | reverse complement strand
AGAGAGATTGTGGAAGCAGATAACTAAATGAGTTTCTTTCCATGAGCATTAACAGAGATGTTCTGAGCCGTTTGTCAATGAAAACAAACGGCAGGTTTAACGCACCTCAGATAACACAACACAAAGCTCACATTGGGAGGCCAGTGGAGAGACTGGGTAGAACTGTTCTACTTCTGTTCTGTACAAAATGAACATGGCCTGTGCTCCACACATTCTTATCCACTATCTACTAGCTCTATGTTATTATTGTATTGTGTTCAACCAGATAAATGTCGTTGTTAGACTTTTCTCTGTTGTATGTCTCTAAAGCAGGGATTCCCAAACGGTGGTACGCAAGCTGCTTCTAGGGGGTACGCAAGGTGAAAAGGGCTATGGTGGAAAGGTGTTAAAAATTAACGTTTCAAATGTTCTGTAATTAATTCATGAATAAATACATCATTTTGAATCAGGTTACAATGCTATGGAAACATCACATTAAAGGAAATCATTTGTAAACTCTATAGAAGGCTACATTTTCATCCGAAAAAGGCAGCTTATTAAACATGATGCCTGGAATGCGTCAATAGAATGTTTTACTTTTTAAGGTGTCGGATGGTGGCGGTATGCGGGCCGAGTCATGGCATAGAGAGCACTGATCTATAAAGAATACTCTAAGGTATTCTTTATAGATCAGTGATAGAGAGGTACACGCATGTATGTCTATGGGTACACGGGGGTAACAGTTTGGGAACCACTGCTCTAAAGGATTCACATCTAACATGACGTGTGCCTTTCTGTATTGAGATGCAATTTTCAGAATTTCTGCGTCAGCACATTCCTGTGTATTGATCCTTAGGTTTGACTATGACTAAATTGTACCCCTTTCATATTCTTTGTGAAATGATTGCTTCCTGCAAATGCTTGTTCTCATGTCACAGATATACACTACTCACAAAAACATACTGTGTACCTCAAACCACTGCTGTTACAATAAACTCATCTTAGGAGTCCATGCAGATATGAGCATTACACCTGTAGGCACAGTATCTCCCTATAGGACACCTCAAGGATACAAGGATGTTTATTTGTCCCATGCATATGATTACTGATGTAAAGAATGCAGTGAAATTGTCAAATCCTCAACATAAAGCCTGGAAGGAATTCCTTTGAGAAGATGAGTGAAGCGTACAGGAGGACAACCATTGATGCAGCTCAGAGCCCGGTTTCTTCCATACATTAGGAATTGCCGTTATAGGAACTGTGGCTAAATATTTCCATCTTGGTTTCAACAGACCAGTTGACAACAGCCACTTTACCATACAGGCCTGATTGGTGGAGTGCTGCACTAATGGTTGTCCTTCTGTAGGCTTCTCTCATCTCCTCAAAGGAACTCAATGGATCTCATTCATAGTGACCAGATTCCTGTCTGACCAAGGCCATCCTTCCCGGATAACTCAGTTTGGCTGAGCAGCCACATCTAGGAAGAATGTTGGTTGTTTCTAACTGTTCCATTTGAGAATGATGGAGGCTACCATGCTCTTGAGAACCTTCAATGCTGTAGAGATACTCTTGTACCCTTCCTTTGATCTGTGTCTGGACTACTGTCTTGTAGGTCTACGGACAATTCTCTCGACCTCGTGGCTTGGTGTTCACTCTGACATACATTCTCAACCTTGAGACCTTACATTGACAAATGTGCCTCTCCTAATATTGTCCAATTGATTAATTTAGGCGCAGGTGGACTCCCATCGAGTTGTAAAAGCATCTCAAGGGCCATTGATAGGATTGAAGTAGGATGCACCAGAGTTCTATTGTAAGTGTCCTAATAAAGTGTCTGAATTCGTAAATGGATGTGGAAAACTGAATGTTTCTAAAGCTGAGTCAGAAACATAACAAAATGTGGAAAACTTGCAAGGGTCTAAAAACTTCCGGGTTGCACTGTATAAGAACTGTGCCTTTAGCAATATACATATGAGTCCATGCGGATATGTACATAACATCTGTAGGCACAGTATGTCTCTAAAGGACACCTCAATATAAAGCCTGGACGAACCAGACTTGAACCAGGAACGCCCTTCGATGAGCCTCTGGCAGCTCCACCTCCTGGGCTCCTGGTAGGTATCTCATAAAGACCTGGGATTTTAAAATCTTAGTGCTATAATTATTCTGTTTTATGGAATGTATTAATCCTACTTTTACTCACCCCAGTAATACACTCCAGGGGCACTGATCCAAATAACACACACGCAGCAACATAATAAATGTGTGAATAATGAATCTTCAAATAACTGACTTCCTGAAGATGTTTTTTTTTTTTTTCTACAAAAAGCTAGTTTTTGCATAATCTCTAAATTCATTTTGGTGCTATAATGTTGAGTTATATGCACTACATACAGTATTGTGTTCTAGGACAGAGCACGATTGCGGTAAACATTGCCAAGTATATTACTGGCAAGACAACATATAGCATTTTAGCTTTTATCAGTGGCAACTGAGATGCTGGCAAAGGGTGAGTTAATTCTGCAGTAATAGACCGAAACTGCTTTAATAACGTTAATGACTGACTGGAGACTTTTAGCATTTAATATATGAGCATGAGTCATTTGCATCATTACTCAATAAGTGGTTGTTTTTTTCCTGTGAATTCTGATAGTTATCCTTCAGCCCTGTTTTTTTCTTTCTAGTACTGCATTTGACCAACTGGATCTTTTTGGTGGTACACAGTGATATTTCATAGAGAAAATCCCGCACACTGTCCATTATGCATGCCAAACATTTATTCACAACGTTTCGGTCATCTAGACCTTCTTTCAGGCAGTCTACATGACCGAAACCAAAATGTTTGGAAGTATCACTGGTAACCTTTACCTTATCCAACGCACCTGTCCTTTCAAAGAGATGTGCAAAAGCGCTTTTCAACTTAGTGGTCCACACAGTTACCAGATTACAGGCTGTTCCACCCCTTTACTCCCTTCCAAGCTTCTACTTTACTTCCCAGCATCATCATAGTGCCCCCTCTATGGGAGCACTAGGATGCTGTTTGCACTGTGGTAACTCACAGAGAAGCTGTAGGTCCTGATGTTCTCAAAGTCCAGTGGGACAGCCACGCGCACTCGGATGTCAGCTCTGCCCTGCACCGAGGTCGGGGAGATGGTGAAGTGGTCCGAGTTATTCCCCGTCAGAAACACCTGAAACATGCTGTTCACTCCCTACGGATGAGAAACAGAGGGGAAAATGCACAAGAGAGAAGCAATGAGAAACAAATTCATACAAGTACACTTATCATAAACCTAATCACCCAGTAGACCAGTGGTTCTCAAAGTGGGGTCCGTGACCCATACCCAAGGGGTCAGCAAAATAATTTGCTTGAAATTATAAAGTTGAGGCTTATCATTTTAAAAAGATGCACACCTCTCACCCATAAAACAAGCAAATTGTGTCTATTTGGTTACGGTTATAAGGGGGGTCTTCAGAAAATGTCGTCACCCAAAAGGGGTCCTTGGAACCAAAAACGTTTGAATCCCTGCAGTAGACGAACCAAGGCACACCAGAGCACAGTGTCCTGCTCAACCGGTGGAACTTGAGGAGGAGCAGAATGTGGAAAAGTTGTATGAAACTCAGAGGAGACTTCAACATGGATGGCAGAACCCAGACAAAGACTGGCACAAGCTGGCACCGGCCTCTCATTACCGCCACCTCTCTCTCTCTACTTGTCTCTCTCTCTGGCTGTACTCTAGCCTCTGTCTTGCCGTGCCAGTCAGTGTGTGTGCGGTCTATTGTTATCTAGTCCTGTCTGCAATGCAGAGGGACTGTGTGGGGCGCGTTCGAGCTGAGCGGTAGCGGATGAGCCGGCAGTGGGAACACGCCCCGGCGAAATGAGCTGTTGGGCCACGCGGCGAGGGGAAGATGATGAGGCTCTTCAGCGGGCGCTAATCTGCTGGAATCTATCTGACAGCACAAGCCACTCAGCGCCACAATGCCTGTGATTGATCCAGCCACAAGAAAATTGTTTCGGAGTTCAATAAACATTTAACCTCGAGTGCTCGCTCTTTCTCTTTTTTTTGTCATTTGAATGAGAGAGAATGAAAAAAACAGGAAAATGACAAAATCGAATGTGAGTGAGAGAGAATGAAAAAGGCAAAAGATCAAAAAAAAAGATGAGACAGTACTCACAGACACACAGACATACACCTATACACACACACACATAGAGAGAGAAAGAGATAGAGAGAGCAATAGAGAGATAGAGAGAGAGAGAGGAATGGACAAACCTGGGTTAATCTACACTGTAATCTTCATCCCCATTGTGTCTCTTACAAACACTCACTCAATCCCAGCAGACTACCCAGCGTGATATGCTCTCTGATTGGCCGGATGAATGGGAAATTAAACTCTGATTGGCCGGATGAATGGGAAATTAGAGACACATTCAATACCCCCACCTGTCGTTGCCCCTGCTGCTCAACAAGTCTTCGTGGGGCCCAAGCTCCTCAGTCATGCATAATGGCACACTGCATGAGAGGCTGGAGCCCTGCAGTGGGATGTCTTATGTCACCATCAGAGATAGTGCTGGTGGTCGGAGGATCACCCCAGACATATGTCACTCAGTCTGCCAGTGCCTGCAAGCTATTACTTATTGCTTATTAGCTCTTAGTTATTAGCCATTAGTTGTTATATTATGTATATACATATATGACAAATATGTCAATAACATAACCCCCAACAAATCTATATTGTGTGTGCATAGTGTGTATATACAGTATACACACACACACATATATATATATGTGACCCTGCAAAGCAAAATCAGTCGCTTGAGAAAATCCACAATAAACTTCCAGGTTAAAGAGAAACTATGCAGGATTGGCGATTTCATCTTAAATTTCGGTTTCGTTTTTCATTTTCGCTCGTTTTATGCTGGCATATTTCTCTGCAGAGCTTCCCCGACAGCTTTAGCGTGTATATTTATACATAATAGGCTATATATAAATATATAAATTGCAAGCGTGGTTCTTCTTGTTCTTTATGCGTCTCAGCCTTCCAGATGTAAACAGGGAACGATCGTCTCCTGAACTGCAAGGTTGCAATAGCGGATAGGGACACTGGGGGCGGGAGGAAATATTACTGTTTTCGATAAAACTGGTCAGTCAAGCAAAACAACGATTTCTAAGCGATTTTATGACTATGAAAAAGTTGCATAGGGTCTCTTTAAAATCTTAAATTTCACGTTTTTGCAAAATTCGACAGTATACAGTCATACGTTTTGACTGTTCAACCCGATGAAGATTCAACACATTAGCAGTCATTCCCGTTGTCCACTCCACTTAAAAAGTTGATTTCTTCTCTTCTGGCATATCGTGATATATAGCGATAGTTTCTGTAATACCTTTGATATACATATCCTTGGAAAGCTTTGTTTATGGTCGTTCATGTGAGCACAATAACTTAGTTTTGTAGATTTTACCAAAGTGACTTGTTTCGCTTTGCAGGGTCACATATATATACTGTATACACACACACACACACACACACACACACACACACATCATATATATATATATATATATATATATATATATACTGTACACACACACACACACACACACATAATATATACTCCTATTGTGAGTAACACTTCAAACACTATTTGCATCCACATGTCTCCCTGCAGGTCTAATTTGTACTACCCTGGCGTGTGGTGGAAACGTGTGGTTCACCACATCCCTCGATGCTCTCTGCTGCACAGCAAAACCATTGTCTACTAGCACAACGATGGCTTCAGCAAGCTGTCAGTTCAGATGAAACAAACGTCAAAACATCTCCTTCTCTCTCCCACACACTAGAAATAAACACTGACACACAAACACACACTCACAACACGTGCCCAGTCCTCTTTCTTTGTCTTTATCCATCCTACCTTTTGCTTTCTGCTTCCTTATTCCTCTCTCTCTCTCTCTTTCTCTCTCTCTCTCTCTCTCTCTTGCTAGGACTACAGTAGGTTGGGCCCCCTTTTGCCTTCAGCTTCAATATGGTGCTAGAAACATTCCTCAGAGATTGTGGTCTATATTCACATGATGGCTAGACTGGGTAAACCCAGCCCGATCTGCCAGCGATTAGATTTTGCCCTGCAGCTCAGGCTGGAAAACTGCACATTTATCTCTCCTGTTTCCGTTACAAATTTGCAGGGACCAATCACAATCTGGCTTATCCACCTGGCGCACCCGAATCGGTGGTCTGATTGGTTGATGAAACTGTCCAAGAACTGTCCAAGCATACAGAGTTTGGTCTGGTGATAGCCAGGCTACATGATAGCATCACACAGTTGCTGCTCATCCCAAAGGAGCTCTACTGGATTGAGATGTGGTGACTGCGAGAGCTATTTGAGCACAGTGGACTCACACTGTCATGCTGAAGAAACCAGTTGGAGAGGATTCAAGATTTGTGACATGGTAACCGTGAATAGGTGGGTACACTGGTAATAAACAGATAGGCATGGTCACTAACAATACTCATTTGGCTGTAGCATTCAAACAGTGCTCAGTGGTATGAAGTGGTAGCCTAGAAATCTAGACGCCCCAGGTGGGGCAGGCTAGCAACTCTCCGTTTGACTTGGGAGCTGGGCTCAGGCAGAAACCACCGAACCAATCACATCGTCATATAGAGTCGGTGGGCGGGCTTAACATAAAGATGACTGACATGCGACCAGAAGTTGCGACCGTTAAGCATCCTGCTACTTGAAAACAAGTACAGTAGATGATGACGTTTAGCGCTATCCTATTGTGTGGAGAGGGAATTTGCAAGACAACTGTTTATTGAGCCCTGCCTACGGTGAGCTCCCAGACCCCTACATCTTGATGTGGGTCTGGCTGGTCAGGCTAATGAAGTGGCCCATAGTGGGCCAAGAGAAGACCTCCCTCCATATCACCAGCACCACCACCACCAGCCTGATTCACTGCTACCGGATGGATCGATGCATTCAGGTGGTTTGCTCCCAATTTTGACCATGCAAATGTTGTAGACTCATCAGACCTGACAACAGTTTTCCAAACTCCTAGTTTCCAATGTAGGTGAGCCCATAGAAAATATGGCCTCAATTTCCTGTTCTTAGCTGACAGGAGTGACACCACGTTGCTAGTCTGCTTCATGGGCCGACATGTTGTGCATTCAGAGATGCTCTTCTGTAGAGCTTGGTTTCAACAAGTGGTTATTTGGGTTACTGTTGCCTTTTTATCAGCTCGAACATGTCTCTGATCTGATTTGCCTCTGACCTCTGGCATTCACAAGGCATTTTCTCTCAGAGAAGTACCATTCACTTGATATTTTCTCTTCTTTGGTGCACACTAGAGACTAGAGGTGGTTGTGCGTGTAAATCCTAGTAGTCCAACAAGTTTCTGAAATACACAGACTAGCCCGTCTGGCCTCACAAAAATCAACTTTCTTCTCCATTCTGAGGCTTGGTTTGAATTTCACCAGAGCACCTCAGCCATGTCTTCATGCCAAAATGCCTTACTTTGCTACCATCGCATTGGCTGCTTAGAGATTTGCATTCATTTTTTTGCCTTTATTATGATAGCACAGTGAAGAGGTAGAAAGGAAGCAAGTGGTAGTGAGATATGGGGCGTGATCAGGATATGACCGTTTGGCACTCGGATCGTGGGCACTCCGTGGGCACTCGGATCCCTATACGGTATGAGCGCTGTAGCCTGTTGTGCCACAGCGCACCCGCGAGAGAGATGCATTAATGAGCAGTTGAAAAGGTGTTCCTGATAAAGCAGGCCGGCACACACCCATCCCTCTCCTCCTCAACTGGCTGATCACAATACCACTGAGTTCAACACACTGAGTTCAATGTGAGGATTGAGGAATGATGTCCTGGATCGATGCAAGCCCTACGGCTGCAGAGCATGAAAACAATTCTTTTGTGTGTGTTTGTCTGCCAAGTGGCAGAAGCACCTCTTAAGAGGCTATCCAGCATGCGGTGGTGTCACCGCAAACTGTCCACACACATAATTGCCCACCCATTTGTGCCTCCTGCGGCTCGGGGTGGAAACCTCCCTGTCACAAACACCAACACACACACGCTGGCACACACACACATACCTTTGTGTTTATGTGTGTGTGAGTAATGTGTAGAAAGTCTGACCCGTGTATGTGTGTTTGTGTGTGTGTGTGTGTGTGTGTGTGTGTGTGTGTTTGAAATAGAGAGAGAGACTGAAAGAGAGAGAGAAAAAGAAAGAAGCAAAGAGAGACAGAGAGAGAGAGAAAAGAGAGAGTAACCTCTCAGTATAAAGTCTTCAGTTCAGGGGTGAAGCATCAGCACCCTCCTCAGATTGACCCCAGATCTGTGCAAATCCAGCCCAATGATGGGCTCTAGACGCTTGCCCAGGTCAGTTTAGACTCTAAAAAAAAACTGTTGAAGCCTCCTCAGAATAGCCCACTTAGTGGCCAGCACTATCAATAGAGCCACATGTCAATACACGTATTCGAACTACACTGGCCATGTTAATGCAAAGCTGCACCTCATTTCAGATAAAAACGTGTGCTGCATCGCATCAGAAACACACACACATCCCAAAATCGAAGCACTGCATCTCACATGAGGATAAGGACAAATACAATCATTGACTAACTGTGTGCTGACACATACTTTCATGAATGACATTGCAATGCTACACACAAACACACACACACACACACACACACACAGAGGGAGAGAAAGAGAGAGAGAGAAAGAAAGAGAGAGAGAGAGAGAGAGGGAGGGGACAAGCAAAAAGTAGAGAAACAATGAGGAAGTTCCTACAACATGAGGAAGAACATGAAATCCCAGCTCTATGTGCTGCGGAGAAATGAAAACTCTTCCGTGGGCACACACACACACACACACACACACACACACACACACACACACACCCTCCCTTATCACTAGTCCTGCTCCCATACCACATAGCGTAAAGGCTCCCCTTCACCACACCTTCTCCGCATCGCCATGCCGACAGAGGCAAACACATTAACACATGCGAGTGATTAGAGCTGCAGTTTGGAACTTTCTCTTCCTCCTCTCCACTCCTCTCTGTCATTCCCTCTATCCCTCCCTCCCTCCCCATTTCCTCTCTCTCTCTCTCGCTCTGTCTCTCTCTCCTCCCCTTCCCTGCTCCCTCCTTCATTAGTTATGCTTCTTTCACTTCAACTCACTCTTCCTTTTTCTTCCCTCTCCCTCTTCCCCCTCTCTCTCTCTCTCTTCCCCCTCTCTCTCTCCCCCTCTCCATTCTCTCGTCTGGCGGTTATCTGTCAAATAGCACGCTGGCGGCCACTGTGTTGGAATCAATCAGAGTTGACTAGCTCTCGGCTTATCTGCTCCAGAGGTGATTGATTTTCCTCGTTAGGTATAATTTGATGCTCTATCCCATCTCCTCCAAAGCAAATTAAATTGTAGTCAAGCTGAATGTGGGGGAGTGTGTGGGAGCCGGAGAGCGAGTGGGTGAGCAGGTGAGGGCGTGAGTGTGTGGCGGTGTCTGTCGACTTGGGTGAGTGTGTGTGTGTGTGTGTGTGTGTGTGTGTGTGTGTGTGTGTTCGTGAGGTAATGGAGAGAAAGTGTCCTTTTCTGTCCCACATGGGATTCTGACTATGTACTCAATTATGTGAGGGTGTGTGTGTGTGTGTGTTGTAGGTAATGGAACCTGACATACACATGCTGTAAACATGTATAACACACACACACAGACACACACACACACACACACACACACACACACACACACATAAAACATCAGCATGTGGGGTTCTACCATACGTTCCTATCACGGCAGTATTTCTCCAAGACACATCCGGGCAACAGATTTTCTGCATTATGGACAATGTGTCACTGAGGGGAAACATCTGGAGGAGATTAAGGAATTGATGCAACTGCAGCTTTTTGGTCGACACATTTCAGAATCCTGGAAGAGAAACCCCTTTCTCTGTATACACATATCAACACATACAGTATCAACACATACTGCATATCACCACAAACAACTGTCCTCATTTCACTCTCTCTCTCACACACACACACACACACACACACACACACACACACACACACACACACACACACCCCTGTGTTTCCTCACCTCGTCCTTGTCCTCCACCTGGATGAAGAGGGGCAGGGCGAAGCCGACCTGGGCCAGCTCGGTGATGCGCACGCGGTACTCAGAGCTGTTGAACTTGGGCGCGTTGTCATTCTTGTCGATCAGGAGGATGGTGAACGTGGTCATCACCGTGGCGTCCGACGGGGTTCGGTCGTCGTTCAGCTCCGTTGCCTGGCACAGAAGGGATAGTCAGTATGTGCGCATACACATGTGTGAGTGAGTGGCAATAAGTAAAAGGTCACAGGTCACAAAATCACAGAAACATCTTGACAAGTTGCATTTTCCCACAAAAGCTTGCACATGTCTTTTCTCTAAACACTCACGTAGTATGAAAACACAGGTATACTAATCATAACTGTAAAACAACAATAATCAAAGTTAGAACAGTTCAGAACTGAATCAGAAAGCAAAACCCCAAATCCCCCTCCAGCTGTCTCCAGCCCGGTCCTTCAGCACAGTACAGTGCGGAGAGGTCACCACCTCCGTGACTCGGGAGCGGGAGCGTGAGGGAGCGTGGCGCGCGGGAAAGAGACCGAAGGAGCGCGGCGCCTGTCAGATAGAACTTGCCCGACGGTCAGCTCTCAATCTCCTCCCCTCTATTTGCGGGTCTTTCATTATTGGATCAAGGGCACACAAAGCAATCATAAAAACACACTCTAAAGTGGGGGGCAAGTCAGGGCCAGGGCACCCTGAGCACGCTAACACCACGCCGTCTAAGAAGAAAGAATCCTATTGTGGGAGACACAATTACATTGCCTCTTTTTCAATGCCTCATTCCCTCCCTCTTCTTCTCTCTCTCTCTCTCTTTCTCTTTCTCTCTCTCTCAATCTTTCTCTCTCTTCACTTGAAGTGGCTGTGGAGATGCAGGATTTAAAGAGAGAGAGAAGGGCGGTGTCTTTATTGACGGGATGATGACAAGTGGAATTGGAGGAGCGGTTGCGGCAATGCCAACAGCCCTTCGGTAATCACGGGATTGCATTGGTTTGCCTCTTAACCTCTCCCTCCGCCCCATTCTTCACAGCGCTTCACTCACTCACACACTCTCTAACACTCACACAAACGCACAAGCTCACACACACACACACATGTGCACACACACACACACACACGCGTGTACACAGATGGGCACATGCGCACACATATACAGACACACATACAGACAGACAGACACACACACACACACACAGACAGACACACACACACACACACACGTCGGCCCCACTGCACTGACCTCTACCTCTACGTAGTGCACACTATCCAAGCTTTGTGAAGTTGAAAAATTAGTTTTATTACTTTGGCACTCCAAATCAATAGCAGCGCTAAGGAGCGGGTGAGGTGGGGTTCTAGAGTAAGAGCTGGGGAAGGGAGGGAGGGATACAGAGAGAGCAAGAGAGCGAGAGAGAGAGAGAGAGAACGAGAGAGGGGGCGAAAAAGGAAAAGGAAGAAAATCTATATCTTATGAATATGTTTTTGGAAATTTTCCTTTCTTCCATTCGCCTGTGTGTGGCTCTCCTAGACTTTTGTCGTAATCATTGATTTCAATTAAGGGGAGATATTGCACCTGGAGTGGGCTGGCAGAGGGGGAGGTTTTTGCCCATGCAGGCATGCACACACACACACACACACACACACACACACACACACACACACACACACACACACACACACACACACACACACACACACACACACACACACACACAGATTTAGAAGGATTATCTGTGGCCACTACTACAAATAAAATACATATGGCTACATGCTTGTGTGCTTGATTAACTCAATCGTGTGCTCTAGTATACAGAATGCTAGTCTGAGAAAAATTGAACAAGTTTATTTGTCACGTGTACGTGTGTGTGTGTCTCTCCAGTAAAGGAAAACAGCATCACACAGAAGCCAATGCGTGTGATCTGGCAAAAATAAACAAACTTGTGAACGCTTGGATTTTCATTTTTAATCAGGTGTGACTATGAGTGATTTAGCACACTGGAAACCAATCCAAAACAATGTGCAAAAACACAAGCTATGATGTGTTTCGCAAAAAAAACGAGCGTGTGACATTCACAGGTGTCCATGTAAACAACAGGCTTTTAAGTCTTTGTCTAATCTCGACGGGAAGGAAACCAACTCACAGACAGCCTCCTGTGAAGTGGTGTTGATGCAAGAGAAGTGAAGAATGAAATATAAAAAGAAGCAAACACAAGGCACGAAGATGGGACAGACAAGAGATGATGAGTGAAGGCAGAAGAGGAGAGGAGAGAGAGGAGAGAGGAGGAGAAGAGGAGATGAGGAGCGGAGAGGAGGAGCGAAGAGAGAGAGAGGATGGCGGACAGGAGTGAGATGAAAGACAAATGCTTGATCTGAGAACTCCGGAATTTCCCGGCACCTGCTCAGCTC
>NC_085011.1:30101568-30104068 GCF_963854185.1 Sardina pilchardus | reverse complement strand
GATTCTAGTTCTAATTTCATATCCTCCTTTCCTCTCTGTCGGGTTCTGTTTCCTCTCTTCCTCCTTAGTCCCTTCCTCCTTGCATTTATTTTTCATCTCAAATATCCTCAATCCCTCCTTTCCTCTCCTCCACTGTACTTTGTCTCTCCTCTTCTCCATCTCTCCTCCATTCTTCCTCTGTGTTTACATATTATCTACCTGCTGTGACTGCTCTCTCTCTCTCTCCTGCTCTCTCTCTCTCGCTGTCTCTCTGGTCTTTTGGCCGCTCAGAGGCAATGCAGTCTGAGGCCAGGCCTCTAGAGTGCTGCTGAAGGCCCGTCTGGAGCAGGTTGGGAGAGTCCAGCTGAGCTGACAGGGGCGGGGGCTGAGAACATTAACCCCAGGCCAGCCGCTCTGCGCCGGGCAGACCCCTGGACGGCCACGGCCCCCTTTTGTTGGTCAGAGAGGGAGGTCAGGGAGGAGAGGGACTGAACAGCACCACTGGGTAATTACCTCCGATTGAGGGCAAGAGGTGCAGGGGGAGGGGGGGAGGGGGTACTAGGAGAAAATTGAGTTGACTCGTGTGTGTGTGTGTGTGTGTGTGTGTGTGTGTGTGTGTGTGTGTGTGTGTGTGTGTGTGTGTATGCGTATGATGAGTGTGTGTGTGTGTGTGTGTGTGTGTGTGTGTGTGTGTGTGTGTGTGCCTGTACATGTGTGAGTACATGTGTAGGTGAAAATATGCCTACACATTATGAGAGAAAGAGAGAGAGAGAGAGAGAGAGAGAGAGAGAGAAATACATCCACTCTATTGTTGCATTTAGTGCAGACTCCAGTAGGTTATGATTGCAGTTAGCAGTCTTACAGAAAAAAATACTCAAAACACAGAAAAAGACACAAGGCAGGCACAAGAGAGCCAACTTTCCTTCCTGCTGAGTAACTGATTGAGTTGCTACAGCTATCGTTGTCATAGAGTTTAGCTTCCATCTGACCTTCTGGCCTTACTCCAATCAGAGGAGAAAGAGAGAGAAAGAGAGGAAGAAAAAAGTGTGTATTGTATGTACGTGATTGTATTTGAGTTTCTCCATGATTGTGTGTGTGTGGGTTTGTATGTGTTTGTGTGTGTGTGTGTGTGTGTGTGTATGCGTGTGTGTGTGTGTGTGTGTGTGTGTGTGTGTGTGTGTGTGTGTGTGTGTGTGTGTGTGTGTGTGTGTGTGTGTGTGTGTGTGTGTGTGTGTGTGTGATCAACCATAATGACTGTAAATGAGTTTGTGTGCTCCAGTGGCCACAACAGAACGCCCATCTCCACAACAGCCTCTCAATGTCTGCTTCACTGCACATTCACCTGCTATGACACACAAACACAGACACACACACACAAACACAAATACAAACACACACACACACACACACACACACACACACACACACACACACACACACACACACTTCAACCAATAGCAAAAGCACTGGAAGATGGACAGGCCAAAACAGATTCAGAGAGCACGACTTCTCTCTGACGTTCTGACAAGTGTTCTGTACACACTTCACTCTGGCTAGACACACACACACACACACACACACACCCGCACACACACACACACACACACACACCCGCACACATAAAGACACACACACACACACACACACACACACACACACACACACAGACACACACACACACTCTCTCACACACACACACACACACACACACACACACACACACACACACACACACACACACACACACACACACACACACACACACACACACACAGAGAAACACCAGTGCTCATTCACACAGGAGCAGTAGGGGTTTATCTACATACACAGGCCAGTAGGGGGAGGACTGTAAGCTGCTCACTCATCCTCCCACTGCAGCTCAGCACTAATACAGCCAGACAGAGCCAGCACCCTGCCAACACACACACACACACACACACACACACACACACACATTTCGGACCAACAAACAAAAAAGGACTTTAGTGAAACACATGCTTTGGTTCTCTGAGAGACTGACTGGGCAAGGCTAGCTGAACTGCCTGCAGGCGGCATATATGCTGGTGTATTCATGGGCAGAATTTAGGCATTTATGGGAAAGTGGAAGCAACTGGGACACTGGGCAATTGCGCTCTGTCACCTGGGTTGCCTACATAGCACTGTGTGTGTGTATGTGTGTGTGTGTGTGTATGTGTGTGTGAGGAGAGGGCTTGACTTTGAGTGCCTAAGGTTGAGCAGCTGCTGTTGGTGTGTGTGCCAACAGTAGCCGCAGAAACAGATTGAGTTTATACAGATCGCCTCTAGGGTCTCATCACTGTATTTAAAATGCTGCCACGACAAAACACTGCTCCTCTGCCATTAAAAAGACTAACAAAAAAGGCATACGCATGTCGACACACACACACACACACACACACACACACACAAACACAGAGAGAGAGAGACACACACACACACACTCACTGCCTGGTGACTGACTGATGCTGACAAAAATGTACTTCAGTGTCTTGCCACATGCCCC
>NC_085011.1:30074068-30091568 GCF_963854185.1 Sardina pilchardus | reverse complement strand
ACAACGGCAACATCAACACCATTATGATCAGCCCTGCACCACTCAGCAGCATCAAAGCAAAGATTAGTGCTTGGAGAGATACAGAGCGAGGGACGGAGATAGAGAGAGAGAGAGAGAGAGAGAGAGAGAGTGAGTGATGGAGAGAGAAAAAGAGATGGAAGGGGAGAGAGAGAGAGAGAGAGTAAAATCCTGATCCCAGTCCCTAGATCGTTAGCTCAGATCACCCGCAATTAAAACCTCGTTAATCTAAATTACAGAGCTAATGAGACGAGTCCCAGAGGAGCACGGTGTACCCTCAGAGGACACCCAGAGTAGTGAACACACACACACACACACACACACACACACACATACAGAGTAGTGGATACACACATACACATACACAAACACAACACACAAACACTCATACACACACACACACACACACACACACACACACACACACACACACACTGAGTAGCGTGAGTGTTGAGTGTGTGTGGTCCCTCGCCGCCCACCTCCAGCGCGCTCCCTCCCGGAGATCTCTCCGTGTCTGTTATCTCTTTAGCAGTGATGATTCTATCAGAGCCCTGCGCCTCCTCCTCACTGTGGGGGCTTAGTGGAGCATGGCGCTGCGCTCACCTTGTGGCTCCCGCTGGGAAATCTTCTACAACTCCCAATCCCATACACACACACACACACACACACACACACACACACCCCACCCCATTCCCCTTTTCCTCCTGTCTTTCACTGCCTTCCCTCTGAGTTTCACTTCACCTCACAGAAGCCTTGGTCCTTGCTAACCTACGCCAAGTGAGTGATGCTTCATACATGCTGGTAGTACTGGCTTCTGCAGCCCAGAGGGTCACAGCATGGTCAGCACTGGGGGAGGTCTGCTCGTCAGGAAGGATATCCAATATCTGCTAATCCACTGAACAAACAGCGATAAAAGTTTTAGTGTAATGATACTTCAGTAGGGTAATACCCCAGTCATCCACATGGCTTAACAGTTGGGTGATAGCCATGCGCTATGATGGCATCTCCAAAGAGCCAGCGAGCGTTGTTGGCATGACAGCCAGGGCTCATTCTAAACACAGACACAGTTCTCTTCACACTTTCCGCTCACTAACTGCTCCTTTCCTCGCAATCGTGGCCAGCGTCTGCTTGACAATACTGTTCGCTTTTCTTTTTCACATGGGGATTAATTTTGTTATAGCACTTTATAATAATTTATGGATGCTCTCCATCTCCCACTATTTGCTTTCTTATGCTGAGATTGATTTTTCCCTTGTCTTAATGACCGTATGACTAATTGTCTGCGGATTTGAGCTGTTAAGACATTCTAATTAGCACCGTAACCAGAGGCGTTCCTTCTCCGGTTTCCTCCTCTCCAGATTGTGAATTGTCTGGCTTGAGTCTGGGGAGATTTATACACTCGTTGCATACTACACTCAGGCAACCAGAAGATGTTCAACTGCGCATTAATCTAAAAGTGTTTCAGGTGAAACGGAGAGTTCTCGCATCTGGGAGATGAAAGGAGAAAATCAGAAGATGATCAGTGAATGGGGGGGGGGGGCAGTGTTGGATAAACTACCATCCAATCAGGAGAGGGGAAAGTGTCTGGGTAATAATGGGCAAAAACAAAATGGCAGAAAAAGAAAAAGTCCTGTCAGTTGTCCCATGCTGCTGTACCACCATATCTGCTAATGCCACAGCCACTGGAATCTTCCTCTTCCATAAATTGACACCACTACCATCTGTCATATAAAACACAAACAGCACACAACTGTCCTTAGATCTCTCAGGACATGTGCATAGCAGCACAGACTCCGAGCACATAAAACAGGGTGGCAGAGGCACTAAAACACCTAACAAACTCCTTCACATTTTTGCCCTCAAGTTTGAGGTGGCACGGACGCCTAGAGCAGCAAATGGGGTGGCACAGAACAAGGGTTCTGCCAAAGGCCGCAGATGGCACAAAGATGACCACACTATTCACCCCTTACGCCGGCCTTATCGCGCCTGGCCAATCTCGCAGCGTGCCGTGCCAGACAAAGCAGCTGGCATCATCAGGACCGCCCAGTCACAGGGTGCCAATGCTGGAGCGGGCAGAGAGAGCGAGCGGGGTCACATTGGGCTGGGCACAGTCCACTGGCATCAAAAGCCTGGGTCAGTGGGGGACATCAGGCGAGGGTGTGTGTGTGTGTTGGTTGGGGTACTGATTGGCTGTAATTAAAATCATGATGTGATGAGTGAGGTCAAAGACTAGTGCAGAGGGCAACCATGGTACGGTCTTGTGTCAGCTACATGGCTACGTGTGTGTGTGTGTGTGTGTGTGTGTGTGTGTGTGTGTGTGTGTGTGTGTGTGTGTGTGTGTGTGTGTGTGTGTGTGTGTGTGTAAAGATACAGTCTCATACTTAGACATTTATTCATGTGACACCTTGTTTTCCAAAGCAAATTACAAGGGCCATCATCACCCCAGAGCAACTCTGTGCCTTGCTCAAGGACAAAAAGGTGGCAGCTAACAATCAAATACACAACTCTTTCGGCTACTGCATACTAGCCAAGCTCTTTAGCCACTATGTTACCACTGCCCATTGTCTCATAGATTGTGTCCCATATGCGCACAGAGAAATGCACAAAAGCTACGCAGCGGAAAGAGCATCAGGAGCTATAAACACTCACACACACACACACACACACACACACTTAGACGTTGTCACTTAAGAGCCCTTAAGACTAGAAACTGGGGTGTGCTTGAAGCTCATGTCACGGCACAGAGAGTTCAACCCAAGCAAGTGCTGACTGTGTGAGCCCATCTGGCTTACGCCTGTTGTCACTGACACACACTTTTGTAGTGGCATGTGGGACAGCACACTCTTCTTCTGAATGGCAACTCTACCTTTCACTCATCCTCTTTCTTCCCTTCTTCTTTACATTTATTTCTGTTCAATTGCACTTTTCCCTTCTTTTCATCTAATTTCTATATCTCTCCATCTTCAGTAGTATGTAAAAAGTAGCGTACAAACAGGGGAAAGCTTTACTGATAGATTTTCCTACATACCCTTCTCCTATAAAAACACCTGTGCACATGCTTTAGTGTAGCAAACAAACAAACAAACAAATGTGCTCCTCGCCACACTGGGCTGTCAGTCTGTCGAGGAGTCTGGCTCAGTCCTCTTTCTCTTCTCTCTGTCGTCACTTTTTTCTCTCTTCTCTTCTTTTCTTAACCCCTTTACGCCCCCATCTTCATCTCTCTCCCATTTTCTTACACCCCCCGTGCCTTTATCCTGCTTGCCTGTCTTTCACTGATAACAATGTGAATGGTGCGTGGGGGAAGCACCCAGGACGCAGCTGAAAGAGACTGCAGTGAATATACAGTACGTACAGTTATACTGGGATCCTGTGCTAGTGTGTGTGTGTGTGTTTGTGTGCGTTTGTGTGTGTATGCATGTGTGTGTGTGTGTGTGTGTGTGTGTGTGTGTGTGTGTGTGTGTGTGTGTGTGTGTGTGTGTGTGTGTGTGTTTATGTGTAAGTGTGTGTGTGTGTATGTCTACAGTATGTGTTATGTGTTATATGTGTGTGTGTGTGTGTGTGTGTGTGTGTGTTCAGTCCTGACACATGATGATTCACTGCATCCCATCTCTTCTTAAGGCATGGCACCCACGCTGAACCACAAACAAACTTCGCAGCAGCAGCCGCACCAGCATCAGCGGCTCGGTCGTGCTTGGACATTCTGTGTCTGTAAGTTCTGTGTCTAATTCCTGCCATCATCCAGCACACAATGCCTTTTCACTGTTCCTACACACGGCTTAAGTCAGGGCAGGCATGTCTCTCTGGGACTGTGGTTGTAGTGGAACTCGGTTGCATGGACAGCAATGTTATTGATAATG
Source organism: Sardina pilchardus (assembly GCF_963854185.1). Classification (NCBI taxonomy): domain Eukaryota; kingdom Metazoa; phylum Chordata; class Actinopteri; order Clupeiformes; family Clupeidae; genus Sardina; species Sardina pilchardus. The sequence continues at coordinate 30,087,693 of NC_085011.1, read as the reverse complement.
TCCAGTTTGAAAGGTCCGATTTATGTGGAATCCTTTTTTTTTCTGCCCTATCTTTTGACAGATAACCGAAAACTTTCAGATGAGTTTCAGTAATGATGTGGGACTGTTCGTACACACTACAGTGGATGCGTTTAATGTGCTGATGAGACTGACTGAAGCGAGAGAGACTGACAGTTAGACAAACAGGCGGACAGAGAGACAGGTGTTGTCTGTCCAGTTTTGATGTTGAAGTGTTCAAAAGACACGGGCGTGTGTGTGTGTGTGTGTGTGTGTGTGTGTGTGTGTGTCTGTGTGGTATTCACATGGGACTTCCAATAAAGATTTGAGATGTGGACTGGAAGAAACCAGATGTTTGGTTGGTTATTGGGTCTGATACACACAAGAAATGTGTGAGTAGGTGTGAGAAATACTGAGGATTAGTTATGCTTGAAAAATAGTAAAACTCTTTGGTTGAGACAGCGCAATAGGTACAGGTTCTGTTTAACTGAATTGGTGTGATGTGAAAATGACTTTTCCATACAGAAAGGCAGGCAGGTACATGTATTGCCAATGAATAAAATGCAGAGGCAGACATCCCGGGTTCAGAAAGTAAAAGTCCTAATATTTTATCCAACGATTTAGTAAACTAGCTCATCCTGATTGGCAGCCAGGCAGATCAGATAGATAGTGATATCACCTGTGTTAAGTGCACAGCTACAAAGAATATATGGCAGGACTTTTGATTTCTGGAACCGGGATGTCCGCCTCTGATAAAATAATATGTAGCAAGTAATGTAGCATTGTTCATGTAGTATGTCAATAAACGATGAAGGTTTGCACAGAACAGACCTGCACAGATGTATGCATTTGTGGCTGTGATGGTCAGCCTGGCAGGTGTGTTCGGTGATGTGAGTCTGGTCAAAGTGATCGAGGGACTCACCTGAAATTATGGTGTAACCGATGCCTCGCGGTCTGCCCAGGTCCTGGTCTATGGCTCTGATCTTGCGGACCTCATAGCCCTGGGAAGAGGTGCACTCAATTAGAAAGGAACACAGACGCGGAAATAACCACCCCCACAGCCACACTCAAATGCGCACACACAAGCACACACCCTATCTTCATTCTTCTTACATTTTCATACACATTTCTATGAAAGACAAATCAGAGGAAGTTGGTAAATCACAGGCCAAAATGTGCCAACAACACAGGAAAACCAAACGTTGAGCCACAAACTCTCCCGCTTGTCTCTCTCTCTCTCTCTCTCTCTCTCTCTCTCTCTCTCTCTCTCTCTCTCTCCCTCTTTCTCTCTGTCACCGGTTTTATCTCTGAAACAACAACTCAAACAGTCCTAACTGTCAATTAGTTCCAAGTAGTCCTGCCGCTCAAAAGGTTGAAAAAAAAACCGATCTGAAAAAAGAACAAACAGCTAAGATCCCAGCTGTTGCTGCTGCATTTGTTTACTGTCTCCGGGACCATCCCAGGCTTTATTATGGGTGAAGCTCTGAACACGTGGAGGAGAAGAGAGGAGAGGAGAGGAGAGAGGGAGCCAAGAGGGAAGCAGGCAGTGAATGGGAAAGTAGCAAAGCAATTTAAAGAGCCTTTGATCCACTGGGCTTTTTTGAGTCATTCATGCCTCAATCAGTCATAGCGTGGCAGAACTGCTTCCTAAAGAGCAAACGGCGCTGAATGAGGGGATGGAAAGAAATAGAGTGAGAGAAAGAGAGAGAGAGAAAGAGAGAGGGAGAGAGAGAGAGAAAAGAAGGAAAGTAAGACATTAGGAGAGAGGGTGCCTGCTGTACTCTACTCTTTTAATAGTAATCGTGGGGGCACCACCCTACTAAATCCCACTCTAGAAGCCCTCTGCAGAGAACTAGGACAGAAAGAGAAAGGGGACAAAAGAGATGGAGAAAAGAGATGGAGAAAATGAGATTCAGAAAGAGAGGGAGAGACAGAGAGAAAGACAGAGAGAGAGAGACAGACTCTTTCCACCCAGCCTTTCTGCTCTCAACTCCTCCATCAATACTGCATACTGTGTGTGTGTCTCTGTGTGTGTGTGTGTGGTAAGCGTGGTGTTTATGCTTCATTTCTGCCTAAGCATCTTCCATCTTCAACCACTTACAGCAGAATCAATTCTAGCTGTCTGCACTGACCACTCCAGCTCCAGACTGCCCAGAGAGGGGCGTGAGGGAGAGAGGCGGAAAGAAAAAGAGAGGGAGAGAGAAGCAGATAGATGAATTGGGTGTGTGTGTGCGTGTGTGCGTGTGTGCGTGCGTGCGTGCGTGTGTGTGTGTGTGTGTGTTTGTGTGTGTGTGTGTGTGTGTGTGAGTGTGTGTGTGTGTGTGTGTGTGTGTGTGTGTGTGTGTGTGTGTGTGTTTATGTATGTTCGTGTGTGTGTGTGTGTGTGTGTGTTTGAGTGTGTGTATGTGTGTGTGTGTGTGTGGGGGGGGTCAGTCAAGAAAGAGGAAATCAAGAAAGAGGCTGAGAAAGACAGGTGAACAAAAGAGACGAAGACAGAAGAAGGAGACTGAAACATGGGAAGTGAAAGGAGTGGAGATGACAGGAGAAAGGTAGAGAAGAACAGAGATATAGGAAAATGGGGGAGAGAGAGAGAGCGGGGGAGAGAGAGAGAGCGCAAGAGAGAGAGAGAGAGAGAGAGAGAGTCAAAGGCAGAGTAACGACACTGAAATAATGTGCTCTGCATCCTCCTGCTGTTAGCACAAGAGCAATGCTCAATCATTCGTCCTCTCAGTCTGAGCAAACAGCCCTCTCTCTCTATCTCTCTCTCCATCTCTCTCTCTCTCTCTCCTTTTTTCCCTCTTTTGTCTCCTCTTCCATCGCCTCTCTCACCCGCTCATTCAGATCATCCCTCTGACAGCCAAATTGTGTTTGCCCATAAAAAGGGGTCTGAATGTCATTCTGACAAACACAAACTCACAGCAACGGCAACAAAAAAACGAAAAAGAACAAAAAAAAACCCTGGAGTGGGCTTCCCTGACAAGTCTTGGCTTTTTCTTCTTGTTTAGTTTTTTTCCCTCTTACCCCACTCTCACCATCAAAGTTTTGTCCAGATGACAGGCTAGGAGAAAAAGTGAAATTAGGGGAGGAAGGGCGGACAGAGCAAGGGTGGAGGAGAGGAGAGGAGAGGAGAGGAGAGGAGAGGAGAGACGGTGTTAAAGAAGAACGAGTACTCTGAGAAATGACCTGTGACAGCCCACTGTGTTTGATAACCATTTGCTGGTGAATGTCAGTGGCCTTGAGGACACTCAATGCACGCTCTTCATCATCTAAGCCACGGCTCTCTCTCTCTCTCTCTCTCTCTCTCTCTCTCTGTGTGTGTGTGTGTGTGTGTGTGTAGAATGGGACAAATGGCACATGCATAGTGGCGCAGCAAACAAACAAAACAAAAGTTTAACCGCATCTATCTCAGTGCATTGCGCACTGTGAGCACTGACTATCACTGCACAAAGCCAGTCTTTATATTTCTAAAATCAAATATGAACTACTAATACTCTTCATTTAGAACAACATTTCACCATTTCAATGATACTACTTTGGAAGCTTGCGTCCTTGTCCAAACATAAAGAACTTTTCTTTAACTATCTCAAACTAAGGAGCTGCCTGAAATGAGCAGCTGTCAAACACAGCGAGTTCTTTGGTAGGGAACCAGTTGAGACACATCAACTTCCCAGAGCCAGCATCTTCTCAAGTCGCCCAAGGTTGCATAAGGACACTTGGGCAGTGGCATGTGACCGTGTGTTCCTAAAAAGTAAGTCTCAGTGTGGACCTGCATTAGTAACACCAAGCACTTCTCACCACTGAGTAGGTAAAGATGCAGTTAATTCCCTCTTTCTCTCTCTCTCTCTCTCTCTCTCTCTCTCTCTCTTTCACATTCTCTCTCTCTCTATCTGTTTGACCTTCCCTGTGACAGCTGATGGATCGTGCGGGCTGGGAGACACCCCAGCCCAGTCGCCGTCACGCACCGTTAATATGCATGCAAATGCTGCACTTGACATTTTGTTACAGCATAGAGGGACAAAGCGAGAGGTACGGAGGGAGAGAGAGAGAGAGAGAGAGAAAGAGAGAGGGAGATAGAGAGAGGGAGAGAGAGGGTGAGGGAGAGAGAGAGAGGGAGAGAGAGGGTGAGGGCGAAAGTCTGAGACTGGGAGACAGAGATGTAATAGTTCAGGAAAGTCTGAGCATAAATGCATATGATGTACAACAGGCGTCCACATAAGTTTGAGTCACATTCATAAAGTTGGCAGGTAGGTATCTGACAGTGAGCAATGTGTTACAGCATGAATGCTGCTGGCTAGCACTTGTGGTGTAAGTAAGTGAAGAGGCATTCAATGCAACAGCAAAACTGCTCAGGATACAGTGACCACACACGCACACACACACACACACACACACACACACACACACACACACACACACACACACACACACACACACACACACACACACACACACACACGCAATATGTGTGACACACTCTCACATGCACACACACACACACACACACACACACACACACACACACACACACACACACACACACACACACACACACACACACATACATGAACACACCACCCTCTAAAACATGATGATTTAACAACTCTCATTCTGTGACAAATAAAGACATGCACCTAATGAACAGGGATGCATCCCCCACCTCTCTCTCTCACACACACACACACACACACACACACACACACACACACACACACACACACACACACAGATACACACACAGAACACACACACACACACACACACACACAAACACACACACACACACACTCTTCAGGGCAGAGGTGTCTGACACAGTGAGTAAATCTGTACCGCGCCTCTGTCCTCCTCACACATAAATCCTGGCCTGGCTGACCTTTGGAGCAGGCTGGGCCGCTCAGCGCAGCAGGCAGAGCGTAAATCTAACGCTTTAATTACACTCCTGCAACGCTACCGCCACCTCACACACCCAGGGAAGAGGAGGGGGAGGAGGAGGAGGAGGAGGAGAAAGGAGGATGATGGCCTCTCGTATAATGACTGACTGTTTACTAGAAGCTTCTTCCTCCTTCTCTGCTCTCTGTCTCACTGGGGCATCTCTCCATTTATCAACGTTCAGGAGAGCGTGCTTTTCAAACAGGCTTTGGCTTTCAGGAGCAATGAAACAAGAGGGAGGAGGAGAGAGGGAAAAAGGGTGAACAGCAAAGAGATCCAAGGCAAGATGAAGGAGAGATAAAAAGAGGAGAGGATAGGATAGGAGAGGAGAGGAGAGGAGAGGAGAGGAGAGGAGAGGAGAGGAGAGGAGAGGAGAGGAGAGGCGAGGAGAGGAGAGAGAGGAGAGGAGAGGAGAGGAGAGAGAGGAGAGGAGAGGAGAGGAGAGGAGAGGCGAGGAGAGGAGAGAGAGGAGAGGAGAGGAGAGGAGAGGAGAGGAGAGGAGAGGAGAGGAGAGGCGAGAGAGGAGAGGAGAGGAGAAGACCCACTTGAGTGTGGGTCTACATCCCACAGTGCCTAACAGTGTGAAATGTCTCTTAATCAAGAGCTTGACTGGCTCTGTGGGGGGCTCTATGGGGGGCTATGACCCCCTGAGCCGTTTGGTGGATAGGTGATCCAGTAACCTGCTTAGAGAGGACATGAGAAGCAAAGAGAGAAGAGAAGAGGAGAGGGGAGGAGAAGAGAGCAGAGGAGAGAGAGGAGAGGAGAGGAAAAGAGAGAAGAGAAGAAAAGAGAAGAGAAAAGGAGAGGAAAGGAGATCATCTACTAACCAGAGGTACTCCCTCCACAATGTTGGTGCTGTAGGGGAGGTTGGTGAAGATGGGATCCATGTCCTGCACATCAGTGATGGTTATGGCTAAGTTAGCCAGCCGAGACAAAGGCCTCCTTTTGTCCTGGTCCTGCTCACACACACACACACACACACACACACACACACACACACACACACACACACACACACACACACACACACACACACACACACACACACACACACACACACACACACACACACACACACACACACACACACACACACACACACACACACACACACACACACACACACACACACACACACACACACACACAATCAATATAACTAGCATCTAATTTGAGTTTTAAATCAATGAAACAGTTGAGGCACACATAACATCCATGAATAATTTCAAAACATACAAGACGGCACACGCTTTATATGCATTATGAGAGGAATACACTTCACTGAATAAAGTCAAAATTACATAAAGTAACAGATCAATGAAGATTCATGATCCAAGGGTTGCACTGAGTCTGTTTTGCACATTGAATGCATGGAGCTCCGGCCCTTCAAAGCCACGATTTCCACTGAGGACCTCAATGGAAATATGTTCTTGTTTAGCTTAAATGTGTCCTTGATAACTTTGTAAGACTGTGCATGAGAGGCAGATATCTGTGTGAAGTCTTCCAAAGCATCAGTAAGGTCATGTTTTACTGTGTCTTGCTTCCAGCGTTTGCGGTCATCCTGAGTTTTTCTATTTGTGTGAAAGAGCCCGTAGGTTTGTTTGTATGTGTGGGTGCATTGTGTGCATGGTGTGTGTGTGAATGTGTGTGTGTGTGTGTGTGTGTGTGTGTGTGTGTGTGTGTGTGTGTGTGTGTGTGTGTGTGTGTGTGTGTGTGTGTGTGTGTGGGTGGGTGGGTGGGTGGTATCTAACCGTGGCATTGACGGTGAGCTGATAGGCGGAGGTGCTCTCGTAGTCGAGCGTCTTGGTGACGGTGACGATGCCGCGGGCCCCGTCGATGGAGAAGAAGGAGGAGGGCGGCTGGAAGGAGAAGAGCACGCTGCCCCCGGTGCCCTGGTCAGGATCGGTGGCGTTCACCATGAACACAGACGTGCCTACCGGAGTGTTCTACACACACACACACACACACACACACACACAGAGAGAGACAGCGAGAGAGAAGTGAGGGGAGAGGCAGATATGGAGGTAGCTGATAAGTCATGGCGATCTGACCTCAGGTCTGTCTGCAAAGGAGGTGAAATTGCAATAGGCTCTGTGTGGAACAATCAACGTTCGAACCGGAAAACAGAATTCAGAACTTCCGCTTTTCACTTCCGCACATTGCAACGCTAGTTACCTGCAGCGGTAGGTGATCTCCTCTGAAGTAACTGTGAAATTTGGCTAATTATAGTACAATTCTGATTTTTTACTAAAACGTTCCTGTATTTGTCATCATTAAAATGTCACGATTATTAATAAATCAAAACCGGCAACATCCGCTCAGCAGTTTTAATGCTGAGATGCTGTGTCTGGGGAAAGTTTCCACCCGTTCCCATGATGGGGCCTTGAGTCTGCCAAATCGATATGGGTCCGAAACATTATGCGTGATAATTTCGTGATACGAAGACACTATACGGTCTGCAGTCGGCATTTTATGTCGGGAGATATAACTGAAGGGGCCGACGCTGTTTGAAACCCGTGTTGTTCGCCTGAAAACAACTTCAGCCTGTCGGTCGCTCGGCAAAGCGTATGGCAGAGGACACAGCGGCAAGGGGAGGACGAGGAGCTGATCGATGCCAGCGTGTCTTTGAGGTGTCACGACTATCCTGAACCTTCAGTTTTGGATCTGGCATGCGAGAAAATTTCAGCACAGCAGCAGGCCATCAGCTACAGAAGCGACTGGAGGAGTTGTCGTTACTAGAAAGTTTCAAGAGCTCCGATGAGGACATTAAAGGTAGGAAAAAAGTTATACATTTAGGCTGCTTCAGTTCTGAGTCAATTCTGCTCCTCCTTCTGTGTGTGCTTTTTATGTTACACTTGTTTATCATTTGGCTGCCAATTTCTAATTTCAGACAAAGGCAGACATTATTTGTTGACTGTTTAAAAAACATATTCACGTTATATGAGGGCAGTGATGGGCAAGTTACCAGCTGCTCTATATTAAATGAAGCTTAACTACACAAAAGCTACCTAAAGACTAAATGTTGAAGTTATACATTTCACTAAAGTAGTTTGTTACATCAGAAGATACTTTTAATTTCCAAACCAATAAAGTAAACCAGCTTCATGACAAGTAAGTGTATGGCAATAAAATAGCCAACATAACTCAGCATAAAATAAGTAACTTAATTGCCTTGATGTACACATGCTATAACACATGTTCAGTTCAAAAACAATATCCAAAATCAATTTGAGAAAAACAGGCTGCACGTAGTAGTGACAGGAAGGTAAAGCATACTGAGAGGAGTGTGCATATGTGGCCTACTGAGAAAGTGTGCATAGGCTTTGTGGCCCAAATTAGATTTGCCCATTTCTTAAGTTTGCAGGATAAACTGTAAGCTAACTTTTTACTGTAACTCAAGCTCTTAACTCTAACACTTCTAAGTACTTCATTGTTTTGACAGCCAATTTCATAGACATTGCTTAACAAAACCCCACAATAGACTACCACCAACATCTTTGCCAACACAATTCCGTTGCTTCATCTCTGTCATGGAAAATTTGTTTGTCTTTCAAAATTATAAAGAATATAGCTTAAATGATTGATGTATGGTTGGTCAGAAGGAAGCGTTGAGCTCCACAAATGCACCACATGAAAAAAAAAACAGCTAAGCTATTGAAAAGCTATCTGCTTCAGAAAATCTACCACCAAGCTACTGAAAAAATGTAGTTAAGCTAGTGTCTTCGCTACAAGTAGTGAAGCTACTGCCCCTCACTGTATCTGGGTCATCTGTCACCAACTTGGGTGTGAAAATGGACCCACAACTCACTTTTGACACCCACATCAAGCATCTCTGCAAGACTTCATTTTACCACCTCAAGAACATTGCCAAACTCCGTCCAACTCTCACCCTGGGCGATGCAGAGAAGCTCATCCACGCCTTTGTTTCCTCCAGGCTGGACTATTGCAATGCACTCCTCATTGGGATCTCTGGCAAGAGCATCCAGAGACTTCAATACATCCAGAACAGTGCTGCCAGGATCCTGATGAGGGTGCGCAAGCATGAACATATCACCCCCATTCTGAAAAGTCTCCACTGGCTCCCGGTTAATTTCAGAATAGAGTATAAGATCTCACTCCTCACCCACCAGTGCATATATGGACATGCTCCCCTCTACCTACAGGAACTCCTCACCTCTGTTATCCATTTGCATTATAATTTTGTAGCACTTTGAGATTGTCCATAATATAAAGTGCAATACAAATAAAATTTATTATTATTATTATTAGCCCAGATATTAAGCAATAGAGAATGGATGTTTTCAATATAGACATCCACCACCCCCCCCCCCCCCCCACACACACACACACACACAAACTTCCACGTAGGACTGTAAACCGCTTCTCAAAGAAGATGCTGATACTGAAGCACAAATGTAATGCATGTGACATGCACTACTTCATGGGAGACATTTTGAAAAGTTGATTGCAATTCCGCTGCTTATGCTGTATGGGTACAATCCAATGTGGTCTTACAATGCAATTTGATCTTTTTCACAGATTTGCCAGCTACCGCCATTTTCATGCATTTTGCCTCCAGATTGAACCTGCTACAAGGAGAATTGTCCGTTTTGGACAGTCAGCGACATCCACAATTCTGGATACGACTGTTGACCCACTGCGTAGACCAGTAGGCATCTGATTGTCTGTGTTTTTATGTTGTGAAAATAAAAGAAAATGACAAGAATTTGAAAACTGAATTGAATGTGTTCGGATGTACTGTACTGCTATGCTGTTACAAACACTTTTGTCTTGTACAATGTCCGGGGTTCCCACTCTTAAGTCAAATGTAAAATTCCATGACATTTCCTTGACAAAACCCCTGAATTTCCATAATTTTGTTAAGTTACTACACTATATTGCCAAAAGTATTCGCTCACCTGTCTTGACACTCATCTCTATTTTACCAACACACAACATGCCTCAAGTGCGTGTCACTAGGTCAGTCTCCATGGCCCTCCACCCAGTGCCCTCATGCAATAATGGCTTTGGGCAGAGATCCTTCATACACACTACCAGAGTCTGGAATGACATTCCTCAACACATTAGAGAATTACAATCCATCACACAATTCAAAAAACACTATAAACTACTACTCCTCAATACATACACTTGCAAACACTGACCTCTAAACTACTGTCTTTGTTAAGTCTGATGTCTATGTTTGCCTTTTGTTGTATGTAAATGTGATGTATGATGTGCTTTGTCCCTGTTACTTGTTATATGTAATGCAGAACAGGAACCTGCTGGAAATCAGCTTCTCACTGGGTCAGGCCCGTTTTAAACTGTAACTCTGTTACTTTTAATACTTTCCTGTATAATAAACATGAAATGAAAATGAAATGAAATTACTCACATTTGAACTTCAGTCACATCCCATCTTTAATCTGTAGGGTTTATGATGACGTCGGTCCACCCTCTGCAGCTATAACAGCTTCAACTCTTCTGGGAAGACTTTCCACAAGGTTTAGGAGTGTGTGTATGGGATTTGATGTTCTATTGGGTTGAGGTCAGGACTCTGTCCTGTCCAGTCAAGTTCATCTACACCAAACTCTGTCTATAATGTTATAGCTGCAAAGAGTGGACCGATGTCATAATAAACCCTACGGATTAAGGATGGGATGTGACTGAAGTTCATATGAGAGTCAAGACAGGTGAGCGAATACTTTTGGCAATATAGTATAATGAAAGGCACAATATACCGACCAATGATTTCAGAGCAGTCATGTAGCGTTCAAGATCCTTTTACTCTTTTAAAGCGGGAGATGAATAAATGGGCATTGAATAAACAAAGTTGAGCTACTCAAACAAACCGTAAAGTTAATAACCAAATATACACCATATACACAAATTCTGTGTGGAAATATTTGTATTAATGTATTTTGGCAAGTGAATTTGAAACTGCTACAACACAATTCAGCAACGAGCTGTTTGAAAGAGCAGTGTGATTACACACTGCTGTGCCAGCTTTGCACGAACACTGTCTGGAGGTCATGACGACAGGTTCTAAATCACGAAGCACTATCTGTGTAGAAAACACAAAGAGACCATTGGACAAACATTCACACTGATGTATCCTTTGCAGTGAAGTTTGTTACTTAAACAGTAGTCTGAACAGACCACTAAATTAAAAATGGGTATAGTAAGGTTGCTGGAGCAAGTTTGTTGACAAGGGGGTTCCTACAAATCTACTAGCCTACAATAACTGCAACAGACTGCGAAATTGAACAGAATACCCAAACCCATCCCTAAACATTAGCCTACTCAAGCGGTGTGGTTTTTCATTCTTCTGCATGACCTGTGTGAATTTTGCACCCCATATGTTGAAAATATGAATACAAGTGTTTTGATTCGTTTGTGCACGATTGTGCAGGCAAAATAAACATTTGTGCACAAACGTTTTTAAGGATATTAGCCTAAACTTTAACTTCATGACCTGGGGTCACTCGCCAGCAATAACGCTAATAACACAAGAAACAGTGCACAAATGTTCACACGAGTTTCAGCATGGACTTGTGACAAGCTGCTTTACACTGACAGTGCATGTCAATATGTCTTAGTTTGAGACTGGTGGACAAGATACAGCATTCATTCATTCATTCACTTAACAACATTTTTGCAATATGAAACACCAGCATAAACACACAGGATATCGCAGTCTTCATTTGATTGTTTTAATCGTCTGCGAGCAAAAATACAAGGCTGATAGTCTAGTTAGCAAACGCCATTAGCAAAAGCTATTTTGTACATGCAGCTGTTTTACAGCTCTTTTGAGTCACGGTGAAATGTCATTTTTTTGTACATATCTAATTTAGGTACACTTATGGAGTGGGTGCATGCGTTTCTTTATGAATCCGCCGTCTTAATTTGTATAGAAATATAGGTAACACACGTAAAAGGGCGGATAGGAGAAAACGTTAGTTACATAGGCTACATACCTTCATAATTATGAATAAACTCGGAAAAGTATACAATAAAGTACAATATTTTTTACATATACCCGGAGCTATGGACGTCCGTTTTGGCAATACGATATACATCTGAAATAGTTATTAATGATAGCTCCTGGAAACACCGGCTGTTTCTTTTAGGTCTATGGCTGTACAAGGTAGCATAACACGCTGTGTTAACGAACGACCGGAAATCGATCGTTATGTTTTGTAGAACCCGGAAGAAAGTTCCACACAAACCCAATTATGACAACGTTGAAATTCTAAAGGTATACTTGGATGAAAGTGTGTGTGTGTGTGTGTGTGTGTGTGTGTGTGTGTGTGTGTGTGTGTGTGTGTGTGTTTGTGTTGTACGTGTGTGTGTCTTTCTGTGTGTGTGTGTGTGTGTGTGTGTGTGTGTGTGTGTGTGTGTGTGTGTGTGTGTGTGTGTGTGTGTGTGTGTAAAATTATTTTGAACTAATCAAAAACCCCGATAGAAACACTTGGGTATTCAGGCATAATTAATAGCGGTGCAGTAAAACACCACAGAACACAAAAGAGCACAGTGGGCTTTGTTCACGGTCAATGTCTGAGTCGGATACCTACAGGGCCCTCAAATATCGCTGGTCAGCAACTCAGCCAGCCATGATGATGACAATTGTTTGAGGGCTGCATAAATATGCAATCAACATGCTTACAGGGGTGTGCACACAAAGTACACACACATACAGTACATACACAGAGACAGAAACATACACAGTCACACCGACACAGGCTTGACTGTAATAAATACTGGTCATTAAAGGCTGTGACCCCCAGGCAGCTTGGTGGACAGGTGCCCTGAGGTGCGTTTCCCCAAAGCATCGACAGTTTTTGAGTCAAACGTCACAGATACTTATATCGGTTACATTTTTATTTTTATAAAAAATTTTATTTTATTTTAAGAGCTAACAAATATGCCCTTATTCTTTTTTTACTTCCCGTGATAAATTTGTGTGATATGTGACAACATGAAGCTTGTCTGTGTATGTGTAACTCAATTCTACAGACTGGCTTTTGGCAGTGACACTGTCAAGGTATTTGCTATTTTAGTTAGAAACTATGCTTTTGGGAAACGGACCCCCGGTTAAGGAATAATGGAAAATAGAGGCTTCTCAAGGGATTAGACCTGAGAGGTCAAAGGTTATAGGGCAGGGTAGGGAGCATGAGACCAGAGGGCATGATCAGAACCTCAGATACAAGAGTACAGACCAGCCGAACATAAACATCATCCTGATACACACTTACACAGGGGAAAAACACATACAAGGAGAAAAAGACTGAGAAATACACACACAAATGTCAGTGATGCAGTAGAAGTGCCTGTTCACCACACACATACACACACACACACACACACACACACACACACACACACACACACACACACACACACAAACACACACACACACACACACACACACACACACACACACAAACACACACACACACACACACACACACACACACACACACACACACACACACAATGTAAACAATGCAGATTGAGAGAAGTTTGTTTTTGCCATGTTTGTCATACAGTCGTGTCCTCTCAATCAACACCATGTTGTCCTTCTCTGGTGTGTCTCCTGTTGCAAGTCTCTCCGCGGCGGACAGGCAGCACTCAGCAGAAAAGAGGCCAGAGGTGTCTGTTTGCATTTGCATCCATCTCCACCACACACTCAGACAGAGAGA
>NC_085011.1:30066568-30069068 GCF_963854185.1 Sardina pilchardus | reverse complement strand
ATTCCGATCTTGTTCAAGGTGAAATTATTGTTGGGGTGCGCCCAGCATTGCCTGTCCCAGGTGTTCATGTTATTTTAGGTAACATATTGGCCGGGGACCGTGTGTGGCCTTGTGGGCCAGCACCACCAATTGTGTCCATTGAGCAAAGGGATTTTGAGCAAAATGCAAGTGCCGCAGAATTCCCTGAGGTGTTGCGTGCTGCGTGCGGGGTGACTCAGTCAAAGAGTTGCGCACAGGCAGCGAATGATTCAGGTGAGCTCGCCGATGTTAAATGTTTATTCTCACCTTTACCTAATTTGCCAGCAGCGTTTGAACGCAGTGATCTTATTCTGGCCCAGAAAGAGGATGATTGCTTGGCAGAGCTATTGGATGTGGCCTTGTCAGAAGACAAACTGCCGAGCGCAGACAAGGGCTATTTTATTCTTAATGGTTTGCTTGTTCGTAAAGTTGTGTCCAATAATGATTTGACTGAGACGTTGTTGCAGATTGTCGTGCCGAAGAGATACCGGGATCCGGTGTTGCAGACAGAACACGGGAAGGAAGCGGGGCACTTCGGGGTGCGCAAAACTTATGTTCGCCTATTGCAGCAGTTCTACTGGCCGCGATTGAGGCGAGATGTAGCAGATTTTATAAAGACATGTCGGACCTGTCAAATGGTGGGTAAGCCGAAGTCCATTAAGCCCGCTCCTCTGCATTTCGCAGATCAGTTTCGGAGTTCCCTGGCTGTTCCAGCGGTTGGGTCTGCAGCTCCTTCTCCTCTGAGGGTGGCAGCTGATGGGGAGAGTGAGAGTGGCCCAGATGACTGCTTGCTGTCACCGCAGCTGAAAAGTTGTGTTCTGGACGATCTAGATGGCTCGTATTTGAGTCTTATTCAATTTTATCCGATTTTATTGTCAATCTTTTCCAACTCAACGAATGGGAAATCGCGAAGGAAGCACTGGCCTTGGTTTGCGTTTTTTAGCCCTTCAGTTTGTATGTGGGTGGAGAAGTTCACCCAGTGGTCATACTTTCCGATAATCATCCGTTAGCCGTTTTTCATTTAGAATCTAAAGCAACGTCTGGTGCGTTGGGCGTTGTTTAGCAATTACACGATGTACAGATTCACCATATTCGGGCGTGGATAGTGCAGTTGCAGATGCGTTGTCTCGCGTCCGGATATGGTGTAATGGGTTGAATGTTGTATGCAAGTAACTTCTCTCCTCAAGTCTCTCTGTTCCTGTGCCTCTTAAATTGCTTTTCTAGGTACCAGAATTGCTGTGGTTCAGGAGATTGGGTGACTGGTGAGCATGAGTTAAGTGCATGGTGAGCATGAGTTGAGTGCATGGTGAGAGGGTGCATTCTGCGTGTGAAAGTGGGAAACGGATGTGTCCAGAGTTGGGTGAGTGGGTTATTTGGGACTGGGTTGATTTATGGTTGTTTTGTCTAAGTATTATTTTGTTTACAGTATTTGCAGAATCCCACTTAGGTGGGCTTCTGTTTTAAGGGGGGGGATATGTAACGGATTCGGGTGGGTTTTAGACCCCGCCCTGTTGTGTGGCTTGCCTATGCTTTCTCCCTCTCTGTCCCCTCCTACTATCCTGAGCAGGTGATGGTGATTAGGTGCACCTAATGGGCAGGAGCATAAAAGGCCTGCATCTCCAACAGTCACTCTCTGCTTCCTCCTCCCGGCGTTTGGATTTCGTTGTTAGAACCCCTAGACTGATTATTGCATGACACCTTTGGTTACTTCCATTATACTGACTTACACTACACAGCACTGTATATATTTATCATTTAGTCTTTGTTAATTATATTTACTTAATAAATTCACTTATTCTTCTGGAATCTCTGCGTGGTCTCCCCGTTCATGTTTCATGCCTAGAGCCAGCATGTCACAGTACGTGCGTATGTATGTATGTATGTGCGCATGCATGCCAGCGTGACTCAAGCCACTCTGTTGATTATCCAGGAATGGAAGAGGTCCAGTGGAAAGACCAGGAGAGTGTGAAACCCTTGTCCTTTATGGCCTCATAACCTGCGATATGGCCAGTGTCTCCTCCATAAAGGCAGCCCATAATAAACAACTGCGCTGACTGAGTGGGGGGACGCGCTGCCAACGGCTTAGAGCCCACCTCATCAAACAGAGCCGTGGCCTCACACACTTTATCCTACAAATGGGAGTCTAATGGGCATGTGAATGTATCCATTAAAGGAGAGGAAACGGGGGGGGAGGGGTGCGGAGAAGAGAGGAGACGGAGGAAGAGAGAAGGAAAGAGGAGAGAAAAACGACAAGAAAAGAGCAGTGAGAAGAAAAGATGGAAAGAGAGGGAGAAGAGAAGGACGGTAAAAAAGAGGAGAAATGTAATTACAAGGAAGACGCGAGATAGACAGAATAGGGAAGAAGGGATGAGAGGCGCGCAAACTCTGAAGGCGGGACCTGAGCATAAATCTGAGAGAGGCAATCAGAGGAGAGTGTAATGGCCTAAGTGTCTGATCGGAGAGCCATCTGCCCTTTGAGCCA
>NC_085011.1:30051568-30059068 GCF_963854185.1 Sardina pilchardus | reverse complement strand
ACTACAGTATACGGTAGCTACTCACAGTGTGAGCCCAATTCTCTTGTGCTAAAGGCTAAGGGTGATCTGATTAACTTCACTCCCTCTGAGCTAAAGGTGCAGCTAAGCTAATTACGCAACTCAGGTATAACATCTAATTACACATCAATGCCGCAGTCACGAAATGAACTCCGCTCTCTAACAATGAGACCGACATAGATAGAAAGTTATGCGTTTTCACAGCAACTACACGCGAACGCTTCTCACCAACACTCGTCAGTGTTAAAGCAATTGAAGCTGACCACATGGAACATAACAGTGAAAAGAGGCGAAGAGACGGAGAGAGAAAGAGAATGATAAGAGACAAGAGGAGAGCAGGGGCATGTGGAGACCTTGCTCACTAAAACTGTCTTTGACATCAACGTTGGTGTGGCAGAGGCCAGCAGAATGAGACACTGATTAAAGGGAGGAGAGAGAGGGAGGGATGAAAAAGACGGAGGGAGGCATAGAGAGTGAGAGAAAGAGAAAGAGAGAGAGAGCATGTACTGCATTACAAGTATTCCTTATGTACTGTAAATGTATGTCTACATGTTAAATGTTCTGCTTCAGCAATGCAATAATATTTGTCATGCTAATAAAGCACACTTGAACTTGAACTTGAGAGGGAGTGTGTGTGCATGTGTGTGTGTGCATGTTGGAGAGCAAGAGGAGTTGATGGGTTTCCATAATAATTTCCAACTGACCTGCAGACACTATTACACATTACACACACACACACACACACACACACACACACACACACACACACACACACACACACACACACACACACACACACACACACACACACACACACACACACACACACACACACACACACACACACACACACACACACACACACACACACACACACACACACACACACACACACACACACAATGAACAATTGAAAATGTCCGCGCTGGGAACAGGCAAGAGAGGGGGATATGTATTTTTTTTCTTAGGAAACACTCAAGTGAAAAAGGACAAACTCATATAGGTTCATATTCATTTATCATTTGCAGCTCCTTAGTGCTGACTTAAGCAGCCCAGTGTAGTCTCAAGGAGGCCCCCCTCCCTCTATCTTCGCTTACGTTAGGAACTGGAGGGGATGAGGGGGAGAAATGAAGCGTGTCTAACTCCACAGAGTGTAGGCTCATCTGACACGCTAACACCCGCTAAACCATCCTCAACAACGGGGGATTAAGCGCCAAGCCACAGCCAGCCCATATCACACAACAGCTCCGGAGGATCCCGGGTGAGGTTATGAGTTTCACTTATTTATTTGACTATAGTAAAAAAGCGTTGCGATAACTGTCATCTTTAGCCACAGGGCAGGGAGTATTTTGGGCTATTTTTGAGATTTCAAAGTCTGAAGTTTCAGGAGTTCTGAATTCAGAAAATATTGCACTTAGTAGCCCATATTTTGAAAAAAACAACAACAAATGATCATGCTTTTTCACAACTACAGTGGTTTGGATAACACATCTCAAGGGACAATTCCTTGTAAGTACATTCAGGAAATTACAAACTCACTTTTGTTGGTTAATCATACAAAATTGATGTTTTTGTGTAATTTCTACCTCTTACCAATCAAGATTCTTTGACAATACCCCCCACAAACAGTAAAACACACAGACACCGACACACCCACCGACACAC
This sequence comes from Sardina pilchardus, assembly GCF_963854185.1. Classification (NCBI taxonomy): domain Eukaryota; kingdom Metazoa; phylum Chordata; class Actinopteri; order Clupeiformes; family Clupeidae; genus Sardina; species Sardina pilchardus. The sequence goes on along the minus strand of NC_085011.1, from coordinate 30,057,385 downwards.
ACACACCCACACACACACACACACACACACACACACACACACACAGACTCACTGGTAGATTCTTTGTGAATATAACACTACAGGCTCCTGCTGGGCCTGAGAGGAAAATCTTGCCAGGCAAAATGAGTTGTAATTCACTTGTGATTTATTCTGCTTGTTCATTGTATTGTTCAGTGTGTGTCCAAACTTCAAGTGACCAATTAGAAGAGTCCTTTCTGTCCTTTCTTTACACTCAGCTGAAGAAAACAATGAAATTCATCGACTTCTATTTCGAGCAGGACCCACCAGTAGGTCTACACTGTCTCACAGCGAATCACACATCTCAAGACAAGCAGCATCACATTGGGAGATAACCTTACATCAAACATGCACATATATAAACAGCTAAAGACACACACACACACACACACACACACACAGACAGAAAGACAGACTTCCTGGACAGCAGGCTGACACTCACTTCACCCACCTTTTTCTCCAGAGACCTCTCTGCGAGTTTCTCTCTCTCTATCTCTCTCTCTCTCTCTCTCTCTCTCTCTCTCTCTCTCTCTCTCTCTCTGTCACTCTCTCTCTCTCTATCTATCTATCTATCTCTGATTCCCTCTCCATCTTCTTCTTATCCCTCTTTATTCTGCTAAGGCCTGCTTCAGCACATGCATTATTCCTGCCCAGGGTTAAAGGTCGCGACCTGCAGGCTGCAGCCTTCATCTGACCCACATTACCCTCCATCCAATTAGATATCAGAAACGTTGGCTAAAGCACCGCCGATGGCACCCCCGTCCTTTCTCGCTCTGTAGTCGGAGTCTTCAAAGAGGGGGGCGCTCGGGCAGCGGTTAACAGTAGGTTCGGGTGACCAGATGACGGGCCGTGTCCTGGTCACTGAGGATCAAATGGAAGCGGAGGCGAAGGGGCAGCTTTGCATCATCAGCATCAAAGTGGGAGCTGATGGCCGAGAAGTGAGACACACTTCTTATTCTCTCGACGCACGACAGTCGGAGCGAGCGAGCGAGCGAGCAAACGAGTAAGAAAGAAAGACAGAATGAGAGTGAGGTGGACGAGTGGAAATGAAAGCTAAAGGGAGAGAAGGAGAGAGGGATAGAGAAAGAGAGATAACATAAGAGGGCAAAACATATAGAAGGATGAAAATGATCAAACCAATTTAATTATCCTGCCGCTCCTGATATGACTAGTGCCTGTAGCGTCTCATTATGAACTGGCATCTAGTGAGGGAATGCTTCAATCACAGTGGAAAACAGATCTAAAAAATATGCTACAAGGATAAGGCCATGAAATAAATACAAATCTAAAACTGAAGTCCTTCAACATCTTTGCTTCGCCTAGGCTCATTCATGTTTTCTGAAAAATGCACAAAATATACAGATTATCCAAATCTAAATGATCCAAAAGTGTGATATTTTCACATCTATGACATGTTTTCCAAAATTCTAAATAGATTTGTCCATTCTGTAGCTTCTGATCCAAATGTAAGTAAGAATCACAACAAATAACATATTGAATTCTGATTGTACATACAGTACACACAGTACTTATACTGTGATAGCCATGTCTTTTGAGTTGTTCCTATGTTCACTTTGGTACAGGGTGGGGTTAGAGAGAGAGACCCTTAGCGGCCATCTTGAGCAGCGACCCCTGTACACCGAAGCTGCCATGGAGCTGCTTTGATTGGCAGGCAGGTGAGTGGGCGGGTGGGTGGGGGGCTGGACTCTGATGAGGGGAGTCCAGTTTGCAATCACTTCATGTAGCTCTGCAGCAGACGTCTGAACCAGACACGAGCTGGGGTGGGGCAGCAGAGAGAGAGAGAGAGAGAGAGAGAGAGAGAGTGGGAGAGGGGAAGGAGAGAGAGAGAGAGAGAGAGAGAGAGAGAGAGAGAGAGAGAGAGAGAGAGGGGGAGGGAGAGAGGAGAGAAGGAGAGAGAGGAGAAAAATGGGAGGGAAAGATGATGGAGGGAAGGAAACGAGGGAGGAAGAAACAGAACGAGGGAACAAGTGAGAGGTAAAAAGTATGGGAGATGAAAGAGAATGAGGGAGAGAGAGACAGGAACTACAGTAAGGGCAGGAGGGGCAAAGGAGAAAGAGGATGGCAGGGAACGAGAGAGCAAGAGAGGAGGAGAGGGAGGAGAGTGTGATAGAGAGGGACAGGGGTGAGGGATGAGAGGGACAGGGAAGAGAGCCAGTGAATTGCACCAAGCGGGCAGTGGAGGTAGAGTGGAGTGGAGCGGAGTGGAGTGGTGTGGAGAGTGTATGATGATCGGGGGAGAAGAAGGGCTAGCGGGTACAGGAGAGGAGGTGTGAGTTTGCCTCTGAGGATCACAGGGAGCTGAAGCCCACGGCTGAAGCACATCACTTCTAATCAGCTGTGACGGAATGACAGGACTGATGCCTCACTGACAAAGTGGAACGCCGTGTGCTGAGGGATCCTGGTGTACAGTCAGTGAGTGGCTGTACGTTGCGCTGAGAGTGTTGAGCGCAGCGCTTTGAGGCACCGACTTGAGTGTGCCGACACTTTGTCAAATGACACGTCAGCACATCAGCAACTCACAATTGAGAATCGTGATCTACACGGCGGAGGCAAGAGGGTTTCGGCCACGGTGTGTGGGGTCGTACCGAGAAACAACGGAATCTAAGTAATCTAAATAGAACACGTCCTCCCATACAACTCCCCCCTCCTCCGCTTCTCTCCCCTGCCCCTCTCTCACTCTACCACTCCCAATCCTGTGCTCTGTTCATTTCCCACCTTCTCTGACTCACTCTCCTCCATCTTATTCTCTCTCCATTGCCATTTGTCCTCTCTCTCTCTTTCCCTATCAAGTTAACGAAATGGGTTTGTTAGGGGAGCGACAGGCTCCATTAGCGTTTACTCGTCAACTTATTATTTATTTAACTGGCGATGTAGACTAATTTGTTTGTGTTGGTTTTGGTTGTTGTTTAAGAAGAGGCTTTTACGTAAACAGTCAGGTCTAGCTCCTTTCCCCCCTCACTTGCTTGGCTGTCTCTGCCTGTGTGCACAGCCCACAGGAGAAGCTGCTGGGGATGTTCCACATTAGTGGCGCAGTGTCAGCCTAAATGGATCAAATTAAATTGACGGGACATGCTAAAACGACACAAATGAAATGGAGGAAAAAGAAGATTCATGACTCCTCTCTCTCCGTCTGTCTCTCTCTTCCACGCGCAACTGCGCACACACACACACACACACACACACACACACACACACACACACACACACACACACACACACACACACACACACACACACACACACACACACACACACACACATGCATACTTTACTCATCTCTCTCTCTCTATCTCTCTCTCTCTCTATCTCACACACATTTTTCAATAAATCCAATGCCAATGAAATCAAACACATTAGTGACAAGGAGAGAGAGAGATAGAGAGAGAGAGAGACAGAGAGAGATAGAAAGAGACAGAGAGAAAGTGCAGGAGCAAAAACAAAAATACGAGAAGGGAAATCAGACCCGTTTAATGGTCTCCACAAATGGAGCGATGATCTCCCCACCAGAGCTATCCTCCGTACCACCTCACCGTCAACCTACAAACCCTCTAGAAAAGTCCCTCGAGGAAACATTCAGCGTGACGCAAGCCTCTCTCAGCATGCATGAGCGAAGTGCGTACACTGGCAGAGAAGTCTCAAGCCTCATGCCATGGCAGTAGCGCCCATTCCTCTGGCGCCTCCGATCGTGTCCGAAGACAAAAGCCGCTTCTGTGAGATATGGAATGGCAGAGGTCATCAGCATGTCCAGAGGAGACAACGGACCTGTCAGTACGGTGCCAAACAACAGACAACAGGGGCGAGCTGACAAGTTTAAGTGTCGAGCTGGAGACAGGCATGTTTGCTGTCCTCTGGGCTTTTATTTACGGCTCTGTGCTGACCTGGTCAGCCTGAGTAATGGACACGGCCAGTCAGCGGAGTGGACTGGTCAGTCAGGTGGACAGCGTGAGTGGCAGACAGGGTTAGAGTCTGAAACTACAACGCACTCTTGTGTGTCCTTCCAGCACTGGATGGCACTCACCATTGGTCCAGAGAAAAAAGTGTTTTTTTCCCCTTGTTCAGCAACACAGTTCAGTAGTGTGACAAAATGACAGAGAATGTTATTAATGGTAAATCAGTGCATGTAGGAGGTAATGGAAATACAAACTATGAAATTGACTTTACCGAGTATTGACTTTAGGGGAATATTCTAAATAACCACTGTGTGCATCTCAGATGTAACTTCCTCTCAGTCCAACAATACCGGCACACAATCTATGAACCACAGACTTGTGGTACAACTATCAGAAAAATGAGAGACTTGTTTTTCTCCCTCTCTCCTTCATATTTCCTCTGTTCATTTTCTCCATCTTCCTCTCTTTCTCTTTTGCCCATTCCTTCTTTCTCAAACCTCTCTGCGGAGTCGGAGGGGGGTGGGGGGAGTGGAGAGGGGGTCCAGGGAGCATGACTCAATTAAAGATCAAAGGGACTTCTGACAGGGACTCCGGGGAAGATGGGTGGGATTTGGAAAGGGGGGGGGGGCTGTCAAAACAGAGAGGTGGGGTGCTGGGTGGAGACGAGGGTGGTGGCAGTGGTGGCGTGTAGTCGCGATTCGCAAATGAATGACACAGACTTTGGCAACCAAGTCAGACTGGAGCGATGGAGACGCAACGAGACGATTGAGAGCACAGCCCTTCCGCCATCAGAGATTGATCAGGCTGCGAATGTTTGTCAAACACTTCGACTGCTCACACATCTGGCCAATTGTTCTAGATGCTCACCAGTCCTGCTAAATGAAACAAGGACCTGAGAGGATGAGAGAGGAGCGCTTTAGTGGTGTTTAGCAGAGAACCAAGACAACCAACTGAACAGCGTGTTGAAGTGGGGGACTTCAAAAGTGGTGATGATCTAACAGAGCTCGTGATTACAACTCGAGTGAAACTTCACGATACGAGGATTCAAAAGAGCAGCTATGGAGCAGCCAGACCCCCCAAGGACCCTGGTGTTTTGTCCCTGATATCTAGATCACATCACATGGCACCATGACCTGCTCGCTGTGACTAAAGCGATCTAAGAAAAGGTTTCCGTTTCTCCATAACGAGAGGTAAAGGGAAGGAGCAGGAGAGCACGAGAGGGGTAGAGGAGAGCAGTGAAAGATGAATAGAGCTCTGATTGCATTCACAGCCACCCCACGGCCTCACTCTCGTCCACTCTCACTCCCCCTGTCGGTCTCTCTATCCTCTCTCTCTCTCTCTCTCTATCCATCTCTCTATCCTCTCTCTCTCTCTATCATCTTTCTCTATCATTTCTCCAGCACCGGTTTCTTTCCCTCCATTTCCCTCCACATGGGTTAAGTTGCACTGGAACAATGGGCTTGATTCCTACAGTGGTAGGTGTCAGGCCTCATGCATTATTAATAGAATGCACACGGGGGTGCTCCACCCTATAAGCCCACATTATTACACCTCTAGGTCCCTGCACTCTCACTCCAAATAAGCAGCTATTTCAGTCGCCTAATGGAACCAGGGGAAGTTCAGGTACTTTGACAAGTCATCAAAAAAATCAGAAGAGTTCCTCATTCATGATCCAGATGGTACCATTTAGATGATATCTGTATGAATCGCTTGTAAAAGCAGATGTGTATATGTACTTTATATATGTGTGCTATTGGGGGGGGGGGGGGAGGCAAGAATTCTCAGGAAGAAGAGGGCCCTTGGGAAGGGTAGGACTTTTTTTTCTCAAAACAACGGCAGAGACACAGAAATGGGAAAGAAAAGCTGCCAACTGCCTATATAGTTCTTT
>NC_085011.1:29996568-30019068 GCF_963854185.1 Sardina pilchardus | reverse complement strand
TAAATACAATTGTATAAATTGTAATTGAAGCACACTGACACTAGCAATGTCTCCCACACTCAGAACTATGAACTAAGAACTTCATAATTTGCATACAGGTCCCAACAAACAAAGAAACAACATCCCAGCTCTGCTGACTCTGAAGTGGAAGAAGAGGAAGAGGAAGAGGAGGAGGAGGAGAAGGGGGTGAGGAAGTAAAGAACAGGACAAACACTGGCACAAGGGAAGGCAAAACACCTGCCAGCACTTCTCATCTATCCACAGATTATAACAACGGAAGTGTGCGTATAAGTGTTGTGTGTGTGTGTGTGTGTGTGTGCACGCATGTGTGTGTGTGTGCGTTAATGTGCGTGTGTGTGTGTGTGTGTGTGTGTGTGTGTGTGTGTGTGTGTGTGTGTGTGTCTGTCTGTCTATGTAGGCTTCAATGTGATTTCCAAAGTCATCTAGTTTTATTTCACTGTTAGCTACTTGATCATGACTTCATTCCATGACTACTGTTGAAACACCGATGTATGTACATACAACACATTATTGTTCCTATTTTATCATTTTTATGGTGTTGTTATTCTGAGGTCATTTCAGGAAGTCATGGATTTGTCAGTGGATACGTTTGATCCTTTTATGGATATCTGAAAAACAATGTGAAATCTGAAAATGCCTGGCTAAAGTGATATTTCATGGCATTTTGCAATGCACTCACAATTACAGTTAAATGGCCCATAACAGAAGAGAATGTGCAGTCATTCTCTTTTGACCGTAATTTGGAAGCTGTCATGGTTAGTGTTTTATTCCCACTGTCGTGAAGCGTCTGGCGAGCGTGTGACATGATACGCAGTACCCTTGTCCTGTAATGGAATACTTCTTTTTTTGCTTTGTGATGCTGAGGCCTGAAAGTTGTGAGAAACTGGGAAAAGTGTCACCTTGGAAGACACTATTCCGATTTGGATTTGATGAAGGGGAAGACAGGGAGAGAGAGAGAGAGAGACAGAGAGAGAGAGAAAGTGATACAGAGAGATGGTCGATAAAAGAGAGGGGTGGGGCGTATACGAGGATAGCGACAGCAGTAAAGTTAAAAGTGGAAAAACGTATGAGACTGCACAATGGGAAAGCACAAATTTGGACTTTGATTAAGGTTTCTCTGAGAGAGCACGGGACACAATACGATGGAAACAATAAGAAAAAAAACATAGAATACCAACATAGGAAGAATGAAGAATAAAGAACAAGCATGGGAAAGATAGAGTTATGGAGAGGAGGGCAGTGAGAAGGCACAGATGAAGGTGACCTGGTGTGGGCTGATGGAGAGAGAGGTGCAGAGGGGAATTCGTTAAGGATGGAGAAAGAGAGAATAGCAGGGAGAAAAGAGAACTGAAAAAGACAGAGACAAGTTAAGTTGTGGAGAGGAATTGAAAAACAAAAACAAGGTGAGAAAGGAGGTGGGAGACACATAGAAAGCTGTGCCACTCGATTGGAGAGAGGCGGAGGCAGGTAGGTAGGTGAGGTGTTGTTGTTGGTGCTAGTGTTGGCATTGCCGGTGATGTTCCTGCATGTGTGAGTGACGGTCGTTGTGGTAGCACCGGCGACGGTGATGGTATGATGGTCTGAGCCGGCAGGCGGCGAGCAGTGGAGAGGATACGGCAGGGAGAGCTGATGGATGGGCTGTTTGCGAAGGCCGCTGGAGCGTGTAAACCATTATTTCCAGAAGAGAGGGAGGAGGAAAGAGGCGAGGAGAGGAGGAGGAGGAACGGAGGAGAGGAGAGGAGAAATCGAGAAGGAAAGGAGGAGACGGGGAGAAAGAATGCAGAAGAGAAGAAAAGGAGGAATGGAGAAGGAGAGAGGTCTAGAGGAGGAGAAGAAAAGTAAGCAAAGAAAAGGGGAAAAAAATCAACAGTGATGGGATGAGGAGAAGTTAGGGGCGAGATAGAATACCACGAAAGGACGAATCAAGAGAGCTAAAGGGATGACATGGAAAGGAGAGGAGAGGAGAGAGAGAACATGAAAGAAAGACGACGTAAGCAGAAAGATCAAGCACACAAGAGGAGGAAGTCTACGAAACGAGTCGATCCGTGTGAGTCTTGGCATGGGCAGCGTGTCAGAGTGGCCCCCACGAGAGCAAACAGGAGTGCTAATTTTAAGTGACACTCGGGGGGGGCTTGAGCAGGTGAGATAATCCCTTCCTGACGATGATGAAGGGATCGGAGAGAGAGAGTTCGGAGGAGAGGAGAGAGAAAAAAAACACAGCAGACCCAGAAGGCCTTGAAGAGACAGATAGAGAGAGAGAGTGAGAGAGAGAGAGAGAAAGAGAATAACAAGTAGAGGAATGGGATTGGTAAATAAGCCGATAACAGCTGCCTCAAAGTGCTGCAAGACTGGTCTTGAGAAAGGCGAGTGCATCATATACAGTATAACACCCACCTCGCTTGCCACATAAGACACCATCTCCAAAAGCATGGGGTAATTGAAGAGATGAGAGCAGGAGACGGACATGGGGAGCAAAGGAGGGAGGAGATGAATGTACACAAACAGGATCACACGACGAAGACGCTACACTATTTTGGGAGAGCAAAAGCAAAGAGGCCATGGAGTTGGTACGATAAATGCAGAGAAAAGGCCAGGAACATGAGAGTGAGATAGATAGAATCATGAGAGATGGTGAGGGAGAGAGAGAGAGAGAGAGAGAGAGAGAGAGAGAGATGGAGTGTCATGAGCCAGACTGAGAAGCAGAGTATGAGGAGTGTGTAGAAGAGAGGCATGAGAGAGATTTTGATTTTAGAGTTTGTGATTTTTGCTTTAGCAGTACTATTAGTTTAAATGGTCATGCCAATAAAGCTTATTGAATTGAACTGAGAGAGAGGTGAGGGATAGAGGGTGGAGGGAGAAAGAGGGAGAGGGAGAAAGAGAGAGGGAGCGAGTGAGAGGGAGTGAGGAGAAACTCAGTGCACTCAAATGAGATGGGAGTCTAGAGTGTGAGCCGGCCTCTGGATTTCTAAGCTGCTCTCGGACAGTGATAAATCTCCCACTGACGACCCGGCCACTTTGGCCTCTGTCCAGCCCCCTACAACTCTCATCCACAGACCTCTGCTCCCTGCCCTCTCTCTCTCTCTCTCTCTCTCTCTCGTTCTCTCTCTCTCTTCTCCTCCTCCTCACCATTCACTCCATCTCTCCATCCCCCCCCCCCCCATGTCTCATTCCTTCTCTGAGAACAGGCTGTCTGCTAACTGAGGAGTGCTGGACTAAAAGACCAGATGTGGGAGAGATGGAAGGACAGATGGGTAGAGGAAGAAAAGTGGGAGAGAAGGACACAGAGAGACAGGAGAGGAGGAGTAGGAGAGGAAGAGTAGGAGAGGAAGAGTAAGCAAGGAAAAGAGAGAGAGAGAGAGACTGGTGCTGATGACAAGCAATGCAATACGGCACTACAGGTTACAAGCTTTTTGGGATGCATACATACAGCATAATACTAAATACAGTGGCATACCCACATATCAATATGCAGTCATACTTACACATCCATACACATACCCCTACCACGCATCCATACACAGATGCAAACACACACACACACACACACACACACACACACACACACACACACATGTATACTCATACACATGTATATATACTCAAAAAATGACACAAGTTTGCCCACAAACCAAATGCCCCCCTCTCCAACACACACAGGCACACACGTAAAGGTCCACACACACACCAGGGAGATAGATAAATAATTACGGCCATAAGTGCCAGCCAGCAAATGGGCTGCCGGTAGTTTAACTTTCAGTCGGCTGACAGACGGGCAGAAAACAATAAGCTGAGGTGCTGCTTGCCGGCGGAGAATGGTAAATAAATAAATAAAATTACAGCGCCAGCCATTAGGCCTTCAATCTGCCTGACAAGCAAAGCCCCTTTCTGCCAGAGAAATCCCTTCTGTGGACACAATTAACACCAGAGAGAAAAAGGGAAACAAAGACAGAGAGAGAACCAAAGAGAGAGAGATGGAGGAATGGAGAGACATAAAGAGACAGAGAGAGAGAAAGATAGAGAGACAAGAGCTGAGTGAAGAGTGTATAGTGGTAATATTTTGTGCATATGAGCTGTGTGCACACATGTTTGTGTGTGTGTGTGTGTGTGTGTGTGTGTGTGTGTGTGTGTGTGTGTGTGCGCGTGTGTGTGTCTTTACACAAAACCACTTAAAAGCCTCATGTGCCAAAAGCTGCTGAAACCTGCGCTGTCTCAGCCTCCGTGGTTCAACGAGCAGATTAGGCAATTACCGTCTCCGCTCGCTGCCTGAATAATTAACTCATCAGGACCTGACCGGCCTAAGCCGCCTCTGGTCCTCAACGACCCCGCCCCCGCATTTCCCCGCCGCGTCGCCATTGGTGGAATTACATCCCCACCCGTGTCAGTCTTCCAGAACCAAACTGTTGCCACTTCAGCACGTATAAATCCACACCTCATTGACATACCTGTCCAAAAAGCTATTCATTCACTCACCCTGAAAGCAATCAGGTTTCTGACCCAATCCTACAGTGAGTGGGTAATTGATTTAGCATCAGTAATTACTAATGTTTGCTACTGTGTCACTGCTTTGAAGTCATTTTGGTGACGGCAGATTGATGGGTCATTTGAAATGACTAAATCCATTTGTCTCCTCTCCCACTTTCAATTATGACGCAATTCCAAAGAAACACTTCTCTATTCCTTTTTAGAGTGTGACATCCATGCTGTGTCCTTCCATGGAAAAAGTCTTCCTTTTTTGAAAAAAAAAAGTATATTTTGGGGGGCTTTTTATGACTTTAATGTCAGAGACAGTGGAGAGTGACAGGAAGTGAATGGGAGAGAGAGTAGGGAATCGAACCTGCGTCGTCGACGTGCGGTGCCGATGCCCCAGCCAGTTGCGCCACAGCTGGAGCCGGGAAAAAAAGTCTTCCGTGACGTTAAATTCATAAGAGCACAACAGGTCAGTGAGCACGTACTCTTTCAACCTGTGCGCTCCACATCAACCTGTAGTATCCCTCTGCAGCGGCGGCAGCAGCACCTAGCCCTGGTCCCTGGGATGCTCTACACTAAGGAATGCACTCCGGGGCCGCGTGGATCTGCTGGGACTATTGGATTATGGGTAGCCTCTGCGGGACATCTCTGCATAATCAAGGCCAAGCAGAGGATGTGGCAGCCAGGCATTATCAGCACATAGAGAGAGAGAGGGAGGGAGAGAGAGAGAGAGGAGGGAGGGAGAGAGAGAGAGAGAGAGAGAGAGAGAGAGAGAGAGAGAGAGAGAGAGAGAGAGAGAGAGAGAGAGAGAGAGAGAGGAGGGAGGGGATTTTTGCGAGTTGCAGCCACAGGGGGACTTCCTGCTCCTTAATTATTATTGAATTAAGAAAAGTGGAGGAGCTCATTAAAAGAGCCCGGCGTTTAGTTTGGCCACAGCGCAGGGAGCAGGTTCTGCAGACTCATAAATAAAACCACAGAATCATACAGTTATACTCACAAACACACACACACACACGCACACACACAATTAAATATGAGCTGCTGTATATACAGCTATATTTATCTCTTAAACCCCTCATCCCCCTTCCATATGAACTGAATATGCTGTTAAAATACAATCTCTGTTGAGATTTGGTTCAGACCCGAAGAGCCTTTTAATTCCTTTGGAATTTCCAAACAGGTCTAGCCTTGGTCTTGCATATTGGAATGTTATGTAGCTGCAGCTTAGTGCCAACATTAGACCATTTGGACAACCAAATCATATATTTCAGACCTGGCTCAAAAGATACTCTGCAGCTTATGATATTGCAAGACATGGGCATCTCTTTTTTCATAGGGATCGGAAAAGTAAAGGAGGTGGTATCGTAATTTATATAGAGCCAAAATCTCATGCGCATGCCTAAGTCTTTGACTAATACAAAACAATTTGAGGTTAATAGTCATTCATTTAGAACATGGAGATGATTGTCATTTGAACTTTCCTGGCTGGCAAGGATGCCTTCTGCTCTGTGTCATGTGTATCAGCTGAAATGTCATCTAAAGAACTCATATTGATTTAAATTGGGACATCTTTTTAATCTCGATTTAGTCATTTCTTAATAAACTTTTCTGTTTTAATTCGTTCCAGTTTTTAATTTGATTTTGATTCTGTTTCGATTTCAGTGCCACTGTTGTCTATTGGCTTTTTTATACTGCCATCTTGTTCAGTGCTCACTTGTTAAAATATATAATTTACAGTATCTGAATGTGATTTCTTCCCTAGTTAAATAAAGGTAAAATAAAATAAACATATTTTTTTTCATACGAGATCCCTTACACATCATGTGCCTCTACGTATAGCATTCATAATATTGTCATTTCTCTTTGCAGCTCTTCTACAGTACGTGGCGGTATCAAAATCCCACCATCTCAAATGCAAACCACCCTCATTGGAAAAGACAAATAAATAAATAAATAAATAAGAAAAGAAAGAACTGGATGAAACACACACACACACAAACACAAATCAATCCCATTCCCAAATGCAAAGATGTCACATTTTCCAAAGCCAAAAGCAATCAGGCAGGCGCCTCCATATCACTCTCCAAACATGTCTCATCCACATCCACATCCACATCACACGCCTTCACCACTCCCCCACATCAGCGCATCGCACAAGTGTTTGCTACCTGCAGAACAGAATCACAGGAGACACTGCAGTCGCCTCCGTAATGAGGGAGCTGGCAACTCATGGACCCAATCTATCCATTACAAAAAGAAACCAGCATCTCTCTCTCTCTCGTTCTCCCGCTCGGCACACTCACACACACTCGCTACGGCATTAAGCTGTGTTTTTTATGATGCAGAATGACACCAGCTGTTTTCGAGGGCCAAAAAAAACATATTACTGATACATCTGTACACCAAGCAAGCCAGCAAGAAAGGATCCAGCGGAGCAGAATATTAAAGTCTCATCCGTAAATAAATGTTGTGTTGTGCGAGCCACTTAATTGCCACGTAGAGAGTGATTTTAATCCGGCAGATCGGGCTAAAGTGGATTAGGAGATGAGAGCGTTTAATCAAACCCTGGGATAATTACACATCGCATTGCCTGACACAACGAGCTTGCTTTACTTAGCCTAATAATGTGTAACCGTGGCGACCCCAGGGTACCAGGGCTACACACACACACACACACAAACACACGCTGAAGAAATATTCTAATGTTGCACAAACATGTACATGAACTCGCACATACAGTACATACACACTATTTTACATCATGACCATATACATGCACATACTGTAATCAAATCAACCACATACATACAAACATAGATATTACCTACTTCATCAAATGTACATTTTCATTTCATTACACACACATGCATGCTTGCTCCAACATACACTGTGCAAAGCGTAAGCAGGTAACACTCAGACAGATAGCTTATGGGACAGGCTCTGTTAAAGACCCACTCTAGCCACTGATTAACCCTTACTTTTCTCCATAAAAATATCTCTTCATGGCTCTGGAATTGGATCGTATGCATCTCTACACCCTCTGCCTCATCTCAGATATGGGGAGTTAATTGTAACCACCCAACATAGCTCACAACTCTGCCTACTTGCACCATGCAGCTCTCACATGAGTCTGAATTCTGTAAACTTTAATTCACACAACACCACACAAGGGCGATATCTAATATTGGAGTAATTTAGCCAAGCTGGCCTACAATTGATGCATTTGATTTCCCTTGCTTTGTACAATGTTAGAAACGTTATAGTCGGATAACAGATTAGTTGAAATAGGTTCAACATTGTCAAACAGCTTGTGAACAGATTGTCAACGATAATATATGTAAAATAGCAAACTAAACCAGCAATAATCAGCCAAGATAATGTTACAAGGGTGCAGAATAGGAATGCACACATTTGGACTTTGGTTAAAAATCAAGCCTTCTCTGAGAGAGCAAGGAACGAAATAAGACATAAACCACAACAAAAACAGAATAGCAACATATGCTGCCTTCTCTCTTGATAAAAGAGATACCTCTCTACAGTATGTGATTTTTTTCCCTGACTAAATAAAGGTAAAATAAAATACAGTTAATAAGCCATGATGTTTTGTATATTCCCATCATGCTATGTATTACAGTATAACACAAAAAGCACCTGTTGGACAGGTTAAACACACACACACACACACACACACACACACACACACACACACACACACACACACACTCACAGAGAAGGTATGAGAGCATGGCAGGTTGTGCTAACATGTGACTGGAATCCTCTGGACTCCTGCTAAGGAGCTGACAGGAAGAAATGACGAGAGGTGAGGAAAGGAAAGAAGGGTAGAGGGGGGACAGGAGAGAAGGAGGGAAGAGGAGAAGAGAGAGGAGAGGGATCCACTCTTCAGATCAAATATCCATGTTCTGTTTGCCAGGGCTCTGCTCCTTCATCATCCTCATAAACAAACATGGCTGACCCAGGAGAGCCTAGCTGGCAGGACACAACTTCCACTGAAGCTCTGCCCAGACACTCTCTCTCTCTTTCTCCCTCTCACTCACTCACTCACTCACTCACTCACACACAGACAGACACAGACACACACACACACACATTCCATCATTGTCGCAAACTGATCCATTATAAACACAGATCTGCAATCAATCCAGCTATGACGCCAGTGTGACACTGGGCTGAAACAATGGTAGTCACACTGCCTTTAGATGTGGCCTGTTTCCTCTACATGATGTGTCTCCTGAGGGGTGTTATGTCGTTCACTTGAAAGATAGCCGGAGGTGTTTATGTGCCTCATGAAATACACTACTGAGTATGAGAGGTGATTCAACGGGGCCTAAAAACCAAAAGTGCCTCACAGAATTTCAAGTCCAAAGATCAAGTTCAGATGATGACTTTAAGTCTGATTTGTCAACATTCACCTCAGGCACACTTGATGAAAAACAATTTACATTTTCCTCAGGGAATTTAACACAACGTCCAAAAGTTAATTCACTTTTCCAATGACACTCTTGAATTGTATGTTATCTGTGAATATTAACTATAATTGTTTTGTCATTTGGGGCTAGCTTGACGAGCCAGACCCACATCAAGATGTTAACGGATAAACGGTTGTCTTTAAAATTCCCTCGCAATAGGATAGTGCTACAATGAATCATCTTGCATTCGATTAGAAGGATGCTTAACAGTCACAACTTCTGGTTGCAGGTCAGTCGTCATTATGTTAAGCCTGCCTACCGACTCTAAACACGATGTAATTGCCTGATAGAAGTTTAATTTTCCCAGCTCCCAAATCAACAGAGAGTTGCTAGACTACCCTGCCAGCATATTAGCTAGAAATTGCTAGGGGGAGTTTAGACTATTTTGGGGCTTTATTTATGTTTTTCAATATACAAGGTGTCTGCAATAAATGAAAACAAAGATGTAACATTATCATGAGTCAAACACTGACCAATCAACACTCTTTGCTGACGATTACATCATGACCACCCTTCAGTCTGATGCAACTGCCTTGACAGGCGTCATAGCAACTGTCACCGTGTGGTGAAGGCTGCAGGGGAAACCTGATCAGAGGCTATCAGCTCACCTGGAGGCCTGGGCCAGGACAGCCAAGACAACAGCAGCAGCAGCAGCAGCAGCAGCAGCAGCAAGGTCAAAGTGGGCGCTAAATTAACTGCTGATGATGAAACTGCAGCACAAATGGATGCTTGTAACTTCCAAATATGACCTAAATTAAGCTACAAATGTCGAGAGACACTATAAAGGTGCACCACACCTCATAAATGTGTTTACATTTCTCTCTTAGTAAACACATATACTGACTAAAAAAAAAAGACATCTATTTAAAGCATCTATTCTGAAATAGGTACTACTGTATGTTTATTCTGCCACGAGACTTTCATGCAGTAATTGGTGAAATCTATTAGTAAATATGTCACACTCCTTAACAGCCTCTGGTTGCCCGTCTGCAGAACCTGGAGCTGAAAAATGTCATCGCTCTCTTCAGGAACCTGAGTTTACAATTATTTAAAATCTGCCCTTTACACAGTGCAGCGTGTGGCTGAAATATTTTGTCATTTAAACAGATGAATGCGCTGAGAACATTCACAGCTAATTGACTAATTAGTCTAATTAAGTCACTTGCCAAACTGTTATTTGGAAAACATGGACTCTCCATGGAGAGTGAGAAAACTAAAGTGCGAGTTGGCTTTACCAGCCAAAGCAAGCAAGCAGACATAAACACACTCTTTCTCACTGACACAATGGCAACACGCAAACACAACAACGTCCCTTTAATTCTGCTCTCCCACATTCACAAATTTCCAACACGGACAAGAACAAGATCTCCCTATTTCAATGTGCCTCTTTCACATGCTCTCCCTTGCTCTATCTATCTCTCTCTCTCTCTCTCTCTCTCTCTCTCTCTCTCTCTCTCTCTCTCTTTCTCTCTCTGTCTGCCTGACAGCTGCTGTCCTGTGTTTGATTCAGTGGCCAGCGTGAGAATGTTCTGGAAGTCCTCCTGCATGAGGACATCTGCCCAGGCCAATAAACAATAATCTTGACAAATTGGCCTCGTCCAATCACTCATCAACACCCTCCCCTGCTACCCTGCTCCCCCTCCCCCCGCCGCACCCCCTGCCACCCACTCGGCCTCTGAACAAGCCATCAAGAGGTCCGACATGGCTGACAGTCCGGGCCACCAATCAGAGCAGGACCCTGTTGGGAATGACAGTGTCGGAGTCGTGCCGAGAGGACACAGAGACCGCCGCAGCCAACGCAGGGGAGCGTTGGGAATGACAGCAGCGTCACAAATATCAGGATCGTGCTCATATACGAGCTGTGCTTGTGAAATATGCCACGGAAAGATTCAGTGAAAGATGTGTACATTAATGTGCCGAACAGACCTCTGGTTGGGGGAGGGAATCCACAGCCTGTCCCAGTTATGGCTTATCTTGGCTTGGCAATTTTTGCATATGCCAGTGTGTGTGTGTGTGTGTGTGTGTGTGTGTGTGTGAGAGAGAGAGAGACAGCAATACACATACATGTAGGGTATGTATGAGAGCACAAACACACTTACACATATCTGCACATCATGTGCACACAAATACAAAATCACACAGACACTCAAACATACACACACACAGACCTACAGTAGGATAGGAGCCCAGACATATTACCTGCTGCTCCTGCACTAAACGCTCAGCGTGAGAGCAGCAAGTGCTAGAGAGAGGCGATGGTCTGGCGGCTGATAACGCCACTCCTGCCGGGTAACCCCAGTGTGTGCTTATTCCTAATGCAATGTCCCATTAAAGCGGTGCGAGTGTGATGAAAACCCAGACACCCTCAAATTGCCCTGTCAATCAAATGGCTCCCCCAAAACTGATTAAATACACAGGTGCTCTGCTCACTGATGGACAGCTAACCTGACTCCTCTGGAGACACACACACACACACCTACACACACCTACACGCACACACACACACACACACCTACACACACCTACACGCACACGCACACACACACACACACACACACACACACACACAGAGACACACACACACCCACACAACTATAAACACACAGGTGCAAAGAATCACACATACAGAAATAAACTGCAAATAAATAAACTGCAAAACACACACTCTCACAGTCAGGTGCAAATACTCATGCACACAAATGTCAAAGTCATCAAAAAACATTGGGAGTTTTTTGTCATTCTTCAGCAGTGTGTTCAACTACAACCTGACCAACAGTTGAACCTGATGTGAGGTGAACCAGGACACAGAGAGCATTATCATATCACAGTTTGTGTGTGTGTGTGTGTGTGTGTGTGTGTGTGTGTGTGTGTGTGTGTGTGTGTGTGTGTGTGTGTGTGTGTGTGTGTGTGTGTGTGTGTGTGTGTGTGTGTGTGTGTGTGTATGCACAATTTTTGATGCTATTAAAACCCACCTTAAACCATTTTTTTCTAAAGCGGATAGTTGCGGTCCTTGTTTATGATTGGTTGAATCGTGTTCAATGCCGTTGTAAATCCCAGCACAACCCCTCACATTGACAATGTTAATTTAATGATAAATGACCTTGCCTATTTGTAATGAGAGTGAAACTCGCCTCTTGTGTTGTTGCCGCCGTAGTTGGAATATATGATAGTGACGTCAAAATGGATACCTCAGGGCTGACCCGAGGTATCCAACCCGGCTTTGCATTCAAGTGATTTTTCCTCTATCGGAGGTCGGAATTTCCGAATATCCGATGTGACATGAAGGCACTATCAGCCCAGGATCTCTGTGCAGATGAATAATTCTGTGAGGGTGTGAATCGGAGAGTGAGTGTCAGATTCCATCCGCTTGCCTCACTTCTCTGCCTGGGCTCGCTCGTCTCCACAGAAACTCCATCTGTCAGCGATGCACTCCTACACACACAACCCCCTCACGCATCTGCTGTGCAGATAATCACACACATGTACACACACACATACACATACCTCCCCCCACACACACATATACCGCCCCCCACCCCACACACACACACACTGTTGCGTTTTGTATCGTATCTGATAATTACAGGGCTCCGCTCCTATAATGTCTCAGCTGAGACCGCTACTCAGGGTGTGTGCATATATAAACCTGTTAGACTACCGTGAATCCCTCACTCTGCTAACCTGGTTGTGTGTGTGTATACTATCTTTAGACTCTGCATGGGATTTCTGCCTTGCTAAAAATAGTTTGTTTCCCCCTTTCTGACTCTTTGAGGCGACTGCTCAGCGAAAAAGGGGAAGTATATATCAGTGTCGTGTCTGTGGCAAAGGCCCCTTTTCAATGGGTTTAGGATGCACGAAAGGACTGATACATGAATCAAAATCCTTATTACCTGCAAACGTGCTTAATTATGTAGTTCTCTTCTTATAGGGGGACTTGGCCATTTACTGCATAAACTAATCTGGGACAATGATTCTAAAAGTCTTCTTCCTATTACAAAGGCTGATGCCTGTCAGTGTAGGGACCATGGGGACCTATTCTTAGTGGTCACAGAAAGATTCATATATAACTGTTCTAGTGACAGATTTCTATGACATAGAAGACAACTATTAAATCTAATTTGGGATTGGGAATTCAGATATATTCTCCTATTGTGATGAGGGTGAATGGTTGGGGTTAAAGGGGTTCTAGGTTCCTAATTATAAGTTGTGTAACACGGCTGGGGGAAAACAGTTTCTCTCATCCCACCGTAAACATACAACAAAATTAATCTAATTCTAAAGTCTTGGCCAGATAATCAACTATGGGGTTTCCTAGGACAAATCTGTATAGCACTCATTGGCATATAACAGATCTAAATGATAATTTGTACTCCGTTTTTACATACATTAGTTACTAAAAACAGATTTCCTTATCTTTGCTTGTATGGTGCAGGTTTCGGACCTTACAAAGGCCCCCGAACATTAATTTTTTTACGGAACCATGCCTGCTAAATGCAATCCAGTGTAATTTTTCTACAGATACATGTCTGCTAAATACAATCTGGTGTCATTTAATTACAGGACCATGTCGGCGAAATACAGTTCGGTTGGTTTTGTGACCGCGTTAGTGTCTAGGCCTTCCTTCCTTAATACACAGCTGAGTTCGCTACTCCAGTGTATGTCAATATATTGTGTAATAAGTGTTTGCCCATTAACAGTGTCTAGAAAGTAAGCCCTTCAAACGGACAACTCACCCCTTTCCAGCCGGGTCTCCTTGCAGGCGTGCGCCTCTCGCAAGAAAAAAGTATTCTTGCAAGGAGATCAATATTCTCGTTGACACAGGGGAGGCAAAAGAAAACTCGAGGAAGGACTCTGCTGCCTTTTAACAGAATCCCTAACCTAGGGTTAGGGCTCTGACTTTATTGAAATAAAAAAATCTTCTTGCGCTCAGTTGAGGAAGTCCAGAAGAGGTGATGGAGAGCGCGCTCAGTCCCGGTCCCGGGATCTTTTTTATATTTGCCCAGCTGAACCTGAATCTATCACTGTTATTACAGTCAGCTGATTGGCTATTTGTTGTTCCTCTTTCTGGTAGCTACCCTCAACTCTTCATACTTAAAATACTGACACAGCACACTGATGTTGCCCATACATGGCTCTACGCTGGAACTATTAAACTTAAAACTCTAACACAGCATTCGGATGTAACCCATATATGGGCCTAAGCAGGAACTACCAAACCTAAAACTCTAACACAGCATTACTCTATAAGCCTGACTAAAACACTTTAAGAGCTAAACATTTATGTTCTAAAGGATTAAGCAAAACACATTCTAAAGCTAAACAAAACCACACTTTAAACTTCTAGTAAAAACACACTTCTACTCTAATTAAATATTCTTTTCATACCAGTTATCTATCATTGCTGCATTTGCACATTTTTATTTGGTTTAGAGCAAGCTGGAATCAAGCAGTTATATTAAGACTTCTATCTAGTGAACTATCTCATATAATCTTTTGTCTTTTCCACGGTTCACATTTTCTGCCACTTTCTACACCCTCCTCTTGAACCGTGGGAAACCGATCTCCGCTGATTATCGCCGACGTTTTTGGAGTTGTCTGTTCATCCGCTGAGGGTCAAGAATGAAGACGGCGTGGGGGTCCAAGTCATCTGGGTGGGGCGTCTTGAATCGGTACCAGCCGGCCTCCTCGATGTCTCGCCTCGTGATGGGTTTGTGGTTCCTCGCGTCCCGACAGCGGTGGCCCCCGTTTGTACATTAGCTTTAAGCCTGCCCTCCTCTTCAAACCCTATCCTATTTAGTTTCGAGAGGAGGGTTGTTGTTGGTCCCACTCCCTCCTCTTTGCTCTCAGCTCCTCTCTCTGGGCTTGATTCATTGAGAACCACTCCTCTGTGCTGACTCGTGGTTTCCTTGCACGCTCCTGCCCCCCCAAAGGGGGGGCATCCCCAAAAGGGGGCTTCCTTCCACTGTCGTTTGTATTTTGTGGTCCCTGTCTAATTTGCCTGTTTTCGTCTTGTCTAGCCGCCCAGTTCCCCTTTTGGTTTGGTTCCACCTTTTCTCGGTTGCGGTTCTTATCTGTAGCGCGAGTAAACTGTGTGCTCTGGCTCACTGATGCACTTTGGTCCCCGTTTTCATTTTTCGCCTGACTCGACTTATTCACAGCCTGCTTGTCTTTTGTCTTAACCGCGCTTGTTTTTCTATCATATATGTACATTTGCTGTTGCTTATCTGCATTACTCCAACAAGGCCAGCCTGCAGCCAAAGTTAGACCTCCTGGTATCGCATTTAATAGCCTCTCTTGTTGCACTGCGCTGGCTCCTTTGTGTACTGCTGTTTTTATGGCCTGTTCTAGTGATATTTTCTTTTCTGTCACCTCTTTGGAGAGAATGTTGAGTTGTTCTTCCAACTCATCCTCTCCTGGGGCTCTTTTGTGGGCCTTCACTAGGTCAAAACATGTGCTACCTGGGGGTACCCTAATGCCTTTGTTCACACTCAAGGCCAGGTTCATTGTTGGGTCCTGAAGTAATTCTTCTGGGAGTCCGGCATCTATACATCTCTTGAGATAGACTGCATCTGATTGACTCTCTACTCGTGGGGGAAGTAGGGAGAGAAGCTTTACACTGCTCATCCCTGTACCTAAAATTTGACTCTTTAAAAATATAGAGGAGCCTAATTCGGGTTGGGTTACAGCAGTGCGGTTCTCGGGCCGCACGCTACTGTTCCAGGTTGACTGTGTGGATAGGGGTCTCTCTATCTCATAGGGTGCGCCTTGCGCATGATACTTTTCTACAGACCTATCTCTCCTATCACATCCTTGTTTGTAATAATCATATCCTGTTGCTAGCTGCGCCTCTTTCCATGTTCTGGTGATGCCTGTCAGGCCCAGAACCTCCGAGGACGATGGGGCCTGGCTAATAATTTCTCTTTCCTCCCTTGAGGCTTCATACCAGGGAATGTCTGGTCTGTTATTCTCTGTCTCTCTATACTGGTAGGTCTGAGAGGTATTCAATGGGCAAAAAGCTACACCTTCATTGGTGGACCATATAGGTGGCTTACATGGGGGGGCATCACTATTTTGTATTTTATATTTAACTGGCTGTGATTTTTTGTTTTCCCCTCTAATATACTGTATGGGGTCGTGGGGAGGCGCAAATGATACTGTGGAGGGGGGTCGTGTGATGGGCGCTGCCTGTCTTATGGGTGTCTGTGGGACATGGACATTGGCGGGTCTTAAAGGAGTTGAACTTTGTACTCGTGAACCTTCATATTGAAGGCCACTCGGAGTTCCTCTTTGGGGGGAGGGCCTGGGTGTTCGTGGCCAGACTGTGGTTCTCTCTCGGGCTCGGCCTCTCTCTGGTGTGATTGGGATGTGATATCTTATGTCTCCCTCTCGCTCCTCCTCGCTCTCATCTGTCGAGGTGTTCTCCCCTGTGACAGGGGTGGGGAGAGTGGTGAGACTTCGGAAGGTCCCTGATGTGGCACTGGTGTGCTCTTTTGTGGCCGGGCTGGGAAGAGTGGGGAGGCTTATAAAGGTCCCTGATGTTGCACTAGTGTGCTCTGCTGTGGTCGGGGTGGGGAGGGTGGGGGCCCTAAGAGAGGCTCCTTGCGTCGCGCTTGCGTGCGCCTGCCTCATTAGACACTCTAAAAATGCCTCATTTTCTTCTATATCAACTAAGAATCTCACTGTCAAATAGTTTGGGGCTACTCCCCATGGGTAAGCTCCCGCAATGGCTGCAAACAACTCCCACTGTCTAAGACCTAGAAAGGCTTTTCTTTGAGTACGCAGTCTTATAGTGACAATGGGGTCATCCTCATCTGCTGCGTCTGCTATTGAGTACTTGATAGCTGACATGAAATCATTTATTTTAGTATTTTGTTCTATCTTCACCAATTGCACTGCGGAATACCATTCCCTAAGGGCTCCTGGTGAGTTCAGCCTTACCATCTGCCCTGGTTTAGGTTCCCCTATGCTGGTGGCTACTATGCTACGGGCTATGCGGTATCTAGCTGACCCGAATGTCCTCCTTATCTCAGCCTCATCAGGAGGATCTTCCATTATGTCAACTTGCCTTAATACAGTTAAAGCGCCTATGTTCACAGATGGGGCCTGGTCTGGTGGTGCTGCTAGGAAAACCATTTTTTCTCCTCCTATCTCGGTCACAATCCCCTCCCTTGGGCTAGGAGGGTCGGGAAACCTAGGTTCTTCGGGATCGGCATTTGGGGTTGGCCTTATTATGTGGGTAACTAAAGGTTCAAGGATTGGGGCTAGTGGGTTTGGCATTGGTGGTGTGAGAACTGTGATCAAGGGTGCAGTGGGGACGTGTGTCAGATCTCCTCCTGTGGCATTATCTTGGTTGGTGGGGACTTGGGCTAGGGGTTTCCCTAACTTGTCGTTTAGATCTTGGAATTTTTCTTCGGTAAGGGCTATTACTACGAATTGTTTACCTGAGTTGGACAATATCACCTGCTGTAGCGCTTCTGTGGCTGCCATTGTGTCATAACCAAAAACTCCATCACCAAACGGGGTGGTTATTATTGTTCCTGATGCTGCTAACGCAGCCTTTTCCATTAAATTTTGCAGGTATTGCACCTGTTGGTTGTGTTCCATTGTTCCATCATGGGCTTCATAAGCTACATGTAAGACTGTGCTAACCTGTGGGTCACTTTTGACTCTCTGTGCTACCACTGTTCCCGATCTCAGCGGGAGTTGTGATAGTAGGTCAGCTCGATTCTTACGTGTCTCTTCACTCCAGCGCCCCTGTACTGCAGCAGCTACTCCTGCTCTGTGGGACAGCTGTACGTTTGCCGGGTTAAGAAAGGTGCCCCTGTCCGTACCAAAATCTAAATCCAAAACATTTCCTAGGATTAACCTACAGTTTTGTGTGGGATTAGAAATGCGTATTGGTCGACGGAGCTGTCTTCTGCCCCCTGGGCTGGGGTGTCGGGCTATGGCTTCTCTTATTGCTCGCATGTCAAAAGGACTCTCTTGCTCGTCATCTGCTTCCTCTGCAGGATCAGAGTTATCTGTCCATTCACTATCGGCAGCCGCAATACCGTCCATTCTACCCCAGTCTCGGCTGATTTATAACTGTTCCTTTCCTTCTAAGTACTCTCGAATAGGTGCGGTTCCTCGTGGGTTTGCAACTTCCACTTCACTCTGCGTTCTGAGATCTCGACGGATACAACCAGTAACACCTATGATATGTCTTATACTCACGGATACAGTCAGCCTCTGTCGGCTTCAGTGATCGAACTTGGTTTGGCCAGTAATTACTACTATTAGATAGACAGGATATGTAAGGGCTGGTTCCTAATAATAATCCTTTTGTCTTTTACTGGGTCGATTTGCGCCTGCGCTATTATTTAACGAGACTTTCCTGCGCAGTTGGAGCCTTTCTGTTTTCCCAGTGTGTACACCACTGGGTTAAAAGAGCTCTCCCGTGCTTCGAAAACCCTATACACTCGATTTGGGTATTGTGGGTTCGAGCGCTTTAGGCTAGTGTGGTGACTTATTTGTCTTACTCAATCACCGCCTACACGTTGGGCGCCATGTTGCGTTTTGTATCGTATCTGATAATTACAGGGCTCCGCTCCTATAATGTCTCAGCTGAGACCGCTACTCAGGGTGTGTGCATATATAAACCTGTTAGACTACCGTGAATCCCTCACTCTGCTAACCTGGTTGTGTGTGTGTATACTATCTTTAGACTCTGCATGGGATTTCTGCCTTGCTAAAAATAGTTTGTTTCCCCCTTTCTGACTCTTTGAGGCGACTGCTCAGCGAAAAAGGGGAAGTATATATCAGTGTCGTGTCTGTGGCAAAGGCCCCTTTTCAATGGGTTTAGGATGCACGAAAGGACTGATACATGAATCAAAATCCTTATTACCTGCAAACGTGCTTAATTATGTAGTTCTCTTCTTATAGGGGGACTTGGCCATTTACTGCATAAACTAATCTGGGACAATGATTCTAAAAGTCTTCTTCCTATTACAAAGGCTGATGCCTGTCAGTGTAGGGACCATGGGGACCTATTCTTAGTGGTCACAGAAAGATTCATATATAACTGTTCTAGTGACAGATTTCTATGACATAGAAGACAACTATTAAATCTAATTTGGGATTGGGAATTCAGATATATTCTCCTATTGTGATGAGGGTGAATGGTTGGGGTTAAAGGGGTTCTAGGTTCCTAATTATAAGTTGTGTAACACGGCTGGGGGAAAACAGTTTCTCTCATCCCACCGTAAACATACAACAAAATTAATCTAATTCTAAAGTCTTGGCCAGATAATCAACTATGGGGTTTCCTAGGACAAATCTGTATAGCACTCATTGGCATATAACAGATCTAAATGATAATTTGTACTCCGTTTTTACATACATTAGTTACTAAAAACAGATTTCCTTATCTTTGCTTGTATGGTGCAGGTTTCGGACCTTACAAA
Source organism: Sardina pilchardus (assembly GCF_963854185.1). Lineage (NCBI taxonomy): Eukaryota > Metazoa > Chordata > Actinopteri > Clupeiformes > Clupeidae > Sardina > Sardina pilchardus. Next base: position 29,999,651 of record NC_085011.1, on the reverse strand, counting down.
GGCCCCCGAACATTAATTTTTTTACGGAACCATGCCTGCTAAATGCAATCCAGTGTAATTTTTCTACAGATACATGTCTGCTAAATACAATCTGGTGTCATTTAATTACAGGACCATGTCGGCGAAATACAGTTCGGTTGGTTTTGTGACCGCGTTAGTGTCTAGGCCTTCCTTCCTTAATACACAGCTGAGTTCGCTACTCCAGTGTATGTCAATATATTGTGTAATAAGTGTTTGCCCATTAACAGTGTCTAGAAAGTAAGCCCTTCAAACGGACAACTCACCCCTTTCCAGCCGGGTCTCCTTGCAGGCGTGCGCCTCTCGCAAGAAAAAAGTATTCTTGCAAGGAGATCAATATTCTCGTTGACACAGGGGAGGCAAAAGAAAACTCGAGGAAGGACTCTGCTGCCTTTTAACAGAATCCCTAACCTAGGGTTAGGGCTCTGACTTTATTGAAATAAAAAAATCTTCTTGCGCTCAGTTGAGGAAGTCCAGAAGAGGTGATGGAGAGCGCGCTCAGTCCCGGTCCCGGGATCTTTTTTATATTTGCCCAGCTGAACCTGAATCTATCACTGTTATTACAGTCAGCTGATTGGCTATTTGTTGTTCCTCTTTCTGGTAGCTACCCTCAACTCTTCATACTTAAAATACTGACACAGCACACTGATGTTGCCCATACATGGCTCTACGCTGGAACTATTAAACTTAAAACTCTAACACAGCATTCGGATGTAACCCATATATGGGCCTAAGCAGGAACTACCAAACCTAAAACTCTAACACAGCATTACTCTATAAGCCTGACTAAAACACTTTAAGAGCTAAACATTTATGTTCTAAAGGATTAAGCAAAACACATTCTAAAGCTAAACAAAACCACACTTTAAACTTCTAGTAAAAACACACTTCTACTCTAATTAAATATTCTTTTCATACCAGTTATCTATCATTGCTGCATTTGCACATTTTTATTTGGTTTAGAGCAAGCTGGAATCAAGCAGTTATATTAAGACTTCTATCTAGTGAACTATCTCATATAATCTTTTGTCTTTTCCACGGTTCACATTTTCTGCCACTTTCTACAACACACACACACACACACACACACACACACTTTCAACCCCACCACTCACCTCACACATACAATGACCCTCATTTATCAACCAAGCGAAGGAATAATCTTACGACTCAAGTGCTCACGTGTGATTCATGGAATCGTTCATATCACTCCAATTTAGGCGTAAGAATAAACATGTGTTGGCGAATGTGGCTCCTGAAAACGAGCGGTAATTTACATATCATCCCCCAATAAATGCTTCTTCTAGACTAGAGGCCTCGTCCTTAGAATTTCCAACATGAAGAGAAACGTTTCCGACCTGGAGATAGCCCAAATAATGTTGCAAGTCCAGCTGAACCTTGTTCATTTTGACAGCTAGAAAAGCTAGCCTAGAAATCTAGACGCCCCTAACGGGGAAGTCTAGCAACTTGATATTCGTTTGACTTGGGAGCTGGGCTCAGGCAGAAACCACCGAACCAATCACATCGTATATAGAGTCGGTGGGCGGGCTTAACATAATGATGACTGACATGCGACCAGAAGTTGCGACCGTTAAGCATCCTGCTACTTGAAAACAAGAAGATGATTCGTTTAGCGCTATCCTATTGCGTGGAGGGGGAATTTGAAAGACAACTGTTTATCCCACCCCTCTGATTGAGCCCTGCCTACGGTGAGTTCCCAGACTCTACATCTTGATGTGGGTCTGGCTGGTCAGGCTACAGAAAAGCATCATCAGAAATAATAGTGCTTTAAGTGTAGCATACTTTATTTCCACAGAGAGAACACATCAGACTACAGATACATTAATTACAAAACCATACTGCAACTGCATCTACCCTTTTGTATGACTTTCCAATCCTCCCCCGATTACTGCTGTACTGTGCTATGCTGCCTAAAAACTTGTGTGTATGAGTTGAAACTTGACGTGAGACTGAAGCGTAGCCACCGCTCACATTCAAATTGATAAATGCCATGCTTTGTGTGGAAATGAGCGTAGGCCTGTCCTACACCTGTTTCAGGTCATATCTTTGCTTCATAAAGTGTGTGCCTCTGCACTCTCACAAACACACATATAGCCTACAGATTCCTTTCCTTTCTGACACATATGACACAGACCAGTCGTACCAAATGGAGGATACTACAACATGAGGAAAAAGCCATGATTACCAGAGGTGTAGAAAAGTATTCAAATATTGCAGTCAAGTAATACTTTGATACTTTAATACTTTGATAGTACTAATATTTTGATAAACTATTACTCAAGTACAAGTTAAATTACCCATGTGTAATGTACAAAAGAGTAAAAGTAAAAATAAAAAGAATAGAATAGAATATATACTTTTTTGATACCGTTAGAGAAATTCAGTTCTCTGCATTTAACCCAATTTAACCGAATTAGTGAACACACAGCACACAGTGAACACACAGTGAGGTGAATCACTCAACCCAGAGCAGTGAGCTGCCTGCATAACCAGCGGTGCTCGGGGAGCAGTGAGGGGTTAGGTGCCTTGCTCAAGGGCACTTCAGCCGTGGACTGGTCAGGGATCGAACCGGCAACCCTCAGGTTACAAGCCCGAAGTACTAACCAGTAGGCCACGGCTGCCCCAAAAAGTAGTTTATTTAAAATGTACCTTAAGTAAAAGTTTGTTTTTTGGGGGAGGGGCCAAAACAATCAGCCAGTCAGCTACAACACTATACTCTGAGGGCATGTTCCAGATATTCAGCTGCTGGATGCATTGTTTTCTGGGGCTTTTTTCGTACCGATACTACTCATGACCTTGAGAAACGGAGATCTATGTGAAAAATCACTGGATTTCTCCTTTAAGTTTGAACAGCAGTCGACTTTCAAAATGAGTTGCGCTCACCCTTGCTTGCTTTGCAGTGAACAGTAATCCAGCACAACTGTAAAGCCACTCACAGGCAGCTGAGGCAGGCAGACAGGCCCAGGTCGAGTTTCAAAGAGAGTTTTTTTTTTAATATCTGAAAAGGAGTTGAGCAGACCAAGGGCGTTGGACTGATTACTGGG
>NC_085011.1:29861568-29991568 GCF_963854185.1 Sardina pilchardus | reverse complement strand
CTTGAAACTGTAAACTCATGATAGATTGCTGAACTGCTTTAATCTACTGGATTATTCAGGAGATTGATTCCTAATGTAACTTGACTTGTAAAGTGGAATCAAATAAAGTCTATAAAATGTCTCTGTGAGTGAGTGAGTGTGTGTGTGTGTGTGTATGTTTGTCTATCTGTCTGTCTGTCTGTCTGTCTGTCTGTCTGTCTGTCTGTCTGTCCGTCCGTCTGTCCATCTGTGTGTGTGTGTGTGTGTGTGTGTATGTGTGTGTGTGTGTGTGTGCAACTCACCTTCACTGAGAGAATGCAGAAGGAAAGAGGAGATGAGCAGCTTGGCCACTGTCATCCTGCCACCTGAACCCACACGCCACAACATCTCCTGCACCTGCTCCACACAGCTGGGAACACACACACACACAAAATGGACCATCAATAAAGAATCAAAACTCACACAAACATTTGAAGAACAGGCACGCTATACAGTGAAAAAGAATTGCATAGCATAAAAAGCCATAGCCATGTGTTCCTATGGGAAGGGGCTTACATACATGCAGATACAAATATACAGCAAATTATGGGAACCCCAGGGGAAAAAAACTATTCTTGTACAATTCAGTTCATTCAACTGCATTTCTACAATGCTACACCAATAAAGCTATCAAAATATTGTATAAGAGGGAAAACATATTGCGAAACAGCAAAATAATATTGCGGGTGAAGTCAAAGTGATCAGTGTTTCCTCCACCACAGCAGGCTCCAGGAAGCAATAGAATGAAGATACAAAAGATCCGCTAGACACAAAGGCTTTGATAGTTTAGCTTTGTGGTTGGGATGCTTCCATCCTGATCTAAAAACAGACTTCAGCACTGAAAAGTACAAACCACCCCTGTTAAAATGCCTTATTGTTAGAGGGGGAGGCTGAATCAGAGGCTTCCGACATGAACAGGAAAGAAGCCATTCATGTTGAAGAGCCCTTCTTTCCCCGACAAAGAGCAAGAGAGTATTCATCCCCAGACATCATGTGGAGCCTCCACTTCCGCCAGGGCAAGAGGTGAACCACGAGCCTATTACCTGTGCCCAGAGCCAGTGGAGAGCTAGAGAAATCCCCTGGTAGTAGGCCGCTGCTGAGGACATTGTACTGTTAAGCTGGCACGCGCCAGCCACCTCCTAGTGAATCACACTTAACACCATAATCATCCCATCTCAAACCCCCTAATTACTCCATAAAGACCTGAGACGAGATGATAAAATAATGCTTATTAAATAGGAGGCAGTTAGGTGGGCCGCTGCGAGTGGGATACGTGCCTGTGAGAGAGATTGATGCAATCAGAGGCATTAGCAGACGGAGGGAAGAAGCCGCTGGCGTAGTCATGGAGGACAAGAGAAGGGAGGAGGAGGGAGGGAGAGAGGGAGAGAGAGAGAGGGAGAGAGAGGGAGAACGAGAGGGAGGAGAAGGGTACTTCCGAGTGTTCATTTGGGGGATTCTTGACACTGGCTCATTCACTCCCTCTTAAGTTCCTCTGGCAGATTAAGATGTGAGGGAACTAATTGTGTCGCGTGAGTGAAACCTAAACTGAGTGGGAATATAAGGAACGTTCGGCGTGGCACGCTTTCATTAAGCCATACGGTCAGGTCGCAATTAACAACGCGTAATCGCACTCAACACAACCTCCGCGCAATCACAGCTAATTACTACGTGCCTGGGCCACGCTCTTATTGTTTACTGATATTTACCGTTAATGTCACTGCGTTGGGTTTGTCAACAGGGACTGAGGCTTGGCACTCCCGCTGTGATTGTTTGCTAATGTGTCGGAGTAGAAAAATGCGCCCATTCTGCCTTGCCTCGATCCTGCAAAGCTAGGGCTGTGTCCTTGCCGCATGGAAATGGCTGTTAGGATAAGCGCCTCGTGCAAATCTTCTGTCAAATCAAATCTGCAAACAAATGAGCTGACTTAAGGCATGACTCTGCAAACACAGCCCGCCGTTTCACACACCGCGTTCATTAGATCCCATTTCGATGAGGATTTTATAGTGTATCCATATCACCTCATGGGTTTAGGCCTCCTGGGGATATTTGCCGGTTATGAAAAAAATAACTATAACACTACAATTTACAATTTTTTTCCCTTAATAATTGAGAGACCTCACCAGAGGGACACTATCTTAAAAATGCCGATTCTTGAGAAAGAAGGCCCTCGATAACATAGAAACCTCTGAGGCCAAAACAATCATTCTAATCATGACACTCAGTCTCCATCCTTTTACGTTGTGTTGTTGTTCTCAATTCAGTCAACTAAACCAGGGTTTGGTCCCTGTCCACCATCTTACAGTATGTACATGTAGTCCTCACCATTCAACAGAAATCTGTTCCTTAAGATATACTTATATGAAAAGAATATCTTATCTCATCAATATCCATTTAATCTCTTACTTACTTATCTTGACTACAAGGCAAAACAAACAGTGTTTGTCCATCATGGGTATCCACCACATCAACACTTGGAGAACAGTGCTAAGGCGTAGCTAGGTAACCTGGACTATCATCAACAAACGCTTTCCCAAAATGCTGATGTCATGAGGGTATATGTGTGTGTGTGCATGTGAGATCAGGGTATAAATGAGCGGTCACTCTATTTGTACGTGTGTATGTGTGTGTGTGTGTGTGTGTGTGTGTGTGTGTGCACATGCATGCGTGCGTGAGTGAGTGTTAGTTTATAGGCAGCACTCACTGACAACACCGAAACCCAATCTACCCTCTCAGTAATCGCTCCTTTCATAATTCATTGAGCCTGTCTCATTCCATCTCTCTCTCTCTCTCTCTTTCTCTCTCTCTCTCTCTTTCTCTCTCTCTCTCTACCTGTGTGTCTCTGCTCTCTTTATTTCATAGTTAAATGTTGAATTTGAATGTTGAATTAATGCGGAAGCTGATAGTATCAGCTATATTTTAAAACCCAATACAATCTTCCCCAGTGAGAGATGAGGGAGGAGGCCATCGGGTACTGAGGTTACAGGTAGTGGGGCATGACCTCAGTGCACACCAGCTTGCACCTGCCACTGGGCCATTCCATCTGCAACAAAAACCAGGAGGGCAACATACGCAAATGTAGATGTGAAGGCAAGCAACAAAGAACTCTTTGGCTTTTCTTAAGGCTTTTTAGTTGAGGACTCTAGACGCCCAGACACCTGCAACAAGAGACACAAATGACTTCATTGGTATTACAAGTGGAGTCGGTGGTATCAGATAGACAACATTCTTCACTACATAGCCCTGCTATTGCATACCAATGGAGAATGCGTAAAAGGGCGTTCATACCAAGAACGATAACTATAACTATAAACAAATATCGCTCGTGTTATAATGAATGACGCTGTTCACACATAAACTATAACGATATTGACATGAGGAATGACATCCTTGGGGATCACTTTCAGACCGATTATGAGAACACTAAAAAGCTAACAGCTAATCAGATCCCATCACAATTTAGCCATCACATTCATTAACACAAGAAGAGACTTTTCTTATCGTTGGTCAGTGTGGATGCTTTTATCGTCATCGTCATTATAGTTATCGTTATGGTTATCGTTCTTGGTGTGAATGCTGCTTAAGTGTTGGAGCAGACAACCATGAATATATAGGCTAAAGCAGTATCAAATTTACTATTACTATTATTATTTTTTTTATTTAAATATATGTGTGTAGTTTGTATTTATTTATTTATTCATCTATATATATACATTTATTTGTTTATTTTTTCATAATATGTCTGTAGGCTGTGCATTCTGTGGCCCACGGTGACCAAGTTCTGTTGCAAGACGCTTGGAAGAAAACCATTTTAAACAGAATTGAATCCAGCCTCCTGTATCAGTGTTAGCCTGGTTGTTTACAACACAAGACTATGCTATCTAATTTCCTCCAACCACCAGGATTTTTGTTTCTGTATAAAAACCCTGTCCCTTATGCCCACCTCACCGCCCAGAATAAAAAAAAACAGCAAACACACTGCAGATGCCTGAGCTGCCAGATTATACGGCATGAAAAAGCAAATGTTGAAAATGTTTTAAAACTGTAAAAAATACTATGCTCCATCCTTCCTCCATATTTGCCTGTCCCAAGTGAGCCATCTGAATCACAGCCAATTCAATTCAGCTGGGAAAAGGGGGGTGGGGTGGGTGGGGGGGTTAAAAAGGAACAGAGAAGAGATGGAGAGAGGGAGAGAGGGATGAGGCAGAGAGGGGGGATGGAGGAGTGTGGGCATGGTGGTGAAATAGCTACATTTGTTTTCATTTGGGTTCCTGTTTCCTCCTGGTAGACTAGGGAGGGGGGGGGGGTGGCCATGGACAACACAAGGATGTAACCATGACTCTCCCCCATTCCCTCCCACACACACACACACACACACACACACACACGGAAAAAACAATGACAATGTTTCCACATATGCTGAGGAAAACATAGGCTGATATTTGTTCCATTACTCTGCATCTTTTTGTGCTGTATTCAGGCCTGCTGTTTTTTTATTTTTACTCAGGAGCATGGAGCTCATGAGCAAAGAGGTAAAATTCTGTTGAGTTGTTTGAATTGCACTTGTAGGCTCACATCTCTTTCCCTACACATAAGTTACCCCAGGGCATAAGGCAATAAGCTTTCAGTATTGGCATTATGGAAATGAGATTTAATGCTGCCACTAGATGTTCATGATGGAAGGCTGCTGGCATTTCTGGTGATAGTGTATTGCCCAATGCAGCTGATGTATAACTGAGTAGCCCAGTCTCACTTGCTTGTCCAACTACTTCCCAGTTTTTTGCCAAATATGAGTATATTATATATAAGTACTTTCACAGCAGTGTGGTGGCTGAGTTGAACTGTGCCTACATAATGTTCTCAAAGACACGATTGCAATTGGCTGGTGAATACATTGAATATACCTGGTCAAAACGGCTGACCTAGAACTGCAAGTTTTACACTAGAGTTCTCAATACGTTGGCATGTCACCCCCACTAGCCTGTGCTCTCCCAGTGCCGTTTGAGTGACATTAGCCAAAGGATCAAACAAGGTCCATATAAAACCAAGATGCATATCATATATGACATCTCTAAATGGTACAAACTGGAGGACATACACCTAGCTACACAATTCCATTCATTCAAACTGGGCAGTTCTAAACTAAACAACGGTCAATGTCTTCCAACGAGAGTAACATTTTTGAACACAGGTAACCTTAAAAATCTAATTAAATATATTTTTTACTAAAATTGCCATTTTTCACTCCAATCGTTTAATGCCATCCTTCAAATGGTCACTGCAGCCTTCAAAGGCACATGAAACCTTGGGGGAATGGACTTTTGATGAGAAGAAACACCGTCAAGAAACAAAGGCAGGTGCCTATTCGGGGGGAGGCGGGTGTGGACAATTCATGCCAGGCTAAGACAGACTTGACCATCACAAATGACTGTTTGGGCCAGCCAGAAGAGAGCTCTGGGCAGCCTGAGGGGATACGCTGACACAGCACAGGTAGAGTGGTGTCTTACATCCTTCACTTGCTGGAGAGACTGAGTCAATTGACCTTGGGAGTAATTAGCTTGGGTGAATGCATTTTAGAGTAGCTAAATCTCCTTGTCCATTTTCAATGTAGCTTCCCGAGAGGCAGGGGGAAATTAGACATCAAAGGGTCTGAACTGAAGACACACTAGAAGAACAGTTGAGGACTGCTGCCATACTGCTGGACCCTGATTGACACATGTTTCTGCCTGCCCCAGTCCCAGAGATTACAAGCCTGTTATGGCTTTAGCCTATCTTACACTGACAGACTTGATTTGGGAAAGATTCTTGAAAGATGGTAGGCTTTTAACCAATGCCCCTCATTCCAGCTTTACTCAAAAGACTACAGTCTTTCAAGAATCTTTCACAAATCTTCTCAAAGTCTGTCAATGAAAGGTAGGCTTTAGGGGTAAAGCCACAACAAAAGAGGGGGTCTAGAGGTTGGATTTGTAACTAAAATACAGATTTATTAACCAAATTAACAAACACACAAACAAACAGAGACCTGTGCGTCCCTCTGGCTGCACTCTTCAGCAACCCAGGACTAGCTGGAGACTTTCTCCAAATCACTGGTCAGACTCTGGCTACAGCCCAGAGGTGGCCCACAGGCTCTACCAAGATGCATAGATGTGGTCCAAGGAATTAGGAAAGACACTGGACTCTCTGGAAAGAGCCACTGCTTTTGACTGGACAACTGCATCCAGGAAGAAGGAAGATAGGAAGATATGTTTTTCCCTGGCCTGAAGGACTCCTTGTTCAGAACTGAGGTAGTATAACTGTGGTTTAGTGATTTTGAAATGCACTCATTAGAAATGTAAATGATTATCAAAGTTTAAAAGATAGCAACCTGATCATTAAAAACAGCTTTCCGTGCTTTAATTTGTGTATTGCGTAGACCTCCTGTGAAATCTAGAGAGATTTCACAGGAAACCAGCCTCAGGCACATGGCAAAGATCAAAAAAAAAGAAACACTGCACTTCTTCCGGACTTCTGCCAGCCAGCCCCGAGGGTGACCGCCTCCTTCTCACAAATCAGCTCTGTTAATGGGTCACAACCCCTCGAGGAACTCTCCTGTCGTGGGAGAAATATGGGAGAACGTATCGAGAACGCATCGCTCCGTGGTGGATCCTGTGCTGACGATGCAATCTGGGCAGCCACGGCCATTAGAGCTGCTGCTGGGTCGCGTGATCAGACAGCACCTGTGGGAGAAGCTCAGCTGTCCCACGCTCCTGGAGAAGGAGGACGTGGATGGCAGGGTCTTTATTTCCCGACTATTTACATCGATTTTGCTAAATTTCTTCAGCTATGCAGTTAATACACAGGTGCAATTAATACGGTATCAATATGGTTTTGTTCCTTTTAACTTGCATAAAACACTGCCCAGCGGCTTATACACAATGCGGCTAATACACAGGAAATTACTGTAGATTTCCGAGTCCATGTGCAATCCCACCCCCAAATGCTTTGCCCCACTCATCGGAGTGGATATCAGTGAAGTGCCAATGAGGCCAAAAAGAAGAAGGGGGACCAGTGCTGAGATTGTGAAACAATCTTTCTGTTGAAAAGCCCTGCCATTTTCACATGAAATCAAATCAAAGTATAATTTCAAAAGTTCAAATTTCAAATGCATTGACACCCAATCTGGATAACCAATCTATCTTTCACTCCATATCATCCTGTTTCAAACCTGCTGCCTTCCAAAGTGGTAGCTTTGTATTCTGGCACAGTGCAATCAAATGGCACAAATTACCCAAAATTACAGCCAAGAGGCAAGTACCTGTTGAAGACTTCAAGGCCAAACACTGAACAACATGCTAAATACATAATGACAAACTAATTTGAATATTTGAAGTGTGCTTGTGATGCATTATAGATTATGTCATGTGGGCTGCAATAAGTTGCACAGCATCTTTCCTCACAAGCCACTATGACTCCACTGTCACTGCTAAGACAACAAACAGATACCTAGGGTGTCATACGAGAATAACACACAAAGACATACTCAGATGAAAAAACACAAATGCGCAGAGACACATACTCTCTCATGCTATCTCTCCACACACACACACACACACACACAAACTTCCTCAGGCTTAGCCATCTTTGCCGAACTCAGGAGGGGTACCAATAAAGGCTCCAGGTCATTTGTTAATTACTTTCCCTGTGCTTAAAGACCTGTCAGACATGCTCCTTGAAGTGGAGACCCGCAGGGATCTGCAGGTGGGAAGCCGGGCTGCCATGTTCAGGGGTGCTGCTTTCTGCCTTTTAAAAGGAGCTCTGGCTGCTATCGCCCTCAGCTAGCCCCCCTTCAGAGAGATTAGACTCCGACCTGGCTTTGGTCCATGACAGGGGCTGGGTGTGCAGTGCTTAAAAGTGTCTGCGCGCACGCACGCACGCGCACACACACACACACACACACACACACACACACACACACACACACACACACACACACACACATGCCACATACCGCACACACATACATACATGTACATATACACACATGTGTATATATACCCACAATCGCACACGCACACACATGCATGCCTACAACTGCACACACACACATGCATGTGTCACAAAGTCACTGTCCATCTTCTCGATAAAGATGTGACACGAATCTGAGTGATGATTGAACTTGATGGATAGCACACTGAACACACACACACCAACACAACACACACACACACACACACACACACACACACACACACACACACACACACACACACACACACAAATGCCGACAACTGCACACGCAAACAAATGCACATACATATATATGCCCACAACCACACACACACACACACACACAAACACACACTCTCACACACAAACACACACACATACTGTACATGCATGTTGGTGTCACAAAGTCACAGTGCTTCCTATAATCTCGATAAAGATAGAGTGTGACACGAATCTCAGTGATGATTGAACTTGATGGATAGCACAATGAGCACACACACACACACACACACAGAAACTCAGACTACGGAGGAATACAGCGACAACAGGCAGGTCAGATCTGCACTCCATCTGGAAGCAGACAAGTGGAAATAATCTCAAAACAATGAGAACTCTCCTCTTACTGCTTGTATGCTATATGCTCTACTGATAGACAACAAACCTCAGTGCCCTCAATATTTCCAGTAGCTACTAATCTCTATAAATATTAAATGGAATTTTCAGGCTTCGTAAGAAAAAATAAATGAGATTATTTACAAACGTGGCCACTCTGCTACAGTATTGATAATTATAATCATATTATACACTTATTATTAATGTGGATGTATATATAATTAATGTGATTATTAATCATTTATGTCCCATTTAGAACTAAGCAATTTAGCATTTTATATTTAATATTTCATATTTGCTTTAAGTAACTGAACTGAAAATGATCAGCCTTAGTACTCTTTTCCTCTTCTCAATGAAACAGGAAATATAAATACCAAGTGAAGTAAGTGTGAGTGTAAGTGACTAAGCTGGCTGTGTCTTGCTGTGACTGTGCATGCGTGTGTGTGTGTGTGTGTGTGTGTGTGTGTGAGAGAGAGAGAGAGAGAGAGAGAGAGAGAGGGCGGGAGGAGAGAGAGAGAGACAGAGACAGACAGAGAGAAATGTGTGTGTGTGTGTATGTGTGTGTGAGAGAGAGGGAGAGAGAGCGAGAGAGAGAGAGGGCGGGAGGAGAGAGAGAGAGACAGAGAGAAATGTGTGTGTGTGGGAGTAGAGTGCAGTGTGTGCTACTGCTGATTACAGGTGTATTTCACCAGTGATTGAGCACTGACCACCTATAGATGAGTCCCTCCCTCACTTTATCACACACACACACACACATACACACACACACACACACACACACACACACACACACAGACGTGTTGGTGAGGTTTGGCATGTCATCGGTCATGCCGGTAACAATTACCTTCCCCAAGCTACAAGAGCGAAGAGGCAGCCCTACCACACTGTACCACCCCCCACGTGCAACCTAAACACACACACACACACACACACACACACACACACACACACACACACACACACCTTCAAAACATAACAGTGTCACAACCTATCTCCATCCCTTTCCTTGTAACTCTTTTTCTGTCATTCTCTACCTCCGCATGCCTCCTTCTCTCCCAGTCTGTCACAGCCTGTTCATCTCCACTCCTCCTTTGCTCCCGCTCTCTTGTCGGCATGCCTGTCTCTTCCTCTCTTTCTCTTCCACTGCTTTCTGCCCTCCATCCTTCCCAATCTCATTCCCTGTTCGTCTGCCCTGTCTGTTTCTGCCACCCCTCCACAACACACACACACACACACACACAGCTCTTTTCTGTTGCCGCTTCCTTGCTTCGACTGACTGATTCTCCTTGTCCATCTCTGGCGGAGACCTCCATCTTTTCAAGCCTGTCTGCTGGTAGGAGACAGCCTTGCTCAGAGTGAGCAGCTCAGACAATCAAAGGGCAACAGACTGACAAACCTCCGTAGTCTGGCCAAAATGTTCATAATATGCTACAGTATGTTCCCACACTACTGTTCCTTAACTGATTCCAAGTAGATACTGTAAGGCGGTGGATCACACTAGCCAGTGGCAAGCGGAAGGTTTCCTGTTGTTCTCTATGGTTCGGCAGCGGACCGGTGACAACGCTGGTGTAACGCTAGCGTCGAGCAAACTGGGTGCTGAACTTGGTTCAACTTTCAAGCGCAACACTCGGCTCACCAATGTCAGTTTTAGAATGTTCAGGTGTTTGGACCAATCAGATTCTTAGAATGTTGGATTATTATTATTATGGTCTGAGCGTTGCGTTCCACTTGCCACTGCGGCTTGCCGCTGGCTAATGTGATCCCCGTCTAACTCTGTACCTCTGTCTATCCACTTTATCTACATATCTAGCTTGTCTACACTATGAATACTTCCATCTACTGTACGTCTGTCTGTCTATCCACTTATCTACACATCTAGCTTGTCTATCCACCTATCTACACATCTAGCTTGTCTATCCACTTATCTACACATCTAGCTTGTCTACACTATGAATACTTTCATCTACTGTACGCCTGTCTGTCGATCTATTTATCTGCACAACAAAACTGCAAACCGCAACTCAATAAGACATGATTTGAGGCCAGTGCTGCTCACCATTAAATATTAAGAGACAAAAATATCGACTTCGCAAGCATATGCACAGCCAACAGTCGGAACCGTGTGATATTTCAAACTCCGAACGTTCTTCATTCTCTCCGCCGGACTGGGCTCAAGCACGAAGAGCACAAAGACTACAGTTTTATGATGGAGAGGGATGTGCTCAATGAGGATCCCTTGGTGGGAGCAGAGGTGATGAATATCTGCTTGGTGGCCGCCAACTCTCCAGCCTTATCTTATTGATTACACGCAGGCCACGTCTGACTGGAATTAACCTCCGCAAAGCCCGGTCTGAAAAGGGACATACATGGGCGTCGACCCAAGGTGATGGAGGCAATCAATAAGAGATTTATGCTAGTCACGGCACTTATAAAATGGCAATCATTCACCACTTCAGTGATCAGAAACTAATCATTTAGCTGTTTTTTTTGCAGTGGCCTGCAGTAGGCTGTTACTGGCATAGCCAAGCTAAGATGAATGGTGTGGTGTTGTGTGGTGTGGTGTGTGTGTGTGTGTGTGTGTGTGTGTGTGTCCTCAGCGACTCTGGAATACATAGAAAAACCTCTTAGTCAGCGACTAAAAGTTCGTCAAGCGCATGCAACGGCTGACCCGTAGTCATCATGAGGGATGGAGAGAAGACAACTAAGCCCATTAAAACTCAAAAAGAGAAGAAGAATTCAATTTGGGTGCCTTCCAGTGTTAAAGGCCATGGCTGCATCCTTTGATCCGAGACATTTAATATCTGACCAAAGGCTAAGCCATCTATTGTCATTCAATATATTTCATGCAGCCTAAAAATGTGCCCTGATATTTTTACAAAGACAAGTGCTGAAGATAATAATGGCAGATGCTTGTACTTTGTGGGCACCAAAGTTTGTTATTTGACAGATAACATCACTGACATCAAAAGCATGAGCTGTAGCTCGAGGGAAAGTTATGATAATCTTTGAGCGAGAGAGCAAAATCTTTCTATTTCACCACCATGATCCCGCAAATTTCAACTAGGGTGGTCACATCAAATATTGCAGTCAGGAGTGCAACTATCGCACCTGCACTAGAGCTAGGTTGAATCCATTCCAGGCCAACTCCTACCTGGACATTCAACCCAAACCTACGCCCCCTCCCCCACCCCCCCCCCAAAGTTTTAGAACTGCACTGCCGTGTCCAGCAAGCTGATAAACCACTGGAAACAGTTCAGTGTGATATCGAGTGGAGTGCTGGTATCCACAGCGGCTGGCCCGCGAGTCCCAGCACTGTGCCAATTTGCTGATGCTATGTAGAGTGTGCTATCTGCACTGGCCCATTATGTCAAATCTGGATAAGCCGCTCTGCTGCCGGTGCAGGGGCCCTGGATCTGTGTGAACTCCATTTAATGGGACACCCAGGGCCAAAGGCAAAGCTAGGGGGTACAAACAACACAACACAACACACTATTACACACACACACACACACACACACACACACACACACTCCCATAAACTCGTTCACATACAAACAGACAAGAGTAAACAAAAACGCATGCATGCACTGCAAGTGTACAGCCCATGCACTCAAACACCCCATGAATGCAAACTAAATGCTCAAACACATAAGTGATATCAATCTCAACTCACATTCAATGCACAAACATATACGTTATGTCAACATACAGCAGACATGAATATGAAAACACACAGAGATAGAGAGAGAGAGAGAGAGAGAGAGAGAGAGAGAGAGAGAGAGAGAGAGAGAGAGAGAGATGTGTGTGTGTGTGTGTGTGTGTGTGTGTGTGTGTGTGTGTATGTGAGAGATGTTTGTGTGCTAGGAGTACTGCAGAAGCTGGCAAAGAACCTGGGGAGATGATAATTACTGAGACAGGACGGGGGGCAAGTGTATCAACACACAGAACTCAGCCTGTCACCATCGCTCCAGCTCACCGTTTGCCCTCTCAAATCCCCAACCACCTCTCTCTCTTTCTCTCTCTCTCTCTCTCTCTCTCTCTCTCTCTCTCTCTCTCTCGCACACACAGACACCCCCCAACTTTCTCTCTCTCTCACACACACACACACACACACACACACACACACACACACACACACACACACACACACACACACACACAGCAGATACACATTCTGTTTCACACACAAACACACACACACACCTAAGTCCCCCTCCACCTTTCCCAGAGACTCCCTGCATGGACACTCCCAGCCACAGTGTGCTCATATACAGATCACTGTGTGTTTGGGGACTCTGGCACGGAAACGGCACAACAATGCAGAAGCCGGATGCCTTGCGTGGCTGACCCACGACTGAACCGCCCCAAATGTATTCCACCAACCTGACAAGCGACAACTACAGTGTACACCCTATGGGAATAACAAGTGCACCTGTTAGGGTATATAAGCGAACCATAGAGATACACTGTATGCCCATAAAGAGCAAAAAAAGGAAGACAAAAGCACAAACAGAGCAAAAAGTTAGTTTTTGAAGATAGACTCTGAGAATAAGTTGGAAGCTCAAAGTAGATACCGTCACACCACTCCCTCAGAACACATGAGAAAGCAGTGGTAAAATGGCAAACTTGTGCTTACAATGCTCAGTCAAGAATATTTACCACAAAAAAACAAAACAAATGAATGTAGAATGGATACCCTGTCTTTCCCAATTGACACCTCATTATAGTGATAACAGCCTAAAAGCCTCCATCTGCACTAATACATGGCGTGGGCTCTGTTTTCAGTTTGTAGAACAAGTGTTTGTGCCAAAGCAGCCGTGTAGACAAAAAGACATGGATCAATACGCTGGCTGCCAGGCTAGTGAAAGAGAGAAAGGTTGAAGAGAATAGCGATAGAGAGAGAAAGAGAGAGAGAGTGTATGTCTCTTCTAGCAGGTTCTTTCTTTTTGTTTGCACAATCATTTTATACAAAAAAAAGCCAACTGTCAGAATTGGAGTTGGGGAGCAATGCTCTCTGTCGGCTGGATAGCTCTGGGCAGGCTATAGACCCATCAGGCTGCGAGAAATGGCTGGCCATTTGACAAACAGCATCTGAATTGGCTTTGCAAGAGGCCACAGAAGAGCATTTCAGTGCTTTACACCGATCACGAACCCTCACACATGAAGAGACTAATTTTCTCAACTTTTCCCTCTCTCTCTATAGCCTCACTAACCAGCACCTTCATACGCACACACACACACTCGCACGTGCACGCGCACACGCACACGCACACACACTTAAATACACAATATGTATATAATCAAGGTGGTATAGACCTCTAAAAATAATTCAGTAGCTGGTCCCACAAAATATCTCTTTCTCACTCTCACCTAATCCTCTCTCTCTAACCCTTCATCTCTTACTTAACCTCTATCTCTCTCTCTCTTTCTCACTCTCTCTTTCTCACTCTCTCTCACGGTGCCATGATCTTACAGAATGAGCCAGGAGAGCATGTCCCCACGGACACGACACTGTGTGTGTGTGTGTGTGTGTGTGTGTGTGTGTGTGTGTGTGTGTGTGTGTGTACCGCCCAACATAAACACAGACAAGGGAGGCCAGGGGGCAGCAGATAGCCTGAGGAGCCTCATTCATCTCTCTGTCTCTCATCAGCATCGGCTCCTTTAACCTCTCCCCCCACGCTCACACAACAGCAACATCTGTATCCTCCGCCAGCACGGAGTCACTGGACCAGAGGCCCTCAATTAGAGACTGGGAGACGCAGGCCTCAGACCCCTTATATTCCCCCAACCACCACCACCACCACCCTCCATCTCCTGGGTCTCCCACTGCTGAAGCCAATAAACAGACTGGCTACATCCACAGACAAATGAATGGTACAGACGAAGGGTGAGGATGGTGCTCTGTGTGGTGGTCAAACAAGTCCCGGAAGTATCTGATTCCGTCTGACATAAGAGAGGAGAGCAAACAGTTTCCTCGGGGGGTGGGGAAATACATTTGTCCAGTTCCAAATGTATGAGACCGGTCCTTTTGTCAGAAAGTTCTCTCGTCTCCAGAAAAGTTTTGTTGCACTTTAACCTTCACCAATTCTGAGTCTGCCTTTCCTTCTTCTTTTTTTTTTACTTCAGTCTGTCATTCTCTTTCTGTCATCATCTCATTCTCTCTGCCCTCCCTTTCTCTCTCTCCCTCTCTCTTTCTCTCTCCAGATCCTGTCCAGCTTCTTTAATCCTGCTCAGGACTTTCACCTGTCTGACAGCAACCTGACAAACCCCGGATGGAAAAGGTCACATTTTTCTGAGAGAATTAGGGCAACATGCAGGATTATTGACCGCCTTTAAATCTAACCACTGTTACAGCTCCTTCCTCATGTGTGTGACTACAATGGACACCATTTCAACAAAACCAGCTAATGGAGATTTATCTAGTGATACAAGTTCTGATTAAGACATGAATTCCAGTTAAATGTGCCATAGAAGCCTCTCTGCTATTCATCACCTTAATGATAAAACTGCAGCTCTATGAAAATGTTCTTGCTATTAAAGCAACACTAAAGCACTTTTCCTCTGTCGCACGCACACTATTTGCTTATCCAGCAAATAACAATGTCCACAGACAATGTAGAGTATGTTGCATGATTTTATGAAAGTATAATGTATGGCGACATCAAAGCAAGTAAAATTTGTAGTTTCTTATGTCTCATTTCATTGAACTACAGATACGCTACCCAATCAGGTAAAGTAACATAGTGCAGCTATAGCCGATAGAGGGCCGCGAAGTAAGTGCCATTCACCCTGCTAAGAGTTGATGAACCAATAAAATGATGTTGGAAACATTATTTCAAGGTTTGAAAAACTCTTTAGTGTTGCTTTAAGCAATGCAACTTGTTTCTCATGATTGGCTCTGCAGCACAAAGAGGTTGGAGGTGATGACTGTCCCCGTTGGTACGGAGGGTGGATCAGCAGAACATGCTGTCCAACACTCTCTCCCGACTCTTCTGCTGACAAATGCTCAGCTTCCCTACAAATCAGCTGCTGTCAGCCCTGGTCCCTCACCATCTCCTTCCTCTGTCTCCCTCCCTCCCTTATCCTCCCTCCTGCTGGCCCTTCCTCTCGCTCTCTCTCTCTCTCTCTCACACACTCACACTCTCTCTCTCTCACTCTCTCCCTCTCGAACACTCTCTCTCTTTCTGTCCCTCTCTCTCTCTCTCTCTCTCTCTCTCTCTCTCTCTCTCTCTCTCTCTCTCTCTCTCTCTCTCTCCGTTCCACACATAAATACCAACAACAAGGATTTGTCACGGCACAAAGCTAACACTGAATGGGCATTATCGTTGCCTTCAGTGAGATTATTTATGGCGGAGACTGTAATTGAAGCCCGTAAATCCACCTCCAAGTTTGAGTTATGCGCGAACAACAGAGGGCGTCCACGGATGCCTCTCCACTCCGCGCCTGCTCCGTCTCAACTCCGTCTCACATCCTCACTTTCCACTCTCTCCTTCTTAGGCCACATCCCTTAAGTGCTCATTGTTCTTTAGCCATTTTTTTTATCTATGGCTCTGCCATCAAATCTCTGTATATGTTCTGCTCTGCGCTTATCATTTGAGGTTGAGATCTATTTTTGCTGCCTGCTGCTGTTCACCCACTGTTTCTAGGGATGCATGCTGGAGCAAAAGTGTTTGGGCTACATCACCTCTGGCTCAGGACGGGGAAAGTCGAGTTTGTCCAACTGAGCTTTGAAAGTCTGAAAATGAAAATCACACAGTACAACACTGGTGACCCCCTGCTGTCAGCGGGGGAAAAACAAAAAGCCAAAAGAATGAATAAAATCATAGTCCTTCAGTTAAGTGACTAGCAACACATAAGTGAGACAAAGAGAGTGCCCTTGGTAGATGACAAAGATTAAACAACACTCTGGAACCTCATCTGCATCACTCACAGAACACACAGAAGCAGGCAGACAAACAGACCAACAAATAAACATGGGTAACAAACACAGATGCTGGCTTTCACCTACAATGGTGTCTTTGACTACACACAACCTTAAAAAAGCCATGCAGAACGAGCCTGTTGCTCATCAATCTCTAGCATTAGCGACCAAGCTTTCATGTGCACTGCTTTGAGCTGGAGCTTCTTAAGTCCCCCCACACACAGAAGTCAGGACTGGAATTCCAACAACAAATGAGACTAATGCCAAGCTGGTCCCACTGAGTGGGCTGACGGACCTCTTTTTGCCATCCATTGTCACGTGGCACTGCAGCCAAAAAAAAAAAATCAGGATTTGGGCACTCTGAAAACTGACCAGTAAAGAACGGAAATTCATCGCTGGGGCTGAATCTGGAGTGCTCTCTCCACTGTCAGTGTGAATCCATCACATTACCTAAAGACCCACAGCTTGTTACAGATGTTCCTTGGCACCAAACCCCCACATCTGTCACTGATTAGCAGCTTCACAGGGAACAAACAGGCAGGATGGCAGAGGCTGACTTCCACATCCCAAGCCCAAGTCTTCTTGGAGATAAGATGCCGCCTCGTGCAGACTGTAACTCTCATAACCCTCTCCCTTTGTTCTTCACAGAAATACATTTTCAATTGAACACTGATTGTTTTACATAAATGCTGCATTTTCATAATGACCGAATCAAGTCCGTTTGTCGCAGTGAGCGATCAAAACTCAGTCGCAGATTACACATAAGCAGGGAAAGTTAAGTGAGAGAAAATTAGCTGTGCGATCATTATTGCTGTTGATGCTATTACGGCAGACAGTCTCATATCACACAGAACAAACTGTTTTATAGCTGAGCTGAATATTAAGCAAACACATTACATTGATTCCAAATGGAGGAATCACAGAGTTATATCTTTTTACAGAAATACGTGGCTCACATATCAGCTGTATTCCCGGGATGTTATGCCAGACAGCTGTCTCTTTGGTCAGGATGAAGACCAAATTGAGAGTGGGTGTTATTGCTATACTGCTAACTGTTTTTGCGTCTGTTTGTCTGTCTCTATATGATTTCACAAACCTCTGTGCAACAAATATTTGTTAGATACTTGGTCGATTTTGGGCAATGCAATTATAACAGACCCCACATGTGACAAATGTGTAGTGTGTTCTCTCTCTCTATCGTTCTATCGTTCTATCATTCTATCCCACTATCTCGCTATCTGCCTCTCTCTCTCTCTCTCACTCTCTCTCTCTCTGTTCTTCTTTGGCCCATCTGTTTGAGGTCATTAAATCAGGTTGAGCAGTCAGGCAGAACAGGAGAGAGAGAGAGAGAGAGAGAGAGAGAGAGAGAGAGAGAGAGAGAGATGGAGGGAGAGAGAGAGAAGGTGGAGCAAGAGGGAGACAGAGTAATTTGGGGGTGGCTGAGAGGGGAACGAAGGGGGGCAAGCAGACAGATTCACCCAGCAAATCATACAACAGAATGACCATCACTGCTGTCTACCCATCTGATGGGAGACAAGAGAGAGGTAAACAGAGCGAGAGATAGAAGGAGAAAGAGACTGAACTGAAGGGAGGGAGAAGGAGAGAGAGAGAGAGAGAAAAGTAACTGAGCTGAAGGGAGGGAGAAGGAGAGAGAGAGAGAAAGAGAGAGAAGGGAGTATGCCACACAAAAATGAAGATTCTGGAAAAAATAACACTGAGGAGAGGGGGAAGGAGAATATGTGGACAAAACAGGGTAAGGGAGAGGGGAGGGGAGGGTAGCGAGAGACAGAGAGGTCAAGAGCACAGGCATACAGTGAGGGAAAAAAGGCAAAATAGTCCCATCGTGGTGTATCCCAAAACACACTCAATACAAGATAAGTTGGTAATGTTGCACATTTATTTATTTTCTTTGCCCCCCCCCCTTACCACGGCATGTCATTGTCATAGTCTACACTCTGCCTTCTCTTCAGCTCTCTCTCTCTCTCTCTCTCTCTCTCTCTCTCTCTCTCTCTGAGGACAGCAGGCCCACATTTGAGTCTGTCACCATATCTGCGATACATTCCTCCTACTCTGATATTGGTTTTCATTTGAAGCTGTCACTCAGAGCAGGTATAGAGCTCCTTCATTTCCAAAGATCTTTTTTTCTTTCTTTTTCCCACACCATCCCCATAACATTGCAGGCAGACACACACACACACATACAGAGCACTGGTGGGAGGAATCTGAATGATTCAAAAGCTCAAATCAGTCAAATGCCGAGTCTTAGCTGCCTTAGAAGTATACATGTTGTTCTCAAAGGATGGCCATTATGATAGTAGCATGTCCAAGGCTAAAGAGACTGAGCAAAATCGCAAAAAAGGTCACGTTGTTTCGATGGCTTGATAGACGTAACAGAGAAGAGAGAAGAGAACAGAGAACAGAAGATATTCTGCACCATCTGTAGCCACAGGTTGTAATATTTATCCAAACTTGAGGCATCAAATAATCCCACCGATCATCCAGTAAAACCGTTCTGTAAGGCCCACCAGGGACAGACAGAGCCTGGATGAACTCCTATATCTGTTTTGTTCTTGAAAAATAATCTGGTGATTCAATTATTTGATATATCTACAGTGTACGTTGTGAAGCACTCAAAATGGGTTGAAAAAATATTAACATGAAAAAAAACAGATCACTATAGCCATGGACGCAATGCCCTCTGGTGTCTCAACAATAACTGGGCAGAGGCAATGTGCATGCTTCATGAGCTTTGTGCCTCCGACAGTCCACCTCGCAAGCCTTCATTCTCATTTTGCAAACATTGCTTGATTTCACTCACTTGCTGTTCTTAAATCCAAGTTGGCCCTTTGAGGCAAAAAAAATCCCCACTAGAGCAGAGAAAAAAGGAATCAAGCCTTGGGGCATTATGATGAATGGAAGGGAGTAGAGAATAAAGCCTCAGGGGTGGCGACCTGCTAACACACTGCATGCCTTGTACCTGTTAGCTGAGACTTTCTCGCAGCCCTGCAGACACAACCTCACAATCGAGTGCACTCCATGCTGTGGTGACACCAGACCAAAAAAATGTGTTTTCCTCACAGTTCTACACTGCCTGATGTAGCCTACTCTTTAAAGCCATCCACAAATAAAGCAGCCAATGGGAAGTATGGACTGAGACGCATGCTTTGCAGGTTGTGTGGCTCAATGATCATGACTGACTACAGGGAAAATTAACTAGTGATCGTACTAGAAATATTATTTGCTAGCCCTGTCTATACTCCATTAAGGGTAAGGTGGGAGAGAAAAAAAGGGAAGCACTCAACTTTCAAACATCAATAACACATTTTAATGGGCAAATAATCTACTGACATAATCCTATTGCTCCTTTGAGATTTTGTGACAGGGCAGCTCTCCTTCTGATGCACTCTGATGCACTAATTGACTTCAGGTAGCCTACTATTTAATCAGTCCCAGAGAGGACATTACAGACAAGGCCACAGCCAATGAGATAATCAGTAGTACCACAAATTAACTATAAAATATCCATTCATAGGCTTCATTTTAAACGTGAATGTATCAAAGGGAATCATGAACATATTTCTACAGCGTTTTGCCGCTTTGGTCATAATATAGAAAATGGCACATCCAACTGCCTCCCTGCGCAATTTCACAAAAGATCATCAGCCTATTATAGTCTTGGTTTTACCTCGTGAATTATTCTTTAGTCGTCAAATAAATGTTCCAATTAGACATGAAGCGCATTTGTGGGGGAGAAATTCGCAAAGGTTCCCTACAAAAAGCTCGCCCAAAAGCTCCCTCTGTCTCAACAGTTCAGCTCAGGAGTCGTGGCGCAAACTAGAGTTCTGGCTGGAGTCTATTCAGGTGACACATGAATAAATAACGGCGCACAGCACGCTGCGCAGCAGGCGTTGCCGTTACCGACGCTACCTGAGATAGTTAGCGCATCCGATACCTATTCCGCTAAGTCTGTGAGTCACGCACCTGAAGATCCACAAGGCTTTACAGTTGTAAAATGCCAGACACTTT
This sequence comes from Sardina pilchardus, assembly GCF_963854185.1. Taxonomy (NCBI): domain Eukaryota; kingdom Metazoa; phylum Chordata; class Actinopteri; order Clupeiformes; family Clupeidae; genus Sardina; species Sardina pilchardus. The sequence goes on along the minus strand of NC_085011.1, from coordinate 29,971,008 downwards.
GGTCATTTAATGTTTATCAAAATGTTTAGATGGCAATCAAAATAACTCTTTTTGAAGGTCATAGGATTGTGGAACTAACCATTCCTGTCTTGCTTGGCAATACAAGTAAAACTAGGCTACCAGCCCACACCTGTCAGCGAATGGAGACAACCCACAAAAGCCTCGGCGAAACCATCCTGCACCACTACCTACATTTAATTGGTTTCATATCTTCATAGAAGTTCCCCGAATGCTGTGCAGCTGGGATGGGCTATCATAAACTTCGAACATGTTATGTTCATAACGAACACAGAGCTGACACTTAGGCTACTTGCTGTCACAACTATAAGTAGCCTCTATCGCCAAACTCCGCTGTTAATTTTAATTAAATTCAGGACTAACACGTTCGAAACGTAATTGTAGCTACACCTTAACAAATAGTTGATAGTAATTGCCAGGTCTTACCTGCCTCTTCCGAGTCCGTCGGTGCTGTGAGTGTGGTGAGATCCGATCACCGGTCTTGCAGCTTTGTGCACGAAGTAAGGAGGCGCTCGTTTTTGGTGCGCGCGCTCTCTCTCTCTCCCGCTCGCTCGCTCTCCCAACGCCGCAGTGTCCTCATAACTTCGAGTTTGACACCTGTCAAATAGTAGTCAAGCAGACTATCTGACCAACTTCGCAGCTATGCAGCACAAATGCATTCAGCAAATGTTCGCTTTTCCTTTCCTTTTCTGAAGGCAAGTGATGAGCAGCCTATGGTTAATATGTTTAGCCTAATGCCATCTAGACGGGTCACACTGATCGGCTAGTTATAGGCGAATGGATGAATAGGCGTCCAAAATGAGTTGACTATCTTTAAGTGACACATAGAGAGCATAGTTTTACATTTGTCGCAGATAGCATGTTAGATCAGGGATTAGGCTAGGCTAAGTAGCCTAGGTACTTCACACAAAACAAAATACACTTTTAGTTTCGAGATGGAAAGTTTTTCTGAGTTTCCAGAGATGAAAATAAAACGGTCATTGCCCAAAGTTGCTTATTCATCACGTAGCATATTACTATTTCTCAACAGTGCTTGATGGCCCTCTGCTGGTTAAAAAAGGAACGGTTGCCTTTATACCAGTGACTGTTCAAAAGCAGGCTTGCGTGCATATGACTTTAAACATGCATAAACAAACGATATGAGTATCTTTGCATCAACAGTGGTGTTTAAGTTTAACACAGTATGGACTACTGTTGTCTAATGATTAAAACCCTACAAAGACCTTTAAGACTAACAAACAAATATTATGCAAAATGTGAGGGTTTTGTTGAAGGTTACTTGTACAAGTCTTCACAAGTGTTGTTATAGGCTATAAGGTTAGTTTGTGATAAGAAATTTAAAAAAGATCCTGATCAGGCACAATCAAAACATTTGCAGTGACTTATGATATATGCGTTCATTAAGTTTCAAGCTATACACCTAAATGAAATAATGAATAACAGAACAGTGAATTTACAATTGTTCTCATTGCTCTCTAGGGTTAAAGCTGAGAATAAATGTCATTCTCATCTTCTCTATCAAGCTGAAAAGCAGAAATGTCCCAAATATATTCAAATACCCAGATTGATATAAAGAGAAAAAGTATCTCTCACGTGACAGTTGTGGTACCATCACTCAAAATTATAAATGACCCTTTTTAACTATTTGGCCACAGTTCCCAATGGTGAAGGAAAGCAGGCACTGAGCAGCACTGATGCTTGTCCTTTACGCATCTCTCATCTTTTCAGAGGAACTCTGGATCTCATTCATAGTGACCATTGGATCCTTGGTTACCTGTCTGATCAAGGGCCTTCGTTCTGGATTACTCAATTTGGCTGAGCGGCCAGATAGGAAGACTGTTGGCTGCTCCAAACTTTTCCATTTGAGAATGATAGAGGCTACCGTGCTCTTGGCCACTTTCAATTCAGCAGAATTTGTTTTTGTATCCTTCCCCAGATCCGTGTCTTCACACAACCCTATCTCGTAGGTCTACGGACATTTCTTGACCTTGTGGCTTGGTTTTCTCTCTGACATACATGTACACTATTCACTGTGAGACTTTCTATAAAGAGATGTATGCCTCTCCTAATAATGTCCAGTGAATTAATTTAGGCACAGACTCCAAACGAATCGTAAAAGCATCTCAAGGACCATTAGAAGTAGGATGCACCAGAGCTCAATTGCAAGTGTCAATACAAAGGGTCTGAATAGGCCTACTTAATGGAAAAGTTCAGTATTTTATTTTTTTCAAGAATTCACAAAACACACCTGCTTTTTGTGGTGTGTTGAGAGTATTGTGTGTAGATTGATGACGGGGGGGGGGGGGGGGGGGGGGGAAGTCATTTAATCTGAGATGAGTCTGAAATGTGGAAAACTTGAGAGAGTCTGAATACTTTCTGGTTGCGCTGTAGGCTTCTTTGACTGTGGGTGGCTCTCAAACTCTCTCCTCGATCCTCGATGCTCGGTCCTCAAGGCTCGTTCCCATTGATCTATACTAACACTGGATAGATTATCCCATTGTTGCCGCCCCATCATTCTTTATCTAGATCAGTGAAGACGAGGATCAAGGAAGGAGGGGAGGGTATAAGACCAAATGAGAGGCACCCAGTGTAATACAAACAGTGTAACAAAACAGTGGGTGCTTCTCAAAGTCAAGGATTGCTCCTTCCAAGCCACTTTTTCAAGGACGTTACGTCATCAAATCTCGTCTCGTCGTCTTGTTCCAAAGTCAAGGATGCTTTCAAATTCTAGCAAGTACTGAGTCCTTCGTTCTGAGAATTTCGGAGAATTTTGGAGGATGCATCGATGGATCCTCGGAGTGAAGAAATAACCCACAATCCTTTGCGTATGAACAATTAGAAATTTTCTGACGGTGCGGTTTAAAAAAAAAAGAGAGAGGGAGATGGAAAGTAGATGCAAAGAAGCAGTGCGTGTTAATGTAGGCTAAATATGATTTATCAAGTGTTTTGTTAATGCCATCGTATATTTGCTCAGGCATTTATCAAGTTATTGTGCATATTCATCATAAATGCATATGTCAATGTGCATGAACAAGTTGTGATAGACTTGTTATTAATTTATCTCAGAATTTCGCCCAATACGAACTTTGTAGAAGTTTAACATTACCGTTGCTGTTGCCAATTACCGGTATAACTTTCCATTGACACTGACATAATTATAAACTACGGATTGTGATATGTGAAGACCAAGTCGAATGTGGAAATACTGTAGGCTACTCCAAAAAGTTTATTTAGAGCAAAGTGCAGCTGCAGTTGGAACTCCTGTAAAAGCAGCACAATTTCCACGGTTTTAATTAAGCGCGCAGCCGGAACCGTGCACAATTGACGTGCACTTCCACACTCGCTAGGCTGTTCCATTGCATGTGATCTTGACGGCTGGAGGGGGTACTGGGAAGGTGTGTAGCCTTGTCTCTCTAGCACTCGACTTGAAAGAAAGCATTCTATCAAGGACGAGCTCTTGACTTTGAGAAATACCCAGTGTTCCTCCACTCAGCGGCCATATTGCAACATATTTTGGGCACTCACTTCGGGTAGAACTGCGTGTGCGTGAGTCTTCATGACACCAACCTCGCTCCAGCTGCGAGATCACAATACATGATTGGCACAATGCATTCACATGATTGGCATGATGCATGGTTTGCACAATTGCCAACGCCTGAATAAGGCTAATTCTACGACAAACATGTAAGCAATGATGAGATAATGAACATTAAAAAAATCTTTTTACATTGTTTTTGTAAAACAAAACAAAAAAAAAACATTATTCACACATTACATAACGTTACTGATATTGTCAAGCACTACAAGACAATTGTCTGTCTCTAATCTAGTCCCTCATTTCTTGTGGGTCTTCATGTGCATATCTAAACTGTATTTATACCTTAAGGCTTTCCCACACTCTGGGCAGTTGTATGGCCGCTGGCCCGTGTGGATGCGCTGGTGTTTATTTAATGTGCTCTTGCGAAGGAAGCTATTACCGCACTCAGAGCAAACAAAAGGCCTCAGGTCCAAGTGGATGCTCACATGCTTGTCCCGGTCATTTGATGCAAAGAAGCGTTTCTCGCAAAAATGACAGGCATGCGGTCGCTCCTCTGTGTGGCGAAGCATGTGGTTTCGAAGGTTGCACGCAATGGCAAAAGTCCTCTCGCATTGGCTGCAAGCAAACTGATGTGGTTTAGCTGGCTTTCGCTGACCTGTGTGGATTCTCATATGGGTTGACAGCCGGTCGCTACGAGCAAACTCCTTCCCACAGCTTTGGCAGACATAAGACTTCTCTCCAGTGTGTATGCGCATGTGAACATCCAGATTCCTTGCACTTGCATACGTGTTCCCACAGAGTGTGCAAAGATGTTGCTTCTCTTGTGTCTTTGCTTTTCTTTTTTTCCTTCTCATTTTACCAGTTATGATAGTCCCAGAATGATGCTCTTCCTGATTAGACTCCTCTTGCTGTGTCAGAACTACAGGCCCTTCATCATGGTGATCTCCTCGTGTCTGAGGTGTCAGATGCGGCAAACTCTCCTCTGAAACTGCATGCTCGGTAACTTGCCCTTTTTCAGGTTTAACGTCACAGTTGTCACAGTCTTTAAACGGGTTCATAATCATCTCAGCAACCTCAAAAGTTAGATGTTCATCACAGGACGTTTCTGCCTTGATCTCAGATTTCAAGTCCCAAAGATCAAACTGCATGTCGTGAGCATCATTAACAACGGAAGATTGATTTGAGGGCAAATCACAGAGTTGAAAATCGAAAGGTTCTAGTTTTACAGAGACAGGCCGTAGCAATGATTCAGAGGGAAGTGGATCGGAATTCACAGAGACATTACATTCAATGTCATCTACACGCCCAGAACAATTCTTCTGTTTTGCCCTTCTTGCAGCCATGGTCAGGGCAAAACAGCCAGGAGCAGAGCTGGTATATGATCCTTCCTCCACACTCAGGTACTTATGTTACACTGAGCCTACAGTTCCCACTTGAAATGTCCTAAAGGAAGCAGAAGAAGACAGAAGATAATTTAGATTGCTCTATTGAGGTTGAGGTTGAGGTAAAAAAAAACAGGTAAAGCATTGCCTACCCATCGTATACATTTTGTGCACTGTTAATGTAAACTGTTTTTCTGTGTGCTTTTATGAGCATAGACAGGACACTAATTGCAATTCACACAAATGATGGTGCAAAGATTCCAGATTAAATATCATCCTATGACTCTGTTACTGTTAGGAAACTAAATAAAATCTATTAGTATATGTATGCTGGAATGCAAGGTATTTTAAGGCTTTGCTTATTCCAAAACGTAAGAAATACAATGTACAGTATGTGAGTCTTAATGTCCAAGGGTAGATCTAAGGACCACTGCTGTGTGCCGCTCATTATAAACGCAATTTTAGCTACCATCTTTTTCCTAAAAACGCCAGCCTACATGCAGTGCAAATAAGGAGGGAAGGATCTGCGGTGAGTGCATGTTTTCGTACAACTGTAGCACTTGTCTTCAGGTGCTTGTGGATAGTGATGTCAACAAACAGGAACAGACTACTTATTATCTTAACTTTATTTTTAGGTATGTAGTAGCCTAATAAAACACATAAGTTCAACACTGATCAGAACTGACCTTAGGAGTAGGGGCCTTACACTGAGCAACTGTGTGTGTGTCCTACATGTTAATGAACAAAAAGAGCATTTACAAAGTGTATGAAAAAAAGAGGCTTGTGAACTGTGGGTAAAATAGAGACATAGGCATGACTTTTTTCTTTATAAATAGCCTAAAGTAAAGTTAGACTGCTTTCATGCAATTCAGGGAATAGAATGGTGACTGCTATTCTGATATTCATGGCTCCCACTATCAGGGAGTAAGGGACAAGATTTTCTACCGTAATTTCCTGTTAAATTAAATTAAATTAAAGTTATACTATGCAGGATTGGCGATTTCATCGCCGGTTTCGCTTTCACTTTTCATTTCCACTCGTTTTATGCTTGCATATTTCTCTGCAGAGCTTCCCCTACAGCTTTAGCGTGTATATTTGACAAAACTCCTCAATCGGTCAGTCTGCCGTGCCTTTTCATGAGACTTTAGCAGCTACATGACACTTCCTGGAGTAGAGCATGGGTGCGTGCGGTGTCTCCTGAAGCAAGTGTGGTTCTACCGCTACAGACCACTAGAGCGGCCCAAAAAAACACCGTTCGACCGGTAATGACTCATTTAATCATATATAACAGTATGGAACGAATTGATTAACTGAAAAACGTTGCGTATACCTTTCAATGTTTCACAGCAACGTGATGTATAGCCTGGTGATGCAAGCCAAGGCCACCAGGTGACACCATTTCACTGCTTGCTTACACCCAAATAAGGTCAACATGTTGGTGCAGTTTTGACATTTATTTTAAGCCATGCTTAGCCTACATTGTAGGATTTTAAAAATATTTTTGAAAGACTAGTCTCACATTTAATGACAAGTCATAGAGTTTTAAATCACAACTAGTCACAGACTATGATTTTGCAAAGACTTGATATTGTATTGGATATTGAATAGTTTGTTATTTGACCCAGCAAACGTGGCCAGGAAGCAGGAGAGAATACTCTCCTCGATCCTCGAGAGGCGTCCCACTGATCTATAACTAACACTGGATACACTATCCAATTGTTGCTGGGGCTATCAGGCACCCTAGGTGTGCAGGTTTCCAGCCTAAGCAGTAGGGCGAAATCCAAAGATCAGAGTTATAGCCTACAATATAGGCTACGTCAATTGTGTCCTCAGAACATAATTATTTGCAGGCAGCAAGTGGATACATGAATGGCATATGCGAATCTATTTCGTCCGAAATAGTTTTGCAAAATGACAGACCAGATGCGTATGCGTATTAGCCTACTTATAGGCTACATACCTGAAGGCAAGAGTGTAGCCTACTCCTCGATCTCCTCGCATGAATCCTGCAGTGTTAAAGGGTTGAGCCATGGAGGTAGGCCTATTATAAGAACTGGAGAGACAGGGACTAAGTCCCGCCCCCATTCATTTCAATGGCCCATGCTAGGCTAGCTACTTCAGCCAAAAAAGTTTGAAATTGGCCGCAGCCATCTTTGAGAAAATGGCGTTCCATGGGTGTTCATTTCCGCCACCAGCTAGAATGAGCCAATTAGGTTCCACGTTACAACGAGACAACGTAAGGTAGCCTGTATCGTTGATGAAGATTGGAGAGTGAGAGAGGGTGTTCGTGAACGCGCTCCTATCGTTACAGGCGCAAATGTATTTAATTATTTGAGTTGGGATGGTGGTGGAGAAGTTTGCCCCTTGTCTCGAAATCCTATAATGTGATATTCATGTCATGATATAATAAACATGGCGAGTCTATATTGAGCAAGAATTCACTTAGCATACACATATGATCCCCACAGTAGGCCTAGGCTAAATGCTTTGGACTGTAGCCTAGGATGTTATGTGCGCAATAGGCTGTCTACCCGACGAAAATGACTCTTAATAAGTAGACATGGGATGTAAGAAACGTGTGGATACCTGATATGCTATTTGTGCTGCACCCAGTGTGAATTTGCAGCTTAAACCTACATTTGTAGACAGACGAAATGAAGCCAACGCATATCTCTCTCCTGGGACTAGGGGACTGGACACACACACACACACACACACACACACACACACACACACACACACACACACACACACACACACACACACACACACACACACACACACACACACACACACACACACACACACACACACACCCTTGTCTGTCCTGTTCTCCCCTTGTCTTGTCTTGTTTGTCTTAGGCCTATATGTTGTGCGTCTTATGTGTCGCTATGCCTGCATGGAGAAATTGCCCATCGGGGATAAATTAAGTGTTTTGAATTTAAATTGAATTGAATTGAATTATAGGTTTACCGGTAGAAGCGCGCATCCATGTGTTGTGTTTCGAGCAGCATGCATTTTAAGTCTGCTGTCACAAACTTTTGCCGTTATGTAGGTTATGTGACCCCACAACGCTGCGTTGTTATGACCTACAGGTAGGAACTGCAGCTGAGCGTTTTAAAATAGTCCTCATAGCCTACACGACAGTGAGTAGGTTAATAATGGGTTTAGAGAATTGCTTCGCATTTCCTAAAATATCTTATAATACCTTGCCAACTCATAGTCTAATACAGATATGAGGTGCTGAACCTGGTGGAATGGTGCGCATTAAACAACTTGCCACTAAACATCACCAAGACAAGACGGAACTCATAGCTATACTGGACTTCAGACGGAACATAGCCATCCCCTGTATAATGGTGAATGTGTAGCCTACAGCCTACACCATACCACACCACAGCGCTGGTCAAGAAGAGGGATGTAGTGGTAAAATAAGAGGTGGATAATAAACTATGAATTCTGTCATCTTGGAGAGGTAGACTGCGCAATGTGGTTAAAAGGCATTCAGAATGTGTTTTGACGATTGGTGGAGGTTATTGTCTAATGTTTATTCTGGTGGTATTAAATAGAGTTTTGATGAGTGCACCACATATGGTGAATGTGGGTAATACAGTGTGATTTCTCAATGTTAAAAGTTGCAATTGGTGAATGAACTCCTTTGAGAGGTGGGTATAAGGAGAGGTGGATAAAATATCTCTTTACTTGCATTTAGCCTCCACTACATCCCTGGCCAAGAAGGCCCAGCAGCAGCTACACTTCCTGCGGGTGCTCAGGAAGGAGCAACTAAACACTCTGCTGGTGGTGACTGTCTACCGTTCAACCATCAAGAGCCTGCTGACCTAATGCTGTGACAATGTGGCACTCCAGCTGCATGGAGGCCAACAGGAAGAGACTGCGGAGGGTGGCAAACACTGCACAAAACTCCACTGCCCTCCCTGACCGCCATCTATAACTCCCCTCCCTGACCGCCATCTATAACTCCCCAAAGTGGTCACCATACTTAACTCAAATGTGTTTTTTTACTGTGTGTGTGTGTCACTCACACATATACGATTTTGTCTTTGATGTTGTGCTAATTATGCATGCTCTTTTACAGAGCTGCTCTTTAAATCTCATTGTACTGTGTATAATTGGCAATAAAGGCTTTCTATTCTATTCTACCAACAACCCTTCGCTCAACACCACCATCTTCAGGCCGATGAGTGCAGTTACTAAATGTACACACAAAACTATTTATTTTATGCCCACCTGATATTGCACCCTCTTTTCAATCGTAGATTGCATCTTGCTTGTGCCTGTTGGTGTCCACGACTATGGCAAACTTGAACGAGCCGAACATACCACAGCTGCACTCCCCCTCAATTGCATTAGCCCATCCCACATAGTGTCTATTTATTTACAAATGTACATACACACAGCCTAATTCTAATGCCCTTCATTGTTCTTCATTACGTATTCCATATGCAAAAAAGCTGCTTCTACTCATTTATTACAGTATGCATTATTAAAAGGTTGAAATGTCTTGAATTATAACCTCTTTATTCTGACGTCTTGAGATACTGATATTGACTTTATATCTAACGAATCAAGAATATATGGAATATTCACTTTGAGATAAAATAGGGGCCGACCTGTATATCCTGAACAAAGTTTGACCATTTGAGACCCACCTGTATAAACATAAAAAAAAAGCTTTTTACAAATTGATCATTAAATCACATTTATTCACAAAGGTAATGACTGAATTCACAAAACACACCTGCTTTTTGTGGTGTGTTGAGAGTATTGTGTGTACCGGTAGATTGATGAGGGGGGGGAAAGTCATTTAATCTGAGATGAGTCTGAAATGTGGAAAACTTGAAAGAGTCTGAATACTTTCTGGTTGCGCTGTAGGCTTCTTTGACTGTGGGTGGCTCTCAAACTCTCTCCTTGATCCTCGGTCCTCAAGGCTCGTTCCCACTGATCTATAACTAACACTGGATAGACTATCCCATTGTTGCCGCCCCATCATTCTTTATCTAGATCAGTGAAGACGAGGATCAAGGAAGGAAGGGAGGGTATAAGACCAAATGAGAGGCACCCAGTGTAATACAAACAGTGTAACAAAACAGTGTTCCTCCACTCAGTGGCCATATTGCAACATATTTTGGGCACTCACTTCGGGTAACTGCGTGTGCGTGAGTCTTCATGACACCAACCTCGCTCCAGCTGCGAGATCACAATACATGATTGGCACAATGCATTCACATGATTGGCATGATGCATGGTTTGCACAATTGCCACCGCCTGAATAAGGCTAATTCTACGTCAAACATGTAAGCAATGATGAGATATACAGTATAACATAAAGAAAATCTTTTTACATTGTTTTTGTAAAACAAAACAAAAAAACATTATTCACACATTTCATAAGGTTACTGATATTGTCAAGCACTACAAGACAATTGTCTGTCTCTAATCTAGTCCCTCATTTCTTGTGGGTCTTCATGTGCACATCTAAAGTGTATTTATACCTTAAGGCTTTCCCACACTCTGGGCAGTTGTATGGCCGCTGGCCCGTGTGGATGCGCTGGTGTTTATTTAATGTGTTCTTGCGACGGAAGCTATTACCGCACTCAGAGCAAACAAAAGGCCTCAGGTCTAAGTGGATGCTCACATGCTTGTCCCGGTCATTTGCTGCAAAGAAGCGTTTCTCGCACAAATGACAGGCATGCGGTCGCTCCTCCGTATGGCGACGCATGTGGTTTCGAAGGTTGCTCGCAATGGCAAAAGTCCTCTCGCATTCGCTGCAAGCAAACTGATGTGGTTTAGCTGGCTTTCGCTGACCTGTGTGGATTCTCATATGGGTTGACAGCCGGTCGGCACGAGCAAACGCCTTCCCGCAGCTTTGGCAGACATAAGACTTCTCTCCAGTGTGAATGCGCATGTGAATGTCCAGATTCCTTGCACTTGCATACATGTTCCCACAGAGTGTGCAAAGATGTTCTCTCTGCTGCTTCTCTTGTGTCTTTGCTTTTCTTTTTTTCCTTCTCATTTTGCCAGTTATGATAGTCCCAGAATGATGCTCTTCCTGATTAGACTCCTCTTGCTGTGTCAGAACTACAGGCCCTTCATCATGGTGATCTCCTCGTGTCTGAGGTGTCAGATGCGGCAAACTCTCCTCTGAAAATGCATGCTCGGTAACTTGCCCTTTTTCAGGTTTAACGTCACAGTTGTCACAGTCTTTAAACGGGTTCATAATCATCTCAGCAACCTCAAAAGTTAGATGTTCATCACAGGACGTTTCTGCCTTGATCTCAGATTTCAAGTCCCAAAGATCAAACTGCATGTCGTGAGCATCATTAACAACGGAAGATTGATTTGAGGGCAAATCACAGAGTTGAAAATCGAAAGGTTCTAGTTTTACAGAGACAGGCCGTAGCAATGATTCAGAGGGAAGTGGATCGGAATTCACAGAGACATTACATTCAATGTCATCTACACGCCCAGAACAATTCTTCTGTTTTGCCCTTCTTGCAGCCATGGTCAGGGCAAAACAGCCAGGAGCAGAGCTGGTATATGATCCTTCCTCCACACTCAGGTACTTATGTTACACTGAACCTACAGTTCCCACTTGAAATGTCCTACAGACCTATGAAAGGAAGCAGAAGAAGAAAGAAGAAAATTTAGATTGCTCTATTGAGGTTGAGGTTGAGATAAAAAAAAAACAGTTGAAGCATTGCCTACACATCGTGTACATTTTGTGCTGTTAATGTAAACTGATGTTTTTCTGTGTGCTTTTATGAGCATAGACAGGACACTAATTGCAATTCACACAAATGATGGTGTAAAGATTAAAGATTAATTTTCATTCTATGACTCTGTTACTGTTAGGAAATTAAATAAAATCTATTATATGCTGGAATGCAAGATATTTCAAGGCTTTACTTATACCAAAACGTATGAAATACAATGTATGTGAGTCTTAATGTCCAAGGGTAGATCTAAGGACCACTGCTGTGTGCCGCTCATTATAAACGCAATTTTAGCTACCACCTATTTCCTAAAATCGCCAGCCTACATGCAGTGCAAATAAGGAGGGAAGGATCTGCGGTGAGTGCATGTTTTCGTACATCTGAAGCACTTGTCTTCAGGTGCTTGTGTGTGATGTCAACAAATAGGAACAGACTACTTATTATCTTAACTTTATTTTTAGGTCTGGTAGCCTAATAAAACACAAGTTCAACACTGAACTGACTTAGGAGTAGGGGCCTTACACTGTGCAACTGTGTGTGTCCTACATGAACAAAAAGAGCATTTACAAAGTGTATGAAAAAAAGAGGCTTGTATGTGAACTGTGGGTAAAATAGAGGCATAGGCATGACTTTTTTCTTTACAAATAAAGTCAACTTAGACTGCTGTCATGCAATTCGGGAAAAAATGGTGACTGCTATTCTGATAGTCATGGCTCCCATTACCAGGGAGTAAGGGACAAGATTTTCTACCATAATTTCCTGTTAAATTGAATGTTTCACTGCAACGTGATGTATAGCATAGTGATGCAAGCCAAGGCCACCAGCCGACACCATTTCACTGCTTGCTTACACCCAAGTAAGGTCCAAATTTTGGTGCAGTTTTGACATTTATCTTAAGCCATGCTTAGCCTACATTGTGGGATTTTGCAAAAGATTTTAAAAATATTTTTGAAAGACTAGTCTCACATTTAATGACAAATCATAGAGTTTTAAATCACAACTAGTCACAGACTATGATTTTGCAAAGACTTTAGGCCGCGAGCTGGATAGGCCTACCGTGCACCCCCCCCCCACCTCCCAACAAAACCATACTTTTTTGAAAGGTCTGGGTGTGTAGAATATGAATCTGAATGTTAACATTGAACATTTTGGGATGCACTACCTGTTTTAGCCCTGAGAATAGGGAAACCCTAAAAAACGATTATAAGCGATTCTAACACATCAAGATGGTCCTAGTCAATCAGAACAGCTTTTAAGTGACCTATTACACACTCAAACTTCACATATGAAGACTTAGGTCAAATGTCTACCATGCTGCTTATTGGTAGGTGTCTTAAATTAACATAGGCAAAGCCATATATTGATATAATGAGCCCATTTCATGTATAGGCCACAAAGTAGATACGACTACCATACACCCCCTACCCCCTTTTCTAACAAAATCATGCTTTTGTGAAAGGTTTGGATGTGTAAAATATGAATATGAATGTTAACATTGAACATTTTGGGTTGCACTACCTGTTTTAGCCCTATGAATAGGGAAACCCTAAAAACCGATTATAAGCGATTCTAACACATCAAGATGGTCCTAGTCAATCAGAACAGCTTTTAAGTGACCTACAGTATTACACACTCAAACTTCACATATGAAGACTTAGGTCAAATATCTATAATGCTGCTTATTGGTAGGTGTCTTAAATGAACATAGGCAAAGCCTTATATTGATATAATGAGCCCATTTCATGTATAGGCCACAAAGTAGATACGACTACCATACACCACCTACCCCCTTTTCTAACAAAATCATGCTTTTGTGAAAGGTTTGGATGTGTAAAATATGAATATGAATGTTAACATTGAACATTTTGGGTTGCACTACCTGTTTTAGCCCTATGAATAGGGAAACCCTAAAAAACGATTATAAGCGATTCTAACACATGAAGATGGTCCTAGTCAATCAGCACAGCTTTTAGATGACCTATTACAGACTCAAAGTTCACATATGAAGACTTAGGTCAAATATCTACCATGCTGCATATTGGTAGGTGTCTAAAATTAACATAGCTAAGGCCTTATATTGATATAGGGAGCTAATTTCATGTATAGGCCACAATCTACTGTAGATACGCCTACCATACACCCCCAATCCCTCTGCTTTGGGGTTGGGGGTGTATGGTAGGCACAAATGCACAATAACTTAATACAAGAGAACTATAAAGCATTCTCATTTCTCTCTCTCTCTCTCTCACACACACACACACACACTCACACACACACACACACACACACACACACACACACACACACACACACACAAATGAACTACAGCATGTACACAGACACTGTAACTACACTGAACAAACTTATAAAAGTAACACTTTTGTTTTATGCCCCCATTTATAATGAGCTGAACTCAAAGAGCTAAGACTTTATACACAAAAGGCCTATTTCACTCAAATATTGTTCATAAATCTGTGCTAGTGAGCACTTCTCCTTTGCCAATATAATCCATCCACCTCATAGGTGTGGCCTATTAAGATGTCAGGTGTGCCTTAGGCTGGCAGGCTCACAATAAAAGATCACTCTAAAATATGTAGTTCCATCACACAGCACAATGCCACAGATGTTGCAAGCTTCAAGGGAGCCTACAGTTGGCTGCTCCCTCTGACGGCAGGAATGCTCATTTCTCTACCATAAGCCGTCTCCAAAGGCATTTCAGAGAATTTGGTAGTACTGTATCCAACCAGCCTCACAACAACAGCAGACCATGTGTAACCACACCAGCCCAGGAACTCTACATCTAGCATCTTCACCTCCAAGATCATCTGAGACCCACCACCCGAACAGCTGCTGCAACAATCGGTTCTGCACAAAGTGTCAGAAGCCGTGTCAGGGAAGCTCATCTGCATGCTCGTCGTCCTTATTGGGGTCTCAACCTGACTGCAGTTTGTCATCGTAACTGACTGGAGTGGGCAAATGCTCACATTCGAAGGCGTCTGGCACTTTGGAGATGTGTTCTCTTCACTGTACAGGACCGATGGCAGACAGCATGTATGGCTTTATGGGATGGGCAGACGTGTGTTATGGACAACGAACATAGGTGCATTTTATTGATGGCATCCATCCATAGCATCTCATCCACCACCATCACCTCATGTTGCAGCATGAATGATGATGCACAGCCCCATGTTGCAAGGATCTGTAAACAATTCCTGGAAGCTGAAAACATCCCAGTTCTTGCATGGCCAGCATACTCACCAATCATGTCACCCTCATTGAGCATGTTTGGGATGCTCTAGGTCGGCATATACGACAGCATGCTCCAGGTCCTGCCAATATCCAGCAACTTTGCAAGAGGAGTTGAAGAGGAGTGGACCAACATTCCATAGGCCACAATCAACAACCTGATCAACTCTATGCGAAGGAATTATTGACATGCCTAGAACATCGGTGTCAAAAGGCAAAATCACTGTATGTGAAGACAATACAGTGAAACTGCATATTTTAGAGTGGCCTTTCATTGTAGCCAGGCTTAGGCACACCTGTGCAATAATCATGTTGTCTAATCAACATCTTGATATGCCACACCTGTGAGGTGGATGGATTATATTGGTAAAGAAGAAGTGCTCACTAACACAGAGTTGTGAACAATATTTGAGAGAAATGTTGTGAAAGTGGTGTGTTTATAATTTTGTTCAGTGTAGTTATTGTGTGTCTGTATGCATGCTGTATTGCACATTTTTGTGTGTGCTGTATAGTTCTTTTCCATGCTGTATGTACATAGTTATTGTATAGTCATTGTGTGTATGTGCATGCTGGGTAGGAAATGGGCTCATGAAATCAACATAAGGGGCTGTATTACCACACTTCATTGTCACTTATTTAAAGTTTATTTAAATTTAGTAGGCTGTCCTGTCCACATTGGGAGTGTTTTCGTTATAAAATGGATAACGAATGGCACAACAAGGCATTCCTATGTTTCTTAATCAGTAATGGGTGTGTTTCGGGCAAAACATCCTTTAAACTAATGCGAGTTATTCCCTTTAAGAGCAAGCAGCGCAACTTAACAAATAGCGCCCGCATCATTGTTGATAATGCACTCTTAAAATAATAACAACTCGCCACTGATTTCTGACCAGGTTTCCCTTGGTCAGTAGTGCAATGCGTTTTAGTTGATGTAAGATAATGATTCTTAGATAATGTGCCAGACCCGTTCTTAAGTCATTAATTCCCACACCCCTTGGCACATTTCTCAATAAAAGAGACGCGCATGGCGAAAAACTCTACGATAGGAATAAGCTTTGCGTTGTTATTATTACACGCTTTCTGCCAGGTTTTGCATCATGAAAATAGGGCCCAAGGCCTTAACTATATTAAATGTAGTCACTTACCAAGAAGCAGTATAGGGTGTTCTTTCACCTAAGTCAATATGTGAAATTTGAGTGTGTAATGGATCATCTAAAAGCTGTTCTGATTGACTACAGGACAACCTCTGTTAAAATCGCTTAAAATAGTTTTTTTTTCCCTATTCAGAGGCTGAAAACAAATAGTGCTTTCCCAAAATGTTTCAATGTTTCATTCAGATTCATCTTCTACAGACTGAAACTTTTCTAAAAAGCAGGATTTTATTAGGAGAGGGGGTTGGGGGTGTATGTTAGGCGTATCTAGGTTGTGGCCTATACAATTAGCTCCCTATATCAATATAAGGCCTTAGCTATGTTAATTTTAGACACCTACCAATATGCAGCATGGTAGATATTTGACTTAAGTCTTCATTATGTGAAGTTTGAGTGTGTGATAGGTCATCTAAAAGCTGTTCTGATTGACTAGGATAATCTCTGTGTTAAAATCGCTTGAAATCGTTTTTTAGGGTTTCCCTATTCACAGGGCTAAAACAGGTAGTACAACCCAAAATGTTCAATGTTAACATTCAGTTTCATATTTTACACATCCAAACCTTTCACAAAAGCATGATTTTGTTAGAAAAGGGGGTAGGGGGTGTATGGTAGTCGTATCTACTTTGTGGCCTATACATGAAATGGGCTCATTATATCAATATATGGCTTTGCCTATGTTAATTTAAGACACCTACCAATAAGCAGCATGGTAGACATTTGACCTAAGTCTTCATATGTGAAGTTTGAGTGTGTAATAGGTCACTTAAAAGCTGTTCTGATTGACTGGGACCATCTTGATGTGTTAGAATCGCTTATAATCGGTTTTTAGGGTTTCCCTATTCTCAGGGCTAAAACAGGTAGTGCATCCCAAAATGTTCAATGTTAACATTCAGATTCATATTCTACACACCCAGACCTTTCAAAAAAGTATGGTTTTGTTGGGAGGTGGGGGGGGGTGCACGGTAGGCATATCTAGCTCGCGGCCTACTTGATATTGTATTGGATATTGAATAGTTTGTGATTGGACCCAGCAAACGTGGCCAGGAAGCAGGAGAGAATACTCTCCTCGATCCTCGAGAGGCGTTCCCACTGATCTAAATAACACTGGATAGACTATCCCATTGTTGCCGGTGAAGTACCCGATTTGGTTCCCCCCCAGTTCGTGTTTCCTTTACGCCACTATACTAAAGTTCTTGCGTTGTGGCAAGGTTACCGTACGTATTCTTAGTACTGAATTGCGTTTTCCGGTTTTCAGCTACGGTAGCCGACTAGAGCTTCTGCAGAAAGACCTATAGGGGAAACACGAACTGGGGGGGAACCAAATCGGGTGCTTCACCGGCTATCAGGCAGGCACCCTAGGTGTGCATGTTTCCAGCTTAAGCAGGAAATCCAAAGATCAGAGTTTGATATAGGTCAATTGTGTCCTCAGAACATAATTATTTGCAGACAGCAAGTGGATACATGAATGGCATGCGAATCTATTTTATCCGAAATAATTATGCAAAATGACAGACCAGATGCGTATGCGTATTAGGCTAGACATACCTGAAGGCAAGAATGTACATATCTCCTCGATCTCCTCACATGAATCCTGCAGTGTAACAGGGTTCAGCAGTCAGATCCAGTGGTCAACTCAGCTTGGTGCTAAAAGACATGGAGTGCTTTTAGCATGCCGCACCGGCTTCTCTCATCGCAGCGGTCATCCAGCTCGTCCTCCGAAAATCTTTCAAAATTCGGCGTTCTCGAGGATGTCTCATTTGCCTACTTTCAACCAGAGGTGAGGATGAGAGTGGTGGAAGGTCCGATCCGCAAGAATAGCCTACTCAAGAGCATGCTGCGGAAATGTTCTCAGTCGGAAGTCGGAACTGTGCGATCATTGGTCCAACCTCACATGTCAACTTTCAGTTTCAAAAAAGTTCGTGGGCTACGATTTTTTAGCGACAATAAATGAGTACGTTAGGTAGTAAAGACCCTACTGGGATCATCATGAATGCAAACTATTTCTTATTTATTTATTTTCATTTTATTTATTTTAAGGTTGATGCCTGTTTTTTCACGTGGTGTGAAGAAAACACAGAGCATTGAGGAAATGTTCAGTCGGAATAGCAATTGTGCAATGGAATGGTAATCACTGGTCCAAGCTGCACGGTTAAAAGTTCCCTCAAAAGTTCCTTCCCACGTCTGTCATCAGGCTGTTTATTGAAGTCAAGAGCGTATCTTCGATGGAATGCATTCTCGCGAGTCTGGTGCTACACATTTTCTGATGATAGCCTACAACGCGGGGCTGATTACAGAGGGGTATTCCACAAAGCCGGTTTTATCACAAAACCGGGTAAATTAACCCAGGGTTTGCGGTAACTCTAGGTTTTCCGTTCCAAAATGACCACGGTATGTTAGTTACTATAGAAACATATGCTCTGAACCTAACCTGGTCGGAGCAGGTTTTGCACAGGTTAAGTTTGAAAGATAACCCGGTTTTGCTCAGGGTAGGCTATTTAAACCCACGTTTCCGCAGCTTTCTCGTGTTCGCAATGGCATGCCGAGAGGCCTATTAACATCGGAGCGCAAATAATTCGTGCAATTCACCGAGAGAGATTGATAAGACATTTTGATGAATTTTGGCTGAAGCGATATCGTTTTTCACGTTAAACTTTAATATATTTAAATAGCCTTCTCCAGCTCTACGTTACCAATCGTGAACCTGCCTCAGTTCACTGCAAACTATTTGCATAGCTCTCCATTTATTTGCGAAGTGTAGTTTTCTGTAGGCTACAGTATTTGAGATGCTGAGCATAGGGAAAGCTACAGTTCAGTGCGTAAAGTCTGTCTTGCGCTGGAGCGGTTAGTGCGCGACTTCATCCTCTTTCCTGGCCACAACTCACGAGGGTCATTAAAATGGAGTTACACCAACTCGTCTCACAGGTCACTAATGCTTTAAGTGTCCCCAAGTGGCACAGAAATGATCCTTGCTGTTGACTTTTCATATGGGTATCACGATGATACCATTCGGTTACAATATTATGTCATTGGGTGCATTGATGGTACAAGTGCCTATAAAGGCCCCAGCCATATATGAGGCCGATTATGTGAACAGGAAAGGCTATCACAGTATAAATGTTTAGGTAGGTATACGCAGCATATTGGCCATTTCCAATATCTTCAAGATAGTTTGTTAATCGCTGTCGATTTTATCATTAGATGATATGATGCTTCGCACATGATTAGCCTATACTTATGTGGAGGCAAAATTGCCTGGTTCGGTCTACGATGCCAGGATGTAATTTGACATTTCAACAGACTGTGTTGCATTATGGACATATCATAGACCTTATATAATTGATGTGCTTGTGCAAGATAGCTCAAAGTTTGTATTTGGTCGCAGCGCAATTTGATGGGTAGCTCCTTGGGGATCGAGGCATGCCTCCCGACGCTCATCACCCTGTACCCTAATCCCGCTCCTGGACCACATGCAACATTTAACCTGGCACACAACAGAACCCGCGATTGAAAACAGATTTGAGATATTGAAGTCCAAATTGCAATGCCTACGTAGTATAGTGTGTCCGAACGGGCTTGCGTAGCCTAATTGTTGCATGCGCCGTCCTCCACAATATAGCCATTCCGCGCAAAGAGATGTAGAAACGTATGTGGAAAAATAATATAATTACTACCATGAATCGTAATATTTTATCTTTACTTGATCAGATGATCGCTTGGGCCCATCGGAGTAGCCTACATCTTTATAAAATAACAGGTTATGTGGTAGGAATGCTAAGAAAACTTAACTGAGATATGAATAGATTCATAGTTCAAATATTTAGGAACGTGCTTTTGTATGCATTCACGCAGTCAGCGATCCGCTACCAGGGTTTCTCTGAATGGCAGTTGCTTTGGTGTTACTTTTTAAAACTTTTTCTAATTTATTACAGCCTGCGTTCGAGTCCTGAGAAACATGCGGCCCGTTTCGCCTAGAAATCTAGACGCCCCTAGCGGCAGCTAGCCTGTTTCGCCCTTTTGATCAGGATTTCCATGCTCCATACATCACGTCTTTATAGGTTTGGCGTGTACGCGCACAACCCAGTGTTAACCAACCCTGTGTTGATTAAACTAATTCATAACCGGCGCGGTGGAACCGACAACTCTGTTTTAGTCGGCTCAGGGTCAATCAACCTAGAGTTCAGCGTTAACTCTGTGTTTGTTAAACCTCCGTTCGTGGAATACCCCTCAGGTGGAAATGAGACGGCCTACAGATATGAGGTGCTGAAACTGGTGGAATGGTGCGCATTAAACAACTTGCCACTAAACATCACCAAGACAAGACTAAGGAACTCATACTGGACTTCAGACGGAACATAGCCATCCCCTGTAGGCTATAATGGTGAATGTGTACAGCCTACACTATAACACACCACAGCGCTGAGGGGTATTCCACGAACGGAGGTTTAACAAACACAGAGTTAACGCTGAACTCTAGGTTGATTGACCCTGAGCCGACTAACACAGAGCGGCCGGTTCCACCGCGCCGGTTATGAATTAGTTTAATCAACACGGGGTTGGTTAACACTGGGTTGTGCGCGTACACGCCAAACCCAAAGCCATCGATATCTCAAAGTTGCGACACCGCCGTTGACTCCCGTGAACAAACAATGGCGGCACTTCCGGGAACTATTCCATTGCATAATAATGCATTTTCATTGAGTAATGTATATGTATGTGGAAATGCAGTTTATAGTAATTTTCATCGAGTATTCACCGTAAATATTAATGCGATCGCTGCTGTCAATCCCGTAGTAAACCAGGGACCGAGGGAACTACTGAGTCGACCCACTAACCACGTGACCGCTCTAATCTGGCTTTAACATGGAAGTCAACGGCTGTCGCAACTTTGAGATATCGATGGCTTTGGCCAAACCTATAAAGACGTGATGTACGGAGCATGGAAATCCTGATCAAAAGGGCGAAACAGGCTAGCTGCCGCTAGGGGCGTCTATTTCTAGGCGAGAAACGGGCCGCATGTTTCTCAGAACTCGAACGCAGGCTGTAATAAATTAGAAACAGTTTTAAAAACACCAAAGCAACTGCCATTCAGAGAAACCCTGGTAGGGGATCGCTGACTGCGTGATTGCATACAAAAGCACGTTCCTAAATATTTGAACTATGAATCTATTCATATCTCAGTTAGTAAGTTTTCATTCCTACCACATAACCTGTTATTTTATAAAGATGTAGGCTACTCCGATGGGCCCAAGCGATCATCTGATCAAGAAAAGATAAAATATTACGGTTCATGGTAGTAATTATATTATTTTCCACATACATTTCTACATCTCTTTGCGCGGAATGGCTATAGTGTGGAGGACGGCGCACGCAACAATTACGCAAGCCCGTTCGGACACACTCTTATACTACGTAGGCATTGCAATTTGGACTTCAATATCCCAAATGTGTTTTCAATCGCGGGTTCTGTTGTGTGCCAGGTTAAATGTTGCATGTGGTCCAGGAGCGGGATTAGGGTAGGCCTACAGGGTGATGAGCGTCGGGAGGCATGGATACCCTCGATCCCCAAGAAGCTACCCATCGCGCTGCGACCGACCAGATACAAACTTTGAGCTATCTTGCACAAGCACATCAATTATATAAGGTCTATGATATGTTCATAATGCAATGCAGTCTGTTGAAATGTAGGCTATAGCTCAAATTACATCCTGGCATCGTAGACCGAACCAGGCAATTTTGCCTCCACATAAGTATAATCATGTGCGAAGCATCATATCATCTAATGATAAAATCGACAGCGATTAACAAACTATCTTGAAGATATTGGAAATGGCCAATATAGGCTGCGTATACCTACCTAAACATTTATACTGTAATACCCTTTCCTGTTCACATAATCGGCCTCATATATGGCTGGGGCACAATGACATAATATTGTAACCGAATGGTATCATCGTGATACCCATATGAAAAGTCAACAGCAAGGATAATTTCCGTGCCACTTGGGGACACTTAAAGCATTAGTGACCTGTGAGACGAGTTGGTGTAACTCCATTTTAATGACCCTCGTGAGTTGTGGCCAGGAAAGAGGATGAAGTCGCGCACTAACCGCTCCAGCGCAAGACAGACTTTACGCACTGATTGGCAGACCGTAGCTTTCCCTATGCTCAGCATCTCAAATACTGTACAGAAAACTACACTTCGCAAATAAATGGAGAGCTATGCAAATTGTTTGCCGTGAACTGAGGCAGGTTGACGATTGGTAACGTAGGGCTGGAGAAGGCTATTGAACTATATTAAAGTTTAACGTGAAAAACGATATCGCTTCAGCCAAAATGTATCAAAATGTCGAGCCGTGGTCTTATCAATCTCTCTCGGTGCATTGCTCGAATTATTTGCGCTCCGATGTCAATAGGCCTCTCAGCATGCCATTGAACACGAGAAAGCTGCGGAAACGCGGGTTTAAATAGGCTACCCTGAGCAAAACCGGGTTATCTTTCAAACTTAACCTGTGCAAAACCTGCTCCGACCAGGTTAGGTTCAGAGCATATGTTTCTATAGTAACTAACATACCGTGTTCATTTTGGAACGGAAAACCTAGAGTTACCGCAAACCCTGGGTTAACTTACCCGGTTTTGTGATAAAACCGGCTTTGTGGAATACCCCTCTGGTCAAGAAGAGGGATGTAGTGGTAAAATAAGAGGTGGATAAACTATGAATTCTGTAATCTTGGAGAGGTAGACTGCGCAATGTGGTTAAAAGGCATTCAGAATGTGTTTGACGATTGGTGGAGGTTATTGTCTAATGTTTATTCTGGTGGTATTAAATAGAGTTTTGATGAGTGCACCACATATGGTGAATGTGGGTAATACAGTGTGATTTCTGAATGTTAAAAGTTGCAATTGGTGAATGAACTCCTTTGAGAGGTGGGTATAAGGAGAGGTGGATAAAATATCTCTTTACTTGCATTTAGCCTCCACTACATCCCTGGCCAAGAAGGCCCAGCAGCAGCTACACTTCCTGCGGGTGCTCAGGAAGGAGCAACTAAACACTCTGCTGGTGGTGACTGTCTACCGTTCAACCATCAAGAGCCTGCTGACCTACAGTAATGCTGTGACAATGTGGCACTGCAGCTGCATGGAGGCCAACAGGAAGAGACTGCAGAGGGTGGCAAACACTGCACAAGCTCCACTGCCCTCCCTGACCGCCATCTATAACTCCCGTTGCCTCAGCAGGGTCAGAAACATCTTGAAGGACACCACCCACCCAGGCTTCCATGTCTTTAACCTGTTGCCCTCGGCGGGCCAGAACAGACAGACTCAAGGATAACTTCTTCCCCAAAGTGGTCACCATACTTAACTTATACAACTCAAATGTGTTTTTTACTGTGTGTGTGTGTCACTCACACATATACTATTTTGTCTTTGATGTTGTGCTAATTATGCATGCTCTTTTACAGAGCTGCTCTTTAAATCTCATTGTACTGTGTATAATTGGCAGTAAAGGCTTTCTATTCTATTCTACCAACAACCCTTCGCTCAACACCACCATCTTCAGGCCGATGAGTGCAGTTACTAAATGTACACACAAAACTATTTATTTTATGCCCACCTGATATTGCACCCTCTTTTCAATCGTAAATTGCATCTTGCTTGTGCCTGTTGAGGTGTCCACGACTATGGCAAACTTGAACGAGCCGAACATACCCCAGCTGCACTCCCCCTCAATTGCATTAGCCCATCCCACATAGTGTCTATTTATTTACAAATGTACATACACACAGCCTAATTCTAATGCCCTTCATTACGTATTCCATATTATATGCAAAAAAGCTGTTTCTACTCATTTATTACAGTATGCATTATTAAAAGGTTGAAATGTCTTGAATTATAACCTCTTTATTCTGACGTCTTGAGATACTGATATTGACTTTATATCTAACAAATCAAGAATATATGGAATATTCACTTTGAGATAAAATAGGGGCCGACCTGTATATCCTGAACAAAGTTTGACCATTTGAGACCCACCTGTATAAACATAAAAAAAAGCTTTTTACAAATTGATCATTAAATCACATTTATTCACAAATGTAATGACTGAATTAGTACACGGCAGCACACTAATGAAGAGATGTGTACTTCATAACTTGTTAGCCTACAGTCAATCATTTAGATTAAGCAGGATAAGAGAAGTACTCTCATACTTCATAGAAGTTGTGTAAAAATCAAAACTGAGTGCTCAAAATCACTAATATGTTGCACACTAGATGGGTATATATACAGTTTGGCAGCATAAAAAAAAAAACCTGCATAAAAAAACAGACACTAAAGACCACCTATGGATTGTGCAAGGTATGCCATTTCTTGTAACAATCTCGTGTGGCGACGAAACACAAAGCCTTATCACAATTGGAGCAACCTAATGGAGTTTTCCGATGACAAAGCACACACTTCTTCCGACCATTGGTACCATCAGTTGCAAAGTACGTCGGTATGTGCATGCCACCTGAAGCTGGATTTGGAGCAGGAACTAGAGCAGGAGCAGGAGCATCTTTTCCAGCACCACCAGCATCTGGACAGGCATCTCCATCTTGAGAAGGGGAACGTGGGACTGTTTGCCTAGCTCTGACAGGAGTCCCAGCCGCTTGGAGCTCAAGCACAAGCGCTTCGCGAAACGCCGTCTGTGTAATCATCCGCTCTCCTTTAGCCCTGGCCAACTCTTGGTGAAGGATGAAGGCATTCGCAACGGCGATGTCCACAAAGTGATAAAAGAAAGATCTGTACCACTTTTTAGCTTCGCGGAGGGCGCTGTAACAGCCGATCGGGGCATCGGAGACGTTCCTGAATGGACACGACAAAAAGAAAAGAAAAAAAAGATAAAGATGGAAATGTAAATTGGAACAGAAATTATACACTTAGGTCAAAGTTATCAATGCTATAACTATAACTTTGTCTCTGTGCATACATTGTCGCAGTCTGGTAGCGCCCCCGCTAGGTTAGCTTAGTATAGTGAATGGAATCCTTTGTTGCCAGATAGCATGTTGTAAAAGTGAGCCAAATTATAGATATATTATATATAACTTAGTGTGGCCTCTATTCACAACAAATACAAATGGCAAAGCAGATTAAAACTAGGTGATTTCCTAGGCAGGTATTGCCTTGGGACTATATAGAGATTGAGAACGTGACGTAAAACGCAACGCATTTTGGGAATAGGTGGCCCAAAATTAAGTTGTTTTACTGACGTGCGGGAACAACGAAGTGCAGTTGTCGAAATGCCGTTTACCTGCTGTGTTATAAAATTCAATAGAGTAACATGAAGCTTATCTTTTATAGTTTTCCAGCGTGGAAAAATAATAGTATACGTCATGTTTCAGAGGTGACAAAAAGGCGAGGAATGGCTTGGATAGCAGCACTAAGGAAGCGCGAGATTATAACTGTTTTTCACACAATTTTTTCACGCTTAGTTTTCATTATTATCATGCCAGATCATAGACCCAGACCCACTAGTTTACATGGGCTGGCATCAGGCGAGCCAAACGTACCCATAATTCTTTGTGTTTTGATGACTTTGGTCACATGTCTTAGCGATCTCTATTGGGGGCAAAGCACTGCTACTTGGGTGCAGATATCACGCAACACATCAGTAATTGCTCACTTGCCACAGCAAGCACAATCTCTGTGCCCAAGCAGCAGTGCTTCGACTGACTGGAAATGACAAAGACAAAAACTTATGCTAGTAATAAACATGCACAAACAAAATAGACTACTTTTGTGTCTTGTCAGTAATAAGTTTGACAGTACAATTCAAAACAGTAATATTATGAAAACAAGAGTACAAACGTGTTGTAATCCTGTCTGGCTGGTGGAACAGCAATGCTTTTCACGGCCCACTGTCCGTCTAGGTCTCTCTTCTTCTTCTGAACAGTTTCCTCTCCATGAGCCTTGTGAACTGTTGAGCACATCAGGACATCTCTTGCGTCTTTCCACTGGACAAACACGATGGGTCCCTCCCTGATCCAACGGATGCTGCCCCGCACAGACTTATTTTCCAGCTGCCCTGATTTACGTCTGTGAGATCCAAGCCGGATTGAGCGAATGTTCCCACATGCCCCAATTCCCTTTTCCAGCAAATCAAGAAAAAGGGTTGGACTGGTATAGAAATGGTCTAGATACAGATTGTAACCGGTTCCCAGAACCGTTGGTCTGACAAGATCCATTACAGTGTCATAGCCAAGTCCCTTTTCTGACTGATTATTGATTCTCCCCTCAAACACAGTGAAGTCCCAGGTATATCCATTGCTTGAATCGGCCAAGACACATATCTTGAGGTCCCGCTTGTTCTGCTCAATTTCCACGTACAGCATCCGTCCAGGCGGGGCTTTAGACTGGACCACTCTTTCATCTACCGCAATATTCTGTCGGGGATGGTAGCAGGCCTGGCAAGTCTTTCGCAACTCCTCATACATGGGCTTAATTTTGCAAAGACGGTCGTAATCTGCTGTGCCTTTTTTCTTACTGTTAGCCAAGTCATCTTCAGGGTCACTCATTTGAATTGAGGTTGCAATGAGTGAGAATTTCCGGGCTGAAATGACCGAGGCAGGGAATGGATGATTATACGGATCAGATACATTCCAGTAATCTGGAAGGGAGACCATTCTCAAGAGGCCCATGTAGATTCGCATGCTCAAGTAGGAGTACAAATCCTTTAATGTTATTTCCTTCCAATCTGTGTGTTTCTCTTTACCATATTTGTTTGTGTTGATGACCACAGTCTGTAAAATGGAGTTTGGCAAGAAAGACTGAAAGAGCTCCAAGTAAGTGTATGACACCCCCTGCAAGAGCTGGGTGCCAGGTGTGCGGGCAGGTCTGAATGTTAGGGGTTCAGGTTCAACGTCCTCCTCGTCTGTGCCTTTCCATGCCTCCATTGTCTCCTCAATGCCTTCACTCTCTGTTCTCTTCGGTCTCCTTGCCGGTGGCTCGGGCTCCAAGTCCCACTCCTCATCCCCAGAATCCAAATCAGAGTCTTCAGATTCGGACTCCCTAAAATGTACATGAAAAGGTCAGTATTACTCACAAATCCGCCACTACCCCCACAGACACCTGGCCAGGGAGAACTAAGAAGGCATTATTTGAGTGTGCGTGTGTTGGGGTGCAATGCCAGGAAACCTTGTTCGGTTAAATACTAAATTAGCTAAATTACGGTAGTGGCCCTCAAAGTCTAAACACAAAGTTTTGCAAAACAACAAATATTTCAGAAAACACAGCAAAACTTGTTCCAGTTTTAGCCCGTGGTGGTAGGCGCTAGCCAGGCTAGCCCGTGGTAGCAGTCTGCTATGGTGGCCAGGACTAAAATGTTAAACATCCAGCGCAATTTTGTAAGTATTGCTCAACATTTGCTTGCACGCAAAATCGGAACTACTCAAATAATGTCTGTGATGAACAATCATAGGAGATACGATAGGCTATACCCACATCTCAAAATCCTCTTCTTGTTCCTCTTCTTCTACGAGGTGTTCCTCTGCTGCCAGGGGCTCCGCAGATGAGACTTCACTTTCTGCCATGCTTTCTGCAACAGCGTCTTTCTCTTCATTGCTTTCTCTTAGCAAGCATGCATCGGCTGCTTCTTTCAACGGTTCCTCGGGTTTCTTGGTTGTTTCCGACATTTTTAAACGAGACAATGCAAGGTGTCCGCTTAAATCTGTGCTCTCCTACCAAGTGTGATACTTGTCGATACTTGTTCATCGTTCGCTGGCTATGCGATACCAGAAACTGAGATCAGGCGCTACTCTGTGTTGAAAGATCTCGCGAGAGACACAATCAACCAATGGAAACAGTGGAAAGGTACCCTACGGTGCCGTGGATGGGACATGGTCAAATCGTTGAAGATGCTGCCAGAGAACTTTTAATAAATGGGCTCTGATGCTTAAAACACATCGCTGTTCCAGAAAATGTCTGTCAAAATGTGAAACATTTAAACGTTCAGTCTTGTTTTTCAGCACCTTTCATTGGTTGCTGGTCATTTACAGCCCAAACACTGCAACAACTAGCCTATTTGGAAAAAGTATGACTCACCTACAGTCATGGCTGAAAATTTGGCACCCATGCTAAAGTTGACTAAAAACAGGAATATAAAATCATCTTTTGGAAATTGATTTTAATGGCTTCAATAATAAAATGAGGAAAAATACAACCTCTAAGGACACCAATTTTCTTTCATAAGTCAAACTTGGGGTCAAACATATTGGCACCCCTATAACCTATGGGAATTTAACACATAGAGTTAACATGGAAGGCATTTTTTTTTATTTTTAAAGGCCACTTATTTCATGGGTTCAGGATACTATGCATCCTGTTCATTTGACCTTTGGAACTCAAATAGCCCCACATCATCACACACTACTACATACCTTGAGATTGGCATGGTGTTTTGTTCGGTTAGCCTATTAGCTGGTTTGATTTGCATTGAGCTCAATGAGCATCAAACAAGCTAAAAGACAAATTGAACAAAACACCATGCCAATCTCTAGGTATGATGAAGTGTGTGTGATGATGTGTGGCAATTGTAGTTCTAAAGACCAAGGGAACTTTATCAGGATGCATAGTATCCTGGATCCATGAAATAAGTGGCCTATAAAAAACAGTCTGCCCCTATGTTAACCCTATGTGTTTAAGGGATATTCCGCCATTTTTGGAAATACTAGTGCTGCCACTAACGACTAATTTTCTAACGATTAATCTTTCGACAAATTTTTCGATTAGTCGACTAATCTAAATGACTACTTTTTTTTTAAAAAATCAAGTTTTCATTATTTTGTTGTGTCCATTTTATTTTTAACTCAACTGAAGGGCCAAAACATGATAGCCATAGATATAAATATGCTCATATCAATATCAGCCTGCTTTTGTAGAGTTAATAACAGAATTAATAACATTACAGCCGTTAGAGACGGGAGACCAAAAATAAATAGGGGGTCAAAAGCAAAACGATTAGTCGACTAAAAAAATTGGCGTCGACTAATTTTCATAATCGATTAGTTCGATTATGTCGATTAATCGCGGCAGCACTAGGAAATACGCTCATTTCCCACCTCCCCTCGAGCAAAACAATCGATATTTACCTTGTTCCCGTTCATCCAGCCATTCTGTGAGTCCGGCGATACAACTTTTAGCTTCAGCCTAGCATAGATCATTGAATCGGATTAGACCATTAGCTTCTCGCCTGCTAGCTTCATGTTTAAAAGTGACTAAGATTTCTGGTAATTTTCCCATTTAAAACGTGTCTCCTCTCAAGTTAGAAAGTGCAATAAGACCAACTGAAAATGAAACCTGGCGTTTTTCTAGGCTGATTTGACATAATCGTGAACTACACTCTCATCTGGCGTAATAATCAAGGCAACTTGCAAACGTACCATAGGCGCAGTGATATCGTACGCAGCATCTGAAAATAGTCCCCATAGACAACAAGCAGTAGTAGTGCCAGTAGTTTGCAAGCTGCCTTGATTATTACGCCAGATGAGAGTGTAGTTCCATGTCAAATCAGCCTAGAAAGGCCCCAGCCGTGGCGCAACAGGCTGGGGCACCTGCACCGCACGCCGGCGACCCGGGTTCGATTCCCGCCCCGTGGTCCTTTCCGGATCCCACTCCAGCTCTTTCTCCCGCTCGCTTCCTGTCATTCTCTACTGTCCTGTCCAATTAAAGGCATAAAAAGCCCAAAAAATAACCTTTAAAAAAAAAATCAGCCTAGAAAGACGCCAGGTTTCATTTTCAGTTGGTCTTATTGCACTTTCTGAACTATTCTGCACGTTTTGAATGGGAAAATTACCAGAAATCTTAGTCACTTTTAAACATGAAGCTAGCAGGCGAGAAGCTAATGGTCTAATCCGATTCAATGATCTATGCTAGACTGAAGCTAAAAGTTGTATCGCCAGACTCACAGAATGGCTGGATGAACGGGAACAAGGTAAATATCGATTGTTTTGCTCGAGGGGAGGTGGGAAATGAGCTTATTTCCAAAAATGGCGGAATATCCCTTTAAATTCCCATACATTATTCATTCACAAACAAAATGAATGTCCTTTAAGGTTGTATTTTTCCTCATTTTACTTAAGCCATTAACATCAATTTCCAAAAGATGATTTTATATTCCTCTTTTTAGTCAACTTTAGCATGGGTGCCAACAATTTCAGCCATGACTGATGTCATGTCGCTCAGTTTCTAGTAGAAAATGAATGGGCTTTGTCACTAGTTGCTTTCACTGCTCTTGGCCAGAATACACAGTAGCCTACCCTACGTCATATTATATTTTTTGTATTATTAATTTATGGCTAATACCTTAATTCCATGCAACATTTTCCATTTTGCAAAGCTGCATTTATACGACACAAGTGGTCTTCCTCAGCAGCCTGATCTCCAAACACAGCATCCTCAGTATGCCCCCCCCCTCCCCCTTTTTTTTACCTGTCCCACCACCACTCCACCCAAGACATCACACATGCCTGCCCTTATAATTCCACTGCCCCTCTCACACACACACTCACAGGCTCCCTCTACTAGCATGACCCCAGGCAGTTGGGTTGGCCCCTTGAGCCATGGATGTGCCCAAGGTTTCTTCCTGGACAAGGGAGTTTTGCCTTGCCCCTGTTGCCCCTGTTGCAAAATACGCGGTGCATTGGACCACAGTGCTTCTTGCTCTGGCATCATTGTTGTTTTGAAAATGACAATAGTGTCAAACTCTTCCGACGCCTATGTTGTATGTCACTGTTCAACTTCGCGCCCAGTACTTACATTGCCTACACCGTGGCGGCTTTTTTGAAAGGAAGAATATTGCGCCTCCTTTTCACACAGACAGCAAAGACACCTTACCCCAAATGTGCCGCAGGTACCACAGGTACCACAGGTACCAGGTACGCTATGCACTAGACCTGTTACAGTTTGCATACCAGGAGAAAGTGGGCGTCGACATCCTTCAAAGTCTGCAGCGAACTCCTCTGGATGTTTTACTAGTCTGTTGTTGCCAGCGTCCTCTTCAATGCTGTGGCATGCTGGAGAGGAAGCAGCTAAGAAGAGGGATGCTGGGCAACTGGTAAGGAAAGCTGGCTCTGTTGTGGGAGTTGAATTGTAGTGCATCACTTCAATATCAGACAAAAGGACCCCGAACAAACTAATCAACAATCTGAATGACTGTCATCCACTCCACAGCACTATCATACAGCAGAAGAGTTTGACCAGTTGGAGACTACGCTGCCATGCGCAACAGACAGATTGAGGAAGTAATTTGTACCCAGGGCCATACAACTATTAAGGGAAGAGGAGAGATAGACTTTTCTGCATAGTCTTTCTGCATCTCCACCCTCTATACTCTTCCACAACCTTCCTTAACAATGCTATGTACTGTTTACACTGCTTACTGGCTACATTAGCCCACATGCACAGCCCCTCCATTTATCCCTCTGACAGGACTGTGGTCTAACTTCATGCTTGACCAATGGCTGATACCTTTGTACTTCAAGGAAGGAGAGCGCACACCAAAATCGAGGTGCAGGCAACTCGACACCGCACACTCCGAATTGTAAATCAAAACTTAAACGAAGCGATAACATTTATTGCTGTTCTCCAACCGCACTGCTGCACGGTTGGACTTATTCACCTTGACACATACCTCATACTGAATGGCAGTACCACTCCTCAGTACATTAATGTGGATCCTTGTTGTATATCTTTATTTGTTGAAAATATTACTGTTCTTTTTAGTCATGTTGTTTTGATATTTTATCATCCTGTTTACATTGTAGTGTATGTATGTGGTGTTTTCAGCTACTGGGACCTTGAATTTCTCCTTTGGGGTCAGTCAGTCAGTCAGTCACAGGACCCTCAGGTTTATCCAACCAAATGATACAGACAGAGGCAATGGTATAAACACAGAGTCACAAACAAACACAAAGTTACCAAAAACAAAATGTAATACATACAATAAATTGAGATGCCCCGTAAGTTGGTGACTGCTACCCAACCAGAAGTGATCTGCAACCACACACACACACACACACACACAAGTGTAATACTCAAGCTTTCCAAAGGTAACACACAAGCATGAAAGCATGATATCACTGTGACTGCGCCCATGGTATATTAGTCTTAACCATTAATGCATTAGGCTGCACATAATTAAAGCAGTTTGCGTCATATTGCAGTATATTAACAGAACAAACTTAGATGGGATGTAGTTTGAATTGTAACTTTATTTGAAATTAATGAAGTCAAGACATCAATAACGCATGATGAAGGGGAATGTTCATTATCACATTTACACACTTTCTTTTCTCACATCTTCTATACTACTTCTAATGTGAAGTCCACTTCTTCTCTCCATTCCGATCAACTTCCAGGACACCATCATCACGCAAAAATACACGGCACCGACAATCTTCACATGCATCATAAGAGCCAGAGGCCCAACAAGGTTTGTCCGAATTTGTGTACATGACAAAGTTGCAGTCTTGCTGCATAACAAGGCGGTATGCCTCTTGATTATCTTGCGTTTTTGAGCTCCAGATTGGACGCCAGCCATAGATGA
Source organism: Sardina pilchardus (assembly GCF_963854185.1). Lineage (NCBI taxonomy): Eukaryota > Metazoa > Chordata > Actinopteri > Clupeiformes > Clupeidae > Sardina > Sardina pilchardus. The sequence continues at coordinate 29,938,364 of NC_085011.1, read as the reverse complement.
CGAAGTTGCCATCTTCCTACAGACAAAGAAATCATCCTTTTGTGAAGGAAACACCTGTCTTGCATTACATTAGCAGATTGAAGTTCACACAATGTTTGCAATATATACCTGAAAGACAGCCTTGTATTGCTGGTTGTTAGACATCAAGAAGTCACCCTTACGGAGCTCATCATAGGTGGACAGAAAGTTCCTGCTCATGATGCTCACTGTTTGAAGGAACACAACAGCTCAGGGCTATTTCACAGAAGTAGAATCAATAATTCCAAATTCTTGAATTTGTCCTTGGGGATCAAGAAAGTCTATCCATCCATCTATCTCTAAATAAGAGACAGCTGAGTTTTAACCTAGGTGCGACTCGCTCGAACCACAGTAATGATGACTATGACATGCTCTATTTATGTTGGTGCCACTTTAGAAATAGATTGAATGGCTGTCAGTTGAAGATTTCAAATTGCTGTGCTACTGGTGTGCAGGGGCAGGTGAAAGCTCTGCTGTTTTAGTGCCAGAAAGCAGCACTGTGTGCGGCACTGTTGCACAGAATAAATCTCTGTATGTACAACTTTAAGGTTAAATGAGTACAACTAATTACAGATCATCTACAACTTGAAGTTTAAACAGCAATGATTCCTAAAAAGGATTCCTCCTATTAGTGAAATCACCTGTGTTAAGTGCACCGGTAGAGCCAATACATGGGAGGACTTTTACTCTCTGAAGCCTGACTTTTACATATGGTTGGTTATGGTGGCTTAGCAGACGCCTTTGTCCAAGGCATACAAACAGAATATCATACATATCTGCCTAAGATATATTTTTAAGTTAATTATGTTGAAATAAATACATTTGGACAAGTTAAATATTACTCATTTCCGTGGCTAAAGCATTTCAAAAGTATTGAAAATAGATTTAATTATGATACTCACAGGTATAGTGCTGCAGAGTAGAGTTGAATGACCCTTGTAAGCTTCAGCCTCTGAATGTGGAATGCACAGCCAATGCATGTCCTTTTTAAAGAGGGGTTTAAAGGGAGGGATGAGACTCTGATGGGGTGTGGTAGACATTCACAAAGAACTCAGTTGTTCATTCTTTACTTTTTTTTCCAGAATGTGTGGGACCAGGTGTTGGACTTGGCAATGTAGCTGCTGCTGTTGCCACAATCTCTTAAAATCTTTTCTGATTTTGTGGCACTAAGTCTGAGAGGTTTTATGTGGTCCCCTCCATACCTACAGTCAAGCAGTGTCATCATCTGGATGGCGTCATCACTATATCTGCCACCCATATGCTTCATGCTGACATGCTTCAGGTCCGCTGTCCAGTTGGCATCTTCCTCTGACCACCCCAGTGTGTTCTCCAGTACTCCAGAGATCCCTCCTTTTGGACCAATGTGTTTGTAGTTGTTACTTCTGAGAGGAAGTCAGCAGCCACCTTGCTACGAGGCTGAAGAAGATTTTTCCTTCCACGCTCGGCAGTGAGATCATCCTGAATTGGTCTATTCCCTGGGAGTCCTCTTCCTTTGAAATCTAGACCCCTTCAGCAACTCTCCCCTGCTGTGCAACCTTTCTTCTCCTCCAGATGACCCTCAGTATTCCCACAGTCTCTTGAGTAGCATGGGGACGTTCTTGTAGACCTTGTACGATACTCCACTGGCTCCTTGGGCTGAGCTGGATCTTGCATTCCTCTCAACATCCTGGACTTCTTTCAGGAGTGGCTCCCTCATGTCAAAGGCCTTGGAGATGGTGGGTTTACCAGGATGTTGTACTGGCCCAGCTCCTCTTGCCTGCTGAGGTCACTGTAGGTGTTATGCATGTGCTGGTAATACAGTATTTTATTTACCATCTTTTTCAAACACCAGAAACCTGTTTAATTTCCTTTATCTGAGATTTGGTATATTGTTTTGCTTTTCGATTGTGTGTGTGTTTAGCTCTTTTTCTCTTTTCTTTTTTTTTCTTTCCTGTCTTTTCCCCATGCACATGCCTGAGTAACAAAAGACTGTTGCTACTCACCCACACAGGAAACCGAAAAAACTTGGACAACTAATGTCAAACACATGGCACTGATCTGAGAGTCCCCTTCGGACACCATGAACAGGAACGTGAGTATGGACGACTGGTCTTGATTTGACACCTGTGAATTATGAATGACTCAGACTGTCAACTGGACAGCTGTAATACCACCCAGGAAAAAAATAACTGTAAACTTTCACAGTAAAACATAAAATGTTCATAGTTCTATCATTGCCTTTATAGTTCAACCGTTAACATATCATAACTTGACTATGAACTCTCGCATTACTATGAACTTCCTGGTCACCACCTCTGATGCGGACTTTCAAGTTTACAGTTAATAAGTAAACATGATGGTTGACTGCAATTCAGTTTATAGTCAGACTGTGGTCTTCATAGTTGTGAGGTTTACTATGAAGTTTACTGTTGAACTATCAAAATGAACTGTACAATTTCACAGTTATGCAGTGAAATTCACAGTTCAACTTGCATTAGGCCTATTTTAGTTCACTGCCTTTAGTTCGACCATGAACATATCATAATTTGACTATGAACTCTCTCATTACTATGAACTTCTTGGTCACCACCTCTGATGCAGACTTTAACGTTTAGGCTATTAATAAATAAACATGATGGTTGACGGCAATTCAGTTTATACTGGTCTTTATAATTGTGAGATTATGAAGACCAGTGAAGTTGATGAAGTGAGATGTGTCATAGTTGTTACAGTACAAGGTCTCCATTTTAACATTCCATATGCTATCTTAATGCAGTGGAAGACGTTTGGGAACAAAATATAAAGTTCAAATGTTTTTTTGTTTTTTTTTCTTGTTGAAAGGGTCTATTCAGAGCCTCTCTCTATAAAGTTTGTTTAGATCTGGTTTAGATCCAGTGACATCGCCGTCATGGAAACAGAACCTTCTGTACTTAAGGCCCATGCCAACTCACCCAGCTTCCCACACTATGTAGCTCACATTGTTCCGAGACGGTACCACAGGTCTTTGCTTAAACTACAGAGCACACTGTGAAATCACCCAGTGCTCAATTTGTAATAATGTCAAAACCATCATATAAAGATCTGTGCGCCTTATCTTGGACCTCTGGAGGAGCTACACCAGACGCGTAACTGAAGCGCTCCGTTAGCGACGCGTATGTTGCAGCCGGTCGCAGCAGTTAATTATCACTGTAGTCAATGGAAGTAGCTACACCAGACGCAACAGTGGCGCGTACATTCGAAAAAAATAGACCCATCTTCTAAAATGGATTTTACGCGTCGCTAACGGAGCGCTTCAGTTACGCGTCTGGTGTAGCTCCCCTGTAACACTCAAACCTCGAAAAACATTCGGCTGGACAAATATGACAAGGGGCTTGTGCAAACAAAGACAATCAGCTGCTACCACCTGCTTACCTGACGGGGCTATCAATCAGTGGGATTCCTCCCACGTCACTACACTACACACCTCCATACATCATTCCTGGGGATACCCCTTATATGCCACATATACTTAAACTATAGGCTCGAGTCCACATCTCTGACATTTGCATTCATATTTAGACTACATCTATCAATAAGTCCAAAGTGACTTACAGCAATGGAATAACATTTGTTAACACTGAAGCATTCTTTGAAGCTAGAGCTACAGCTATAGTCAAGTCAGGTTATTTATATAACTCATTTAAAAGCAAAAGCATTGCAACAAAGTGCTTACATAAAATAAATATCATAATAATTAAAATAGTAATAATAATAAATTAAAGGAATAGCATAATAATAAGTTATTAATAGGCTAAATAAAGAAAACTAACAAATGTAAAATCTCAAAGAAAACTACAAAATGGTCATTGTAATAGGCTAATATTAATGAAACATAAAACCAAAATAGGCCTACACAAATAAAGATTAAAGAATGTTTAGAAGTTAAAACAACGTTGGAAAACGGGTGTCAGTGAGTGTTAAAATCTAGGGAGAAGAGGTAAGTATTTAAAGCTATGAGGCAGGATTTGACAATATCATGAAGGCTATTCTAAAGATGGGGAGCATAGAAAGCGGAAAAGGAACTTTTGGACACACAATGACAAGACAGCTGTAATCTGCCACTATCGTCTCTGTCTCTGTCCTGTGCCCGCAAGATGCATTGGTTAAAGGGAGTAGTGACGTTAAAGTTAGATATGCTACGAGGACCATTCAAGTATGTGATATGATGTTGGTGCATTTTGACATTGTAGACGTTACCGAGAAAGAGTGAAATGCAGTTTGCTGTATTCATTGGCTAAATATTGGGACCCTGGCACAGTCCGTGATGCACGTGATGGGGTGGCGAGATATGTGGTGGCAAAATATAGGGTGGCGCCTATGCTTTCGTCTCAGTTTGAGGCTGGTGGTGCACTGAGAGACTCAATCATGCCTAAGGTAAGCAGACAAGCAATCGCAAACAAAGTGAACGAGTAGAGAACTTGTGAAATGTGTTAGACTATGCAGGGGAATCTCATCGTCGACAATGCGATTTACTGTATGCAAATGTTGGTGCCCTATTTCAATGACAGATTAAGGGACCTTTGTCCACCAATCTCGTTTTTTTCCGACAGTGACTTTTTTTCACATCTTATGAAGTTCTCCCTGCGCCCTCGACGCATACTGTTTTTCACCTTCAGCGCTCAGGGCGCAGAAAGTTTTGCTGGGCTCGTAGGCTAAGTATTACCAAATATACTTAAATTCAACCGTCTCTGGTATTACCAAAGACTCAATGAGCTTTGGTATCAGTTCTCTCACGACAACCGCAACCCAGCAGCAATATAGGCTACTTGACCGAAGCGCTCTGAACCGCAAAAACGTATAGGCCTATACCTGCCAAGGGCAAATTTCTCTGACAACAACATTTTGCAATTTAGCCAAATCATTTACATTTTAAACTGATCATTTTCGTCGATCATATGTGTTTTTTAGTGTTTTGCATTGGCTTAGGCTAAAGTTAAGGGACGCGATGCTTGATGGTGTAATTACATTTTCAAGGACCGAATAGTCTCAGCACTGGATACGCCATTGACTTTGCATTTCAATTTGAATTAGACTAATCTTAGCTCGTGAGAAGTCAGCGTTTTCATTTGTTAATTTCATTTATTATACGGCTCTTCACAATGCAAGTAGAACACTCCATTGACTTGACTATGCGTGTTCTTGGCTCTCCTGAAAAGAATTCACTGGAATGAAGAAAACGTCAAGTGAAAAACAGCTTTTGAATTAGACTAGCTAGGAAATTGAATATTTCTCCTTTTAAATGGGAAAGCATTTGAAAATATGTCCTTCATTTCCAATCAGGCAGTACATCCATCAACAAAAGAAAAAACTGACAATGACAATGATATTACATTTAAAATAACTTTCACAATTAAATGATAACCCTATAGCATTATATAGACTATATCATGGTGTTTTGAGAGCAAAGAAATGAAACGAGTAGGTTACATGAAATAAAGTTCTGATTGGAATTTGACAGACTAAACCAAGTTGACAACACAATTAACAAAATAAGACTGGCTGTTAACCTGGTAAAGTAGTTGAACAAGACGTGAAGATAATGGCAACAAAAATAATTCTGAATTGTGATTGGCTTGTGAATTGTGTTTGTTTTCCCCTCTGTGCTACTTAGCTGGAGACTGTTCCCTATTGGAGACTCTCTGTGACTGTCCTGCGAGCTGAACTTCATCACTCACATGACTACTGTGAGTAGAAATAAATAATATTGTGAAATAATATTGTGACTAGCATTTAGATTTTCATGTGAAAGAGTAGGTTGCCGTTCTGTGCAGTATTTATAAAAATGAAACTTGTGAAATATGTCATTCATGGAATTATCATGGAGATATAGTTAGATTTGTCAATTGTCAGTCACTGCATTTGCATCTTCACACATTACGTCTCACCAGAGAACAGATAATATAGCACATGACATGCAGAGCAGATACACAGATACATGGTCAGAGAGAGAGAGAGAGATGCCGCACACTCCGAGTTATAGGTCAGTGTGACACAGATACATGGTGCCACAGAGACATCACACACATTTAGGAGTTGACAAACAACAGCTGGACAAGTTAAGACGTGCAGAGATCCAGACTCAGAACAGGACAGAGGAAGATGGAGGGAGGCAGAAATGAAGAGAAACAGACTGATGAACTTATAGTACAGATGCATTTTTTAAAAAAAATTAGCAACCAATCGCGAAAGTTAAAAGATGAGTCTAAGCTGAGAACACATTTCAAACAGGCTGTTTTCTCAAAACAAGTTTTTCCCCACACTCCATGCAAAGCATCTCCACTTCTGCAGCACCTACATACACCAAACTTTCCAGTCTTATTCCTAATTATATTTGGAAGATATTTACAGATGGATTTGTTGATATAGCATTCTTGGCCTGATTCATATGAGTGTTTGTGCCTAAAAATAGGGCGAAAATCAATTTTTTAAGCCAATTGGCAGTATTTTCTGATTTACTGGATAACAAAAGAAGATATTCATAATCCCCTCTGTAAATGTTTTATTTATTTGATATATTAACACAACAAAAAAAATATTTTCAACCTGGCTTTTTCCAATGGTCAGATCCTTTGCATCAAAATATATGCGAATTAGCGCATATTTAATTAGATATGACCTAATTAGCATATTTAAACATAAAATTAAGGAAAACTTTCAATACTTTTTTTTCTCTTATTTATGTGAGTATTCAACTGGTAAAGTTTCATGAAGATATCTTTAAATTAAATGTTTTCCCCTATTCACCTGTACACTGAAAAAAATGAGACGCAAGAATTACTTAATTTCTTTTAGGTAACAGTGATGCACTCAGTTAAATTCAGTAGAATTTGCTTAATATTTTCTTGGAATTATAGCAAAACTAAGTTGAGTAGAATTTGCTTAATATTTTCTTGACATTATCGCTTAACTAATTTGAGGAGAATTTGCTTAATAATGACGTGTAAAAATTACTTAATTGCTTTTTGGTAACAGTGATGCACTTAATTAAATTCAGTAGAATTTGCTTAATATTTTCTTGCAATTATAGCAAAACTGAGTTGAGTAGAATTTGCTTAATAATGACATGTACAAATTACTTTTTTTTTTTTTGGTAACAGTGATGCACTCAATTAAATTCAGTAGAATTTGCTTGATATTTTCTTGCAATTATAGTAAAACTAAGTTGAGTAGAATTTGCTTAATATTTTCTGAAAATTACTACTTAAAGTGTAAGTTTGGCGGAAATTGAAAATAAAGCTATTTTCTGAATGAAAATACATCAACTAAGCCGTGGAGGAAGTAATTTTCGCTCATCACGCAGTACAGAGCTATCACGGGCAAGAGCGACAGCCCAAAATTGCAAACAGTGGGTTAGCATGGGGAATAGAGCCACACGCTTTCAAAATCGCATTTTTAAACCACTAACATTGCTCAAAACAGCGCCAAACCTCATCAGTAGCTTGCTCTAGGTGTCTACGCATAAAACGAAGCACCAATCAGTCTGTAAACTTTGGAATAGTCAGTATACACGTAGAATCAATTCGAGACTGCAACCCCGTCTGAAGCACAGAAATGTCTCGCGAGATCTCACACGAGAGGTCGTGGACTTTCCTTCGTGAGGAGCTGGAAGGGGGAAGTGTTCATAACAGTCTTCTTTTATAAACGTCGGGTTCATGAGCCAAGTTGTTGGTGCTTCGTTTTATGTGTAGACACCCAGAGCAAGCTTCTGACGAGGTTTGGCGCTGTTTTGAGCAATGTTAGTGGTTTAAAAATGCGATTTTGACTACCTGTAGGAATAGCTCCCGTGCTTCCGTGTGAGATCTCGCGAGACATTTCTGTGCTTCAGACGGGGTTGCGGTCTCGAATTGATTCTACGTGTATACTGACTATTCCAAAGTTTACAGACTGATTGGTGCTTCGTTTTATGAGTAGACACCTAGAGCAAGCTACTGATGAGGTTTGGCGCTGTTTTGAGCAATGTTAGTGGTTTAAAAATGCAATTTTGAAAGCGTGTGGCTCTATTCCCCATGCTAACCCACTGTTTGCGATTTTGGGCTGTCGCACCTGCCCGTGACAGCTCTGTACTGTGTGATGAGCGAAAATTACTTCCTCCACGGCTTAGTTGATGTATTTTCATTCAGAAAATAGCTTTATTTTCAATTTCCGCCAAACTTACACTTTAAGTAGTTACAACTAGATCAAGTCAAGCAAACTTCAAACAAATACTTAGAGTATTAATGGTAAACATGTTAAAACCACAAATTAAGGTTAAATATTAAATCTCAACAGAAATAGTATAATTATAACTTTGCCTTTATTAATGCAAATTCAAATTCCAACAAGAAAAACACAGTTCCACACTGTTCCAAAGAAAGAGATAGATAGATAGATGGATGGATGGATGGATGGATGGATGGATGGATGGATGGATGGATGGATGGATGGATGGATGGATGGATGGATGGATGGATGGATGGATGGATGGATGGATGGATGGATAGATAGATAGATAGATAGATAGATAGATAGATAGATAGATAGATAGATAGATAGATAGATAGAGAGAGAGAGAGAGAGAGAGAGAGAGAGAGAGAGAGAGAGAGAGAGAGAGAACAGAGCCCAAAAACACAGTGTCTTATAGGCTTGCATTCAAATGTCACTTGGTTCTTAAGGTGGAGAACCTTGGGTGAGAGCTTCTCACCTTCCATCTGCATGACAACTTTTTGCATGCATTTGTGCCGAGAGGGAGAAAGGACGAATGATAGGTAGAAAGACAGACAGAGAGAGAGCGGGAACGATAAAGAAAGAGGCCCACTGGCCCATCTGATGATTTGGTTCTTAAGGTTGAGGTTTCACCATCCATCTGCATGACAATGTTTTGCGTGAGTTCATAACAGTATCGAAGAGCTCAACCTTGATTCAACCTGTATAGGACCTCTAGCTTCACTGCATAGCCTTGTGCAACAGACCCAAGTTCCTTCACATTGATGCTGATGTCCTCATGTTCCAAGGGGTGGTTTCCTCACCTCAGAATGACCTTGCCTTGGGTATCCTGTACAAAATTTAAAAAGTTGCTTTATGTTGACGCTTGAGAAAAGCTACAAGCTGGGAGCTGGTTTAAAGGTGTTTGGCTTAAAATTAAAAAAAGAAAAAAAAAAAAAAACATCTAAATAAAAAAAAAATATGAGTTTACTCCCTTTATTGTAATTTGATCATGCACGCGGTTAGTGTTACTTACCATGTACATGTATGAGATTTATCATCTTCATCAAAATATACTGTAGGCACAGGGTCTTGATGGCTGCCTCCCTCCTCAGATGTACAGTCTCTGTCTGTTCAGACACAGGGATATTAATCATAAGTGAAAATACAATCAATACTCTGAATAACAATAATCTCTAGTTGTAAAGCACTTTCAGTACAGAAGATGCAGCTCAGAGTGTTTTACAACAGATAACAGACATTTGGTAAGAAGGATGTTAGGGCAGTTCCTTGGAAAGCTTAAAGGAATAGTTCGGAATTTTGGACATAGGACCCCATTTCCAACTTTCCCTAGGTGATATAGGTCCGTGGATACAGTTTTTATCGCGTTTAACCCCTTCCTTAAGTTGCAACGTTCTCCTTTGCTAAGCTGGTTCTGAGCGAAGGCATTTCAACGGTAACATCCAAAACAGTCTTACTCACTCCACAGCACACCCGAGACAAGTAAATTAAAACGTCAGACTATCGATGTACATGATTTATTACATTTTGAGGGACTAGTTTCTCAATATCAATCCGATACTGCCATACAGGGAACAAAGTATAGGCTATTGCAATGCGATGCAAGGTTAGTTTTATTTCTAACATTGTTCTATCATGACAGACATGTGCATCGATAGTCTGACGTTTTAATTTATTTGTTTCGGGTGTTCTGTGGAGTGGATTAATACTGTTTTCAGTGGCAGGCCGGATGTTACCGTTGACTTGCGCTATCTCGGCACCAGATTAGCACCAGATGAACGCTGCAGCTAAAGGAAGGGCAGAAATTCACTGAAAATGGTCTCCACCGACCTATATCACCCCGACTAAGTTGGAAATGAGGTCCTATGTCCAAAATTCCGAACTATTCCTTTAAAGGAGTTTTCACCTAGATCTCCATTTCTTGAGGTCGCCAAGTACTATCGGCACGGAAAAAAAAACAGTCCCCTGTACATGGCATGGCATGGCAGTTGCAAATAGCAGAAACAGATATTTACCCAATATGATGATTCAATTCTATGTAATGAGTAACTACGGTGGCCGAGGAGGGCCAGAACACAACACGAATTCAAAAGCCCACAAGATGAATTCAAAAGCCCACAACATGAATGCAAAAGGCCACAACACAAATGAAAACCCCCACAACACAACACAAATGCAAAAGCTGACAACAGGGGCCTATTGCACAAAACTAGGATAAGGGATTAACCCGGGATATCTTGGTTATCCTGGCTCAATTTATCCGTGATCCAGTTGCACAAAAGCGGGATAGGGGGCAGCAGGATATGTTATGGTATAAGTTACCATGGCGATTTATTCTGTGGAGCTAGCCTGCTCCTGACCAGGCTCACAGCCAAGATAAGTTGATTCTAATGGTAACTAGAAATGCAATTCCAAGGAATTACCAGTGCATGAAAATGCAAAAATATATAGATAGATAATGTAGATATGGTTACTAAGGTGTAGCTAGGGTAAACATGGTGGTTGCATAGTTTAAAGACAGTTGATGTGTGAAGGTAGACAGTTTAAAGCTTAAACATTCCAGTTGTAACTTAACTAATGATTTCTAAAAGGTATGATAAAATGTTATCTAACTATGTTAACAATGATAACCAGGTTGATTGGTTTACTTAGCTAATGATTTCTAACAGTTATGGTAAAAATGTTAACAATGCTAACAATGTTAACTATGTTAACAATGTTAACCAGGTTGATTAGCTAACCTAGCTAATGATTTCTATCAGTTATGCTAAAAATGCTAACTATGCTAACAATGCTAACTATGCAAACCAGGTTGATTAGCTAACTTAGCTAATCATTTCTAACAGTTATGCTAACAATGCTAACTATGATAACAATGCTTACTATGTTAACAATGCTTACTAGGTTGATTAGCTAACTTAGCTAATCATTTCTAGCAGCTATGCTAAAAATGGTAACAATGCTAACTATGCTAACCATGTTAACTAGGTTGATTAGCTAACTTAGCTAATCATTTCTAGCAGCTATGTTAAAAATGTTAACTATGCTAACAATGCTAACTATGCTAACCATGCTAACTTGCTACTGAGGACTTCTATTTTGAAACATTTGTTGATAGGGTATCCATGGCTGCCACTATTGGGAATAAAGAAGTTACTGTAGTAAAATCATGTTGGTTGCTATGGAAATGGTCATAAATGCTTAATTTAAATGGTTGCTATGTTGGTTGCTAGGTACATGGAGGTCTCATGTAGTTGACTGGAGGCATAGTTGATGATAACTGACAGTTGGAATGGTTGAACAGTTAAATAGTTGAGTAGTTTCAATGGTTAAATGATTTAATAGTGTATTATTGCAGTGAGGACTTTTATTTTGAAACAGTTGTGGAAAGAGGAAACAGTTAACAGGATATGTAGTCTTCACAGAGAGATTGTATGCTTAAAGCCTGAGAGAGAGAGAGAGCTGCTGCAGGTGGGGCTGGCCACCTGGCATAAGATTCTAATTGCTTAACGATCCGACTGTGATGTCATAGAGGCCAATGTTAAGTCTATGGGGAAATTTTTAATAGTTTTTAATTTATAGTTTAAAAAGTCTAAAAGTTACAAAGTTGAAAAATACATAGCAGCATGCCCCTATTTAAGACCTACGTTGCGACGTTTGAATGAAGTTTCTAAGTTAAACGGTTCAAGCTGAATAGAAAAAATGAATTTGATCAGCGGAATAATAAGAAGAAGAAGAAGCATAGGAAGAACAGTACAGTGCATTTTCATGCACTGTAATTACATTATCTGATTGGTTCAGCTAGCTGTCATTCAAATGAGACCTCCACGTGATTTTTTTTTAAAGAGCTGTAGATTCCATTTATATATTATTTGCAACATGCATTTACTCGCAAAACACAGCAGAATGTCTGCCTAATACCATATGGATGTCATTGAAATTATGGTGGCCTTATAATTAATAACATAGCCTACTCGTTGTTTGCTTCTTTTTTGACAGATGTTTGATAAATAGGCTGCTGTAGTAGTTGATTGGAAGTGGAGGGGACATTTTTCGAAGGTGTTTTGAACTAATTCGGCTTTTAAGACAAATTAAGATACTTTGTGCATCTTTGCGGTGGCAAAGCGCTTCCTAATGACGTTGCGTGCCGAGACAAGGAAGCTCTCACACACGTGGGTGCATACGTAAATTTGCATTCAGTTGATCTGCCACACCTACTCCCGCTATGTAACAGAAATAATCATGATCCCCCATCCAAAAAAGTAAAACTTTACCTCGTTGTTAGTCTATATCAAAAGCGGTTGTTTACTTTGTGTGCAAGACGCTATTTTTCGCGTCTTTTTTATTCCAACCGCGAGTTATTGGGGGAGAAACGAGAATGCGCACATACACCGAATAACTTACACCTGGCTTGATGAATCCGTGTCTGCTCATCCTGGATTGGTCTTTGTGCAACCAATTCAGCCGGTATGCTCTTGTTTAGGATTCAGTGATCGCGGCTCAGTAACTAATCCCGGATGTCTTAATTCTGCTTTTGTGCAACGGGCCCCGGGTGTAGTAATGGACTCTTATTACCATGGCAATAGAAAACAATAAGGGTGTAGGTAGTGCCTCTGTAGCCTTAACCTCCTGAGACCCTGCGTCCTCATATGAGGACATTACATTTAGGCTCTGCTTTACCTTGTGCTTACGTTTTCTGAGTAAAAACCTGTTGTCCTCATATGTGGACACTTCATTTTACCCTCTAGTGTTATCAGACACACAATACAATGTTTTGGGAAAAAGCAATATGTGACCATTCAAAGCGAAATCAGTCGTTTTGCGCACAACGTTATTTTGAGAAAATCAACAATAACAAACTTCCTGGTTAAAATGTTGAATTTCACGTTCTCGCATAATTCGACTGTATACAGTCTACAGTTTCATATTGTGAATGCATTTCACGGAAAAACATACGTTTTGACTGTTAAACCCGGCGAAGATTCAACACATTTGCTGTCATTCCCGTTGTGCACGCGCCGCTTAAAAAGGTGATTTCTCCTCTTCTGGCATATCATGACAGGAGAAACATGTCAACTTTGGATGCGGTTATCTTAGCGATAGTTTGTGTAATACCCTCGATATACATATCATTGGAAAGCTTAGTTTATGGCCGTTCACGTGAGCACAATAACTTAATTTAATACATTTTACCGAAACGACTGGTTCCGCTTTACAGGGTCACATATGGCGTCGATATCCACCTCCACGCTTTACCGGCATACGCGTGAGAACTATCGTCATGGTAACGTGCCAGTGAACGTTATGACATTTTTTTTTTTTTGTATATGTTTGTGAACAGTTGTAGTATGATATGGCATCAAGTTTCCCCCATTTCGATCATTGCAAACAGACCAGGACGTGTTTAACTTTCATGTCCTCATACGAGGACATCGGGACTGAAATGTACGCATAATTTCATTTTTAGGCTACATATTACATTGAAAATTGTCGTTCATTGGCCATATCAAACTACTGTAAAGCAATAATGGAAGTCAAAGTGTGGACATAGGCATAATAGAGTAACCAGGGGCCTATTGCACAAAACTAGGATAAGGGATTAACCCGGGATATCTTGGTTATCCTGGCTCAATTTATCCGTGATCCAGTTGCACAAAAGCGGGATAGGGGGCAGCAGGATATGTTATGGTATAAGTTACCATGGCGATTTATTCTGTGGAGCTAGCCTGCTCCTGACCAGGCTAACATCCAAGATAAGTTGATTCTAATGGTAATTACATTATCTGATTGGTTCAGCTAGCTGTCATTCAAATGAGACCTCCACGTGATTTTTTTTAAGAGCTGTAGATTCCATTTATATATTATTTGCTACATGCATTTACTCGCAAAACACAGCAGAATGTCTGCCTAATACCATATGGATGTCATCTAAATTATGGTGGCCTTATAATTAAAAACATAGCCTACTCGTTGTTTGCTTCTTTTTTGACAGATGTTTGATGAATAGGCTGCTGTAGGCTAGTAGTTGATTGGAAGTGGAGGGGACATTTTTCGAAGGTGTTTTCAACTAATTCGGCTTTTAAGACAAATTAAGATACTTTGTGCATCTTTGCGGTGGCAAAGCGCTTCCTTAATGACGTTGCATGCCGAGACAAGGAAGCTCTCACACGTGGGTGCATACGTAAATTTGCATTCAGTTGATCTGCCACACCTACTCCCGCTATGTAACAGAAATAATCATGATCCCCCATTCAAAAAAGTAAAACTTTACCTCGTTGTTAGTCTATATCAAAAGCGGTTGTTCACTTTGTGTGCATGACGCTATTTTTCGCGTCTTTTTTATTCCAACCGCGATTATTTGGGGGAGAAACGAGAACGCGCACATACACCGAATAACTTACACCTGGCTTGATGAATCCGTGTCTGCTCATCCTGGATTGGTCTTTGTGCAACCAATTCAGCCGGTATGCTCTTGTTTAGGATTCAGTGATCGCGGCTCAGTAACTTATCCCGGATGTCTTAATTCTGCTTTTGTGCAACGGGCCCCTGAATAAATAAATCCATTGAAGGAATTACAAAAATAAATAAATAAATAAATAAGAAACAGGGCAAATAGGGCAGAACTGTTTCGCTTCAATTGATTGTGGATAGACTTCTCTCCACATGGGTGTGACCCATACGCACAACTAACATTTACAAATAAACACTAAACTTAACCAAATTAATAACAGGACATTTCTGTTCAATAAAAACAAACTGTTTTCTTAATAGTTGAATCTTAGGCACTTGGAGTACACACATGAATATTCACATTATTTCTGGATTGGCAATCTCATTGTATTTTATGGTAATAGAGACCCAATGTCCTCATACGAGGACATCGTTTT
This sequence comes from Sardina pilchardus, assembly GCF_963854185.1. Classification (NCBI taxonomy): domain Eukaryota; kingdom Metazoa; phylum Chordata; class Actinopteri; order Clupeiformes; family Clupeidae; genus Sardina; species Sardina pilchardus. The sequence goes on along the minus strand of NC_085011.1, from coordinate 29,923,239 downwards.
TCTCAAAAACTACTTGATGTACAGAGGTGAAATTTTTTTTGTATGTTTATGAAGCCCTACTAAGCCAAAATAATTGAGTGAAATGAAAAATGCATTCAAATTTACATCCAGGGTCTCAGGAGGTTTATGTTGGATTGTAGTACACTGAACAGGGGTCTCACCAGTGGCTACCAGTAGCTTGCCACCTGATTAAGAGTAGCTTGCCAAAGCTGCCATATAAAGGAAAAGTAGCATATAGTAACTATGCACTCCTTCTCACACCACCAACAAGTAGGGATGTAATGGTATGAAAATTTAACCCCACGGTTATAGTGACCAAAATTATCACGGTTTTCGGTATTAGCACGTTTTTAAAAATTGTGTGTACAATATGTTAAGAAAGCGCTGATGGGTGTAGACAAGCTGAAATATTTTAGTTTAAAAAAGTGTGACAGTGTTTATTACATTAAAAATATAGGCAAACCCTTATTGCCTTCAGCAGGATACCAATCATTCACAGCAGTGGCAATCCTAGTCTCTGCTCAACCCCCCACACACACAGAAAATGGCTTGTCTTGTTTCTATTGCATATTTTGAATTCATAAACTTTATATATTTTGCTAATAGTTATGTTATAGTTAATAGAATATGTTAGGATCTGCATAATTACTTATAGTAATTTGAATACTTCATATTGATTTTTAAACTATTACACTTGTCTTTAATGACTTTAATGTTGTGTATGTCTAATTTAGAGAGCCTGTCACTTTAAGAGATAGGCCTACGTGAAGTAGGCTAATTATATTAACCTTCATTAGGTTTTAGGAAAGTAGTCACGCATAGTTCAATGCATTGAATAAAATGAATGTTCAAAAAATGAACAAGTCAAAGAAAATATTGCTGGGATCATAGAAAAGATAAGTGTCTTATAATGTTAACTTCTATGATTTTGGTTAGCACTAGGCTACTGTACATTAAAGACATGACACGTGAGCTAACGGGATAGTTACCTTGATGGAACTCTCTCAAGATGTAAAAGTTTGCAAATAGGCTGTGTAGCTTTTTCGGAAATTGAACTAAACACTACAGTAGGCCTAAATGAACTAAATTCCATAGCCTACTGTAGGTAGGTTACCATGGCATTGTGCTCACTTTTTCCTTGGTTGGAAATGTTGGCTGCTTTTGAGTTTGATATCTGTTATATCCAATGAGTGACACCCAGCACTCAACATAAACTTCACGGCATTCTCCTGGTAAGTGGAATAGCCTAGATTTAATGTGAACGTGCTGGCCTACATAAAAAGACGCAGAGTGGCTACATGATAAAGCGCACGTTTTGGGGTGAAAATGTTACGCCCTTTAAATTAGCCTTATCCGAATCATGGTTAAATCCATCAATTAGACAACAGAATTAGTAAGGTAAAGTTTTGTTTCATAGTTGCCTTCAGCTTGTGTCAAAAGCAGGCTCGGATGAAGCTGGGAGGAATTAAACACGCGGTTACCACACCGTAGTATCAACCGTGATAATAATGATATTCGAAATGAACACGGTAATTGTTATCGTCAACATTTTTATCATGGTTTACCGTCACACCGGTAATCGTTACATCCCTACCAACAAGCAAACAAGCTAGCTATATGCTATATCTTAAAACTGATTGTGGCGCGATCGCGAGGACAACTCATGGTGGGACTTGCTTAGAAACACAAGTCTCCAGATAATGGCACGGATGACGATGGAAAAATAACAACACTAGGAGCTAGCAAGCAGTTGGTAGTGTCGGTAGTAGCAGAGAACTAAACAGACTCTAGTAGTAGGCTTGCAGTTTCCGTTGTGGGATAACTTCCGTTGTGTTCTGAGCTTTTGCATTCGTGTTGTGATGTGGGCTTTTGCGTTCGTATTGTGTTGTGGCCTTTTGCATTCGTGTTGTGATGTGGGCTTTTGCGTTCGTATTGTGTTGTGGCCTTTTGCATTCGTGTTGTGGGTTTTTGTATTCATGTTGTGGGGGTTTGAATTTGTGTTGTGGGCTTTTATAATTTGTGTTGTGTTGTGGCCCCTCCTCAGCCACTGTAAGTAACAGATGTAAAAACAACAATAATTATAATAATAATAATTAAACTTACATCTTGCAAAATCCTCAGATGTTTGGCCATTGTATGTCCTTCAACACCCTCTTCTTCTGGAAAAAACCCCCCCAGTGGTCTCTGCCTGGACCGCTAGACATCCAAGGTTACGCATATTTGACCTGAAGACCTGACAGCTGTTTCCTGAACCAGTCATCAAGCAAGGACATTTCTCAATACCTGTAAATAAAGAGGATAGAAACACATTTATAATATAAATAATATAAAGTATACATTCATGAAATAAACGTATCTAATACACACACATGCGCACGCACACACACACTGTGCTATTCACATGCCTAATTCCAATTTGACACATTATCTTACAATCGCTTACAAACTACACAGCCCTGCTTGATGGTCTGACTGTCCCCTTGGAGAGAACACCTTTCGAATTTCAACCACAATTCAATTATCTATATCCAGCACAACTAAATTGAGTAGAATTTGCTTAATATTGTCCTGCAATTACAGCTAAACTAAATTGAGTAGAATTTACTTAATATTTTCCTGCAATAAGCCTACAGCTCAACTAAATTGAGTAGAATTTGCTTAATATTTTCTTGCAAGTACAGCTAACTAAATTGAGTAGTTACTCAATGTATTTTCAAACCTTGATGTTGCTCAAGTTTCAGTTGACTTCACAAGCGTCGGTGAAAACGTGTTTGGTCTGCTGCAAAACTTCGGTTAGCAGCTAACAGTTAGCTGCTAACCGAACATTATGCAGCAGACCAACCACGTTTTAACCGTTAGCTAGCTAATTAGCCACGGTGAACTGTATTTCAGGCAAGACCAGTTGTAGAGGCCTAGATGTAGTTCATGGGAATATAAATACAAATGTGTTTATTGATGTGAATTTAATGATGTTTAAAAAGGTAAATAATTTAATTTCATTTAAGAAGTTCATGTAATGATTAAAATGTTAAATGATGCTTAAAAGTGTTAAAGAGTCACTTCACCCCATAACTCCACCCACTTCACATTTCTGAAAACGGCTTTCAAAATGGGCGAGACGTTCTGAAATTTGGAGAGAGAGTGCAGCACTGCTGCAACCAATCAACCATGGTGATTTCGTGTCAATCTGGGAATGAGTGCTGCAGACATGGCTTATCACAGGTAGGCTAATCAGGGCAGCAGGTGTTGGGGCGTTTCAGTCCTAATTTGTAACGACCCGGTGACGTAGTGTCAGACTAGAAGTGCAGGACAACGTCAGCATTCCAATAGTATTTTGGACCAACATGCCATGGCATGTTTTCAAACGGTAGTATGCGCGAGAGAGCAATATCAACAATACAAAATCAGACGAAATGTTACTTTTGTCGAGAAACACGATTTTTGTCAATATTAACCCTGGTAATAGTACAGTTCACCACTTATGAGTATTTTCAATCAATCAACAGCTCAAAAAACCTATTTTAGGGTGCAGTGACCCTTTAAAAACATGTTAGAATTCATGTGCATATAGAATTGGGCATTTATTGTTATAATAGGGTGCTGTCTCTTTAAGAGCATGCCACTTTGGCTACAATGCTTTAGGTTTCGTTTTTGTTTAGTCAGATCTTGAGAGCTGTGGAAGCAAACGGTTTTCTTACCTTGCTTGCTTTACATTCTGATATTGATACTGCTATCTACTTTATGCCAGTTACTTTCGAATTAAGTGTATTTTAGTCAGCTCACATTCTTCTTTTGTAACCAAGAAACCAAGAAATAAAACCGGAGACCTTTTTTATATTTTTATTTCAACGTTTCTGAGGTGGATTCTTTCGCTGGGCTATGAACACTGCAAATGGATGTTAGATAGTTGTTTAGCGTAAGCCATTGCATATCTCAAGATTCCAAACCTCTACATTAGTAAGAAAACCAGCTTGACATTGGACAACAAGCCTTTGGAGAGGTTTGCGGAAAGTGGAACACGAAGGAAGGTTCATCGAGGGACTGACTTTCTCAACGAGCCTGGGGTGCGTTTCCCGATAGCGATGGATAGACACTCTTACGAGGGTTTTCTACGATTCATCTTAAGATCGATCGTTAGGATTTGCCGACTGTTTCCCGAACATGCTCGTAGCGTGAACGCGCGTGCACTGCTCTTACGATGCTCTTAAGGGAGCTGTCCACGATAAAAGTTCTGAAATATCCCCTAATTTGATGGTGATGTCAGGTGACTGCACGTCATAGCTAAGCCACCGTCTGAACTTCGGATCTATACATTAATTCACATCAATACGAGAATAGAAAACCTTTGACATCTGCAAGCATTCCAATTAGCCTACCACACGCATACTTTTGTATTATTTAACATTAGATTGTTGCCCCGTTTTTATGTTGTTTGGAAGATATGTAGCCTATATTAGGCTTCGGCTAGCTTAGTCCTACATAGTTTATGCGAGTTCTCTGCTAACCTACTTGTGAGAGCACGTTGTGCTGCCTGTGCAATAATGTTTCGCGGTGTCACTTAAGCAGACGTTTGAATAAAGAGGTTGATAAGAAAATGAGGAAATGTGTAGGCTTAAACAACATAGCCTGTTTTGACGAAGAACAGACTATAGTCACATTTTCCTTTCTCTGTTTTTACCTCATAAGCCTAATAAAAAAATAAAAATAAAAGGCTAGGCCTACACAAAAAGATAATGGCAAACTTTTCTGGCAACGTCTCCTTTCATAACTTGTAGGCTATTCTTGTCCGGTTTTAATAACATTATGTCCATTGAATGAATGCTATTTTGCACGCTAAAATCTGAATCACAAGTAAATTTACAATAAAGAATGGTAACGCAAGTTGGATCATTATATTCTGAGTTGTAATCCCCCTGCATATCCTGCTGGTGACTCCACTGAGGCATAGCTTTACGACGCTCTTAGGCAGTAACGAGAACTCTGGATCACTCGTAGATCTACGAGTGTTTTCACAATGCTCTTAAGCTACGATGGTTTCGGGAAACAGTCGGCAAATCTTAAGACGGTCGTAAGAGGGACTTTACGATCATCGTAGGCTTACGATGCTTTCGGGAAACGCACCCCAGATCACACGCTGTGCTCTTGGCTGGTGAGTGCTCAGTGGACTGCTAACCATCTCAACAAGTTCGTCGTTGCTGCTACGTGACTGTTGCAAGTGGAGCCTGTGAAAAAACGGACTGACAGACAAAGCATAATGACGGAGACAGGAGCAGAAGCCACGGTAAGCCTCACTGAGGAAAAACGAGTGGTTAAACCAACACTTAAAGCATTGGAACATAATCTGCAAACGAAAATAAGCTCCAGAAGAGCCATACTAGGACAACTCACTGAGAAAAAGAACGAATTGCATGCTTTAATGGATGATGATGCAAATATGGAAATCATAGAAAAAGAATTGTTGGCCAAGTATGAAACACTGATAAAGGAATTCAGTAAAATAAATGCAGATGTTAAAGACATATTCTGCCAGATTGACTGCATAGAGAATATGAACACAGATCAAAGAGATTGGTTTGAACCAAGACATAATGAGCACAGAGAATATGTAAAAGAAGTAAATGCATGGATACAGGATGCAATACTTCGCAGAGAAGAGGCTAACAAGGTTAATGAGCAGATAAAGCCTGAAGATAGTGTGTCAGCCACATCCAAGAAGTCTAAAAAGTCTGCTACTTCTACGACATCATCGGCTCGTGCTGAGCGCTTAAAGGTTGAGTTGGAGAGAGCTGCTCTGTTAGCCAAGTCAGCTACATTGAAAAAAAGACAGACTATAGAGGAGCATGAACTACAGCTCAAGGTTGAAAAAGAACAGTTGGAGCTGCAAGAAGGATTAGCTGCAACTGATGCACGATTAGAGGTGTTAAGAAAATATGAAAGTTCAGAAGCGGGTCATTCCACCTCAATTCAACGGATTTTAGAGAAAATTTCTGCTTGACCATCTCAGATTTGCTTCAAACTTTTACCATCTAAAGAGTAACCATTTAAACTAACTTAGCCAAAATATTAGACCGGTATACCTAATACATCCAGAGAAAAACATTTTTGAACATGGTACCCCCCTTCTGATTTTTGGCACATTGGCGCCCTCATCTAAATCTGCAGCAAAGTTCAGATGTCATTATCTCAAAAAGTGTTCAAGCTTAAGACTTCAAATTTTCTGTGAATAATGATTGCTACCTATAGATTCCACATATTCATTCCTAAGTCGTATGTGTTGACACTGACTGTGTTTCAATCTTGTGAAATCAGAAGAAAAATTGCAGATTTCTTTCACACCCCCACATTCGGTGCCCCATTACACAATTTGTAAACAAAATGTTTGGCAAATGGTTATGTCTCTCTACAGAAGTGTTTAAGCTGTCTTTGAAAAAGTAATGAAGAGGTGTCTATATTGCTTTTTTGTTGGAAGTATTGTAACACAAAACTGAAAAACAATCAATTTGGATAATATTGTATCTCCCCATTACAGAGGTATGACAAGCTATACCAATGAAGTGAACACATCTCCAGAAAGAGTATGGAATGGGCTTTCAGACTGTGAAATTTCAAGATGGTATTATGGCTATGGTTATTGAAATGTTATTTTTGAAATATTGGTCTACTATAACAACACATTGCTGATATCCATGAACAGTGACATCTAGTGGCATTAAATAGTGACAGCAGCAATTTATTTCGGAAATACAGGAAATATTTTATTAGTTCATCACTCAGCAAGTAAATGAAAATATAAATGTTTAACAGTATGAGACATAAACATCTGATACTTAGGAATAAGACAAGGATTATGAAATCATTAAATAATAGCACAAAAAAGCAACGCTAATTGTTGTAATAGACCAATATTTAAAAAAATGTTTTTTAATAACTGCAGCCATAATACCATCTTGAAATTTCACAGTCTGAAAGCCCATTCCATACTCTTTCTGGAGATGTGTTCAATTCATTGGTATAGCGTGTCATACCTCTGTAATGGGGAGATACAATATCATCCAAATTGATTATTTTTCAGTTTTGTGTTACAATACTTCCAACAAAAAAACAATATAGACACCTCTTAATTACTTTTTCAAAGACAGCTTAAACACTTCTGTAGAGAGATATAACCATTTGTCAAACATTTTGTTTACAAATTGTGTAATGGAGCACCCAATGTGGGGGTTGAAAAAAAATCTGCCATTTTTCTTCTGATTTCACAAGATTGAAACACAGTCAGTGTCAATACATACGGCCTACAAATGACTATGTGGAATCTATAGGTAGCAATCATTATTCACAGAAAATTTGAAGTCTTTAGCTTGAACACTTTTTGAGATAATGACATCTGAACGTTGCTGCAGATTTAGATGAGGGCGCCAATGTGCCAAAAATCAGAAGGGGGGTACCATGTTCAAAAACGTTTTTCTCTGGATGTATTAGGCATACCAATCTAATATTTTGGCTAAGTCAGTTTAAATGGTTACTCTTCAGGTGGTAAAATTTTGAAGGAAATCTGAGATGGTCAAGCAGAAGGCATTTGTTGAATTGAGGTGGAAAGACCCAAGCGTCAAGTAGAAGCAAAGGCAGTAGGGTGGATGTATTGATGTCTGCACCAAAGAAACGTGACGTCAGCCACCGTAAGACAAGCGTGGCTAGTAGTGGAACTAGCCATAGTCACACTAGTGGAAGAGGCGCAGATGTGATACAAGCTCCTGTCACTTCAGTAGACAATTCTGTAAATACAGATAACCTGGTTACCGTCATGCAGCGCCAAAATGACATCACAGAAAGCCTAATAAAGCAACAAAGGCTATCTACATTGCCATCACCGAACATTCCAGTTTTCAAAGGAGATCCATTAGAATATCGTCTCTTCATAAGAGCCTTTGAGCACCGCATAGAAAGCAAGACCGAAAGCAGCAAAGATCGGCTTTACTATCTAGAACAGCTCACAAATGGGCAGCCTAATGACTTGGTGCGCAGCTGTTTTCACATGGACCCAGATCAGGGCTACCCTGAAGCCAAGAGACTGCTAAAGGAACGCTTTGGTGATAAATATAAGATATCCATGGCATACCTTGAGAAGGCGTTTAAACTGGCCTATCATTAAAGCAGATGACACCAAGGCACTCGAAGCATACGCCCTCTTTATAACAAACTGCAACAATGCAATGTCAGATCTAGAGTACTTAGAAGAGATGGAAAATGCTGCTAATATGCGCACAATTATCTCGAAGCTCCCATACAGGCTGAGAGAGAGATTCAGGAGTGTCGCCATTGACATTCAGAAAAAGCAAGATCGGCGGACAAGGTTCAATGACGTAGTGTCATTTGTCAACAAACAAGCCAAAATGGCCGCACACCCTGTGTTTGGCGAAATTTCAGGACCAACAAAGCGTCACACTGAAAAGTCAAGTGGAAAGAAAAACATCACAACACTAGCCACTGAAGTAAAAGAACAGAAAGCCGAGAAATATGCAGCTGGTGTCGGAAACAAGAAAGCTCAGGAGAAGAGAACAGTCACGGACAAAGCCTTCGTGAAGCCTTGTATCTTCTGTCAGGGAGATCATACCATGGAACAGTGCAAGAAACTCCAAAGAAAGCTGCACAAAGAAAAGCTTGAATTCCTTAAGAGCAAAGGACTTTGCTTTAGTTGTCTTATAGGCGGACATATGAGTAATGCCTGTGAAGAAAAGAAGAGATGTCAGGTATGTTCAGCGACACACCCTACGCTCTTACACATAAAGCAGAAATACAAAGACTTACCAAAGGAAGAAGCTTCACAGGAGGAGCCAAAAGAAGAGTCTGCAAAAGAAGAGCAATCTGTTGTCAGTGGATTTGTGGATGCAGGGGAAGCATGCTCTCAGACTGGGGCCGGGGGTACAGGTAGTGTCCTCGCCATCGTTCCTGTCAGAGTAAAGGCAAAGAAAGGCAACAAAGTGCTGACTTGTTATGCATTCATGGATCCAGGGAGTAACGCCTCTTTCTGCACCAACAAGCTGGCGAACGACCTTCACCTGCAAGGAAGAAATGTGAACATCCTACTCACAACTATGGGAGACCAAAAGACCGTCTCATGCAAAGCTATACCAGACCTGGAAGTGAGTAGCCTAGAAGGTGATGACTTTATCGAGCTTACAGGTGTTTTCGCACAAAAGGTTATCCCTGCAAGTAAAGAGAACATTCCAACCCAAGAAGACGTGGATAGGTGGCCACATCTACGAGGTGTACGAATTCCATCGATCAACGCGGATATCGGTCTTCTGATTGGGACTGATGTGGCAAAGGCATTGGAGCCAAGAGAGGTAATCCGCAGTGTCAAGGATGGGCCGTATGCAGTACGCACAGCTTTGGGATGGACAGTAAACGGACCGCTGCGTGAGAACATCAGAAGCTGGACAAAGAATGGATACCCTCAGATCCAGATGAATCGAATCTCCGTGGCTCGACTTGAAGACTTGTGGACTCGACAATTCAAGTATGATTTTCCTGAGAATGCTCAAGGAGAGCAATTAGAAATGTCTAAGGAAGACCAACTGTTTATGGACAGAGTCTCCAAGTCAGCAAAGCTGGTCAACGGCCACTACTCTATTGGTCTGCCGTTGAAGAACAAAGATGTCAAAATGCCCAACAACAGAGCAATGACAGAGCAACGAGCGCTCAACATGAAAAAGAATCTTCAGAGAAATCAGACGTTCAAGGAGGACTACGTCAGCTTCATGAATGATGTAATAAACAAGGGCTATGCTGTAAAGGTCCCAGATGAAGAACTAAAACGGAGTGATGGAAAGGTGTGGTTTATTCCGCACCACGGTGTCTACCACCCTAAGAAGCGTAAAATGCGAGTGGTATTCGACTGCGGTGCTTCATATCGAGGAACCACACTCAATGAACAATTACTGCAAGGACCTGACATGACAAGCAGTCTGGTTGGCGTCTTGACTAGATTCCGTCAAGAGCGAGTCGCAGTCATGGCGGATGTGGAATCGATGTTCCACCAGGTCAAAGTCCCACCAGAAGATGCTGACCTCCTCAGGTTTATGTGGTGGCCAGACGGCGACACCTCAAAAGAGCTGCAAGAGTACAGAATGGAAGTACACTTGTTTGGAGCCACCTCCTCGCCAAGCTGCGCGAGTTATGCATTGAGGAGGTGTGCTGAGGACAACAAGAACATGTTTGATGCAGCAGTAGTGGACACAGTCTTAAATAATTTTTATGTAGACGATTGCTTGAGATCAGTTGCCACTGAACAAGAAGCAGTCAGACTATTCCAAGACTTGACGGCCATCTGTCAAACAGGAGGCTTTAAATTGACAAAATGGACGACAAACAATCGGAATGTGTTGTTAAACATCCCACTTCAGGACAGGGCAACAGAAGTCAAGGATCTTGATCTTGACCAGGATTCACTCGCCATCAAGAGAGCTTTGGGCGTACAGTGGTGTATCCGGTCAGATCAATTCAAGTTCCACGTGCACATAGAGCAGAAGCCTCTCACCAGGGGCCCGTTGCACAAAAGCAGAATTAAGACATCCGGGATAAGTTACTGAGCCGCGATCACTGAATCCTAAACAAGAGCATACCGGCTGAATTGGTTGCACAAAGACCAATCCAGGATGAGCAGACACGGATTCATCAAGCCAGGTGTAAGTTATCCGGTGTATGTGCGCGTTCTCGTTTCTCCCCCAATAACTCGCGGTTGGAATAAAAAAGACGCGAAAAATAGCGTCTTGCACACAAAGTAAACAACCGCTTTTGATATAGACTAACAACGAGGTAAAGTTTTACTTTTTTGGATGGGGGATCATGATTATTTCTGTTACATAGCGGGAGTAGGTGTGGCAGATCAACTGAATGCAAATTTACGTATGCACCCACGTGTGTGAGAGCTTCCTTGTCTCGGCACGCAACGTCATTAGGAAGCGCTTTGCCACCGCAAAGATGCACAAAGTATCTTAATTTGTCTTAAAAGCCGAATTAGTTCAAAACACCTTCGAAAAATGTCCCCTCCACTTCCAATCAACTACTACAGCAGCCTATTCATCAAACATCTGTCAAAAAAGAAGCAAACAACGAGTAGGCTATAGGTTATTAATTATAAGGCCACCATAATTTAAATGACATCCATATGGTATTAGGCAGACATTCTGCTGTGTTTTGCGAGTAAATGCATGTTGCAAATAATATATAAATGGAATCTACAGCTCTTTGAAAAAATCACGTGGAGGTCTCATTTGAATGACAGCTAGCTGAACCAATCAGATAATGTAATTACCATTAGAATCAACTTATCTTGGCTGTGAGCCTGGTCAGGAGCAGGCTAGCTCCACAGAATAAATCGCCATGGTAACTTATACCATAACATATCCTGCTGCCCCCTATCCCGCTTTTGTGCAACTGGATCACGGATAAATTGAGCCAGGATAACCAAGATATCCCGGGTTAATCCCTTATCCTAGTTTTGTGCAATAGGCCCCAGGAGAGGAATCCTGTCAACAATGAGTTCAGTTTACGACCCACTGGGAATGTTGTTGCCAGTCATACTGCCAGCTAGAAACATCCTGCAAGAATTATGTAGACTAAGAACAGGCTGGGATGACACTGTGCCACAACATCTCGCACAACAATGGCCGAAGTGGACTGAAGAACTTCAACAGCTCACTGACTTTGGAGTGGATCGGTGCTTTAAGCCACCTGAGTTTGGGAAAACAGTGCAAGCTCATCTGCATCACTTTTGTGACGCGTGCGAAACAGGCTACGGTACTGTTACTTACTTAGTCCAGAAGAACAGCAGTAACCAAATACACTGCTCATTTGTCTTAGGAAAGGCGAGGGTTTCCCCTCTCAAACCACCAACTATCCCACGGATGGAGCTGACGGCGGCTGCCTTAGCTGTGAAGGTGGATGTCATGCTGAAGAAAGAGCTACAGTTGCCACTGTCAGATTCCAGGTTTTGGACGGACAGTACCGCCGTACTCAAGTACTTAGCAAATGAGAACATCAGATTTAAGACATTTGTGGCGAACAGGATTGCCATAATCTTGCAAGCATCAAAAGTGCAGCAATGGAGTTATGTCAACACTCAGTTGAATCCTGCTGATTGCGCCTCTAGGGGACAAAAGGTGAGTGTCTTCATGAAGAACGAAGTTTGGACTGCAGGGCCTGTCTTCCTTAGTAAACCTGAAAGGGAATGGCCGGTCAATCATGATCACCTAGAGAAGCTCACAACTGAAGATCCTGAGGTCAAGAAAGGTATACTTGTCAATGCTACAACAGCAGAAGAAAGCACTGATGCAATGCAACAACTAATTCAATACTATTCTTCATGGATACGTCTTGAGAAGGCTGTGGCGTGGTTCACAAGACTCAAGGGAACTCTGGTAAACCTGTCAAGGAAGAGAAAGGAGCTGAATGAATTGTTCAGTGATCAACAACAGGTGAACAGGGAGATGTTGAGCTACAAAAAGAGTCTCAAACAGACTTACCTGACTGTGGACGATCTGCGACAAGCTGAGACGGACATCATCAGCCATTGTCAGCAAAGTAGGTTCCAGGAAGAGATGTCTGCTCTTCAGAGAAAGGACTCCATCAAGAAGAGTAGTGGAATCCTCAGGCTGAATCCACAACTGGAAGAGGGAATCCTTCGCGTTGGAGGAAGGCTCAGTCGAGCATCCATGCCAGCCGAAGCTAAACACCCAATGATCCTCCCTAAGAATCATCGTGTGGTAGATCTGATTCTCCAGGATGCACATGAGCGGCTGGGACACAGTGGACGTAATCATGTCTTGTCTCATGTACGTCAGAGGTACTGGATTATCGATGCTCCCTCATTAATCAGAAGAATGCTGTCTCGGTGTACTATCTGCCGAAGACAACATGGCGCATCAGGCACACAAATGATGGCGGACTTACCTAGAAACAGAGTTGTACCAGACGAACCACCCTTCACTAGAACTGGAGTGGATCTATTTGGGCCATTCAGCATTAAACGTGGAAGATCATCTGTAAAAAGATATGGGGTGATATTTACCTGCCTTGCATGTCGTGCGGTCCACATAGAAATGGCAACATCTTTGGAAACAGACTCCTTCATTCAAGCTCTGCGTCGCTTCATTGCTAGACGGGGTCAGGTGAAGGAGATGAGGTCCGATAATGGGACAAATTTTGTTGGAGCTGATCACGAGCTCAGAAAGACCGTAAAGGAGTGGAATACTTCACAAATTGAGAACAGCTTGCTCCAACGTGACATCAAATGGTTATTCAATCCACCATCCGGATCCCACCATGGAGGGGTGTGGGAGAGAATAATCCGCTCCATCAGGAAAATCATGGGTGCCATTCTGAGAGAGCAAAGCTTGGATGAAGAAGGTCTTCAGACGTTCTTCTGTGAATGTGAAGCCATTCTGAATAGTAGGCCTATTACCATGCCTTCCAATGATATCAACGATCTGGAAGCTCTTACTCCTCAGCACTTACTCCTGCTCAAGACTAATCCCAATTTACCACCAGGACTCTTCAATAAGGATGATACTTATGCGCGTAAAAGATGGAGGCAAGTCCAGTATATGAGCGATCTATTCTGGAAGCGCTGGACGAAGGAATATCTGCCTCAACTCCAGAAGAGACAGAAATGGAACCATCCATCACGGAACTTCATCCCGGGAGATGTAGTCTTGATCGTCGACGAATCAGCCCCCAGGGGATCATGGCTGATGGGAAGAGTCGTTAAGACTATGGAGGATGAGCATGGAATGATCCGCAAGGTTCGAGTCAAGACGAAGACGAATGAACTCGAGAGACCGATAACTAAACTCTGCTTACTTCAAGAAGCAGTATGAGAAGGACTGTTATTGAGTTTACTCAAAAGATATACATTTAAAGTTGTAATTGTTTCTAGGATAGAAAGCAATTAGGGGCCGGGTATGTAGAGGCCTAGATGTAGTTCATGGGAATATAAATACAAATGTGTTTATTGATGTGAATTTAATGATGTTTAAAAAGGTAAATAATTTAATTTCATTTAAGAAATTCATGTAATGATTAAATGTTAAATGATGCTTAAAAGTGTTAAAAACATGTTAGAATTCATGTGCATATAGAATTTGGCATTTATTGTTATAATAGGGTGCTGTCTCTTTAAGAGCATGCCACTTTGGCTACAATGCTTTAGGTTTCGTTTTTGTTTAGTCAGATCTTGAGAGCTGTGGAAGCAAACGGTTTTCTTACCTTGCTTGCTTTACATTCTGATATTGATACTGCTATCTACTTTATGCCAGTTACTTTCGAATTAAGTGTATTTTAGTCAGCTCACATTCTTCTTTTGTAACCAAGAAACCAAGAAATAAAACCGGAGACCTTTTTATATTTTTATTTCAACGTTTCTGAGGTGGATTCTTTCGCTGGGCTATGAACACTGCAAATGGATGTTAGATAGTTGTTTAGCGTAAGCCATTGCATATCTCAAGATTCCAAACCTCTACACCAGTGTTCCAATTCGGTTAATGTTAATTGCACAAACTTTGTACAACTGAGTTTCAACAACCTAAACTGTCTAACATGAATACCTTTTTTAAGTAATTCAGTAAATTATGTTGAGGAGGTAGTGAACTGTAACTTGTTAGCTAAGTAGCAGCTAGCAGCTAACTATTAATATTCAAGAACACAGCTCCGTCGTGTCAAATAAGACAACTAATGACCAAACACATTTCTAAACTGGCTGTCGAATGACGTTTAATAATATACCACTTACCTTTTAAAGTAAAAATCAAAGGTTTCACGTGCCGATCTCTTCCAGCCAACTGAACCGAGTGAAAACATGGAGGACAGTCGGCAGCAAAATATTTTGGACACGCATGCGCAGCTCCGCCTCTAAAGCAAAACCCCTTTTTTTCTAGCAGCTATTACTTATCTGAAATGCGTTTTTGCAAAACACAAACAAATTGAGTATATTTATACAGTTTAATTTAAGAAAGAATTACTACAGGTCAATATCACTTTTTTCAGTGTAGCGTCTCGCCTTAAAGGGATATTCCGCCATTTTTGGAAATACGCTCATTTTCCACCTCCCCTCGAGCAAAACAATCGATATTTACCTTGTTCCCGTTCATCCAGCCATTCTGTGAGTCTGGCGATACAACTTTTAGCTTCAGCCTAGCATAGATCATTGAATCGGATTAGACCATTAGCTTCTCGCCTGCTAGCTTCATGTTTAAAAGTGACTAAGATTTCTGGTAATTTTCCCATTTAAAACGTGTCTCCTCTCAAGTTAGAAAGTGCAATAAGACCAACTGAAAATGAAACCTGCTGTTTTTCTAGGCTGATTTGACATGGAACTACACTCTCATCTGGCGTAATAATCAAGGCAACTTGCAAACTACTGGCACTACTACTGCTTGTTGTCTATGGGGACTATTTTCAGATGCTGCGTATGATATCACTGTGCCTATGGCACGTTTGCAAGTTGCCTTGATTATTACGCCAGATGAGAGTGTAGTTCCATGTCAAATCAGCCTAGAAAAACGGCAGGTTTCATTTTCAGTTGGTCTTATTGCACTTTCTAACTTGAGAGGAGACACGTTTTAAATGGGAAAATTACCAGAAATGTTAGTCACTTTTAAACATGAAGCTAGCAGGCGAGAAGCTAATGGTCTAATCCGATTCAATGATCTGTGCTAGGCTGAAGCTAAAAGTTGTATCGCCAGACTCACAGAATGGCTGGATGAACGGGAACAAGGTAAATATCGATTGTTTTGCTCGAGGGGAGGTGGAAAATGAGCGTATTTCCAAAAATGGCGGAATATCCCTTTAACCGACCTGGCTAGCTAACGTTTGCACCGTAATGGGAAGTGATGTTCACTGGCTAGCGTTTTGTACACACAACCTTACAAGCTGTTTGCAGCTCCTCGAGTCACGGTAAAATGTCATGTTTGGTACAAAGCTAATTTAGGTACACTTACAGTATGATGTGGATGATTGCGTTTCTTTACGAATCTGCAGTCAAGTGACACAGAGCTATATCGAACCGAGTAGAGTAGGACTACTGTAGTTTGGGAGTGGAAAAGGGGCTTTGCACTAAACTAAAGGGCATTGCTGAGACAGTGACAGATCACGATCAAAGTTATTTTATTTGTTTAATTGGAAAATACAATTTCAGTGTTAGAATGTTAGATACATGTGGCTTGTACAAAACGGGTTCATAACTTACATCGCTGAATGTAGGAAATTCAGTGGATAGATCCATGCATTCAGACGTCAAAGACGGAGCTGTAGTATTTCCATAGAGAATTTAGCATAATGTGCCTAGCGGCCACTAGGGTTGTGCCGATGACATCGTGATGGTTGACAGACATCACGATGGAAAGCAACCATCGTGATGCCACGCCCCCACTTATTTCTACTGCAGACTAAGCTAAAATACTAAAAAATAAAAACTTTTCCTTAGAAATGAAATTGAGCCTAGAACTGATGCACATGTAGGGTGCTTTAGAGGCTGTCAGCCAAACAGTGCAAAATTAAAAAACATATTAGTCTGAGACCGTCTTGTTCAAATAAGTCCTCCTTGCAACGTGAATGTGTTACTGTCTTTTTTAGGCTACATGTCTCGCAGTGTAGCCTACATTGAACTGCAAAACATGTAGCCTAATAATGTTTAAGAATGAAATAGTGCAAATGAATTATTATTGTTACGACTAGGACATTCTAGCTCTAATTTCTTGCGAGGCTACAACACTGAAGCGCCGAATGCGTCATTCTCCACCGTGTTAAAATAAACCATTCATTTCGTTATCGTTATCAGAAGCTATAGCCTACGTCTTTCACTGTAATGCTTGTATTTCACGCATTTGCCTTTAGCAAAAGCCCCAGCAGCGGAGTGGCAATCGGGATTCGTTAGGCTATTTGTAAAAGTTGTTTAGCCTACTTCAACTGTTATTTAATTCGACTTGACTGCGCGATCGCAGCCAACTTTCACTTTCTGCTGCACTCATAGTCGGCAAGCCGGTAGCCTAATAACGTGGGATGCGTAACATATGAGTTAGGTACAGACTGGGCTATTCAAGATTTTAGATGAGTGACCGTGAGGTTTTTTACGAGGCCCAGCGAATGCTGGCAATGTGTAATATACCGCTGGTTGGTGTAAGCAGGTGTTTAGATTGGCTGTCTGTCGGTCTCTTACTAGGATTTTCTTGGAGCAGATCTTCCACACAGTAGCCCAGTCAGTATGTCTCTTAGCTGTCCACTTTCACCAGGCCATATAGCCAATATAATATTTAATATAGGCCATATATAGCCTATAATATAATATATTTATTTACAACCCCCCCCCCCCCCCCCCACGACGATATCATCGTCCATCGCGATGTTTTACTGTACACATCGTCATATGCCAATTAAGGGGACATCGCCCAACCCTAGCGGCCACCCGTATTTCAATATGGCGCATGTAAATGCAGGGTCGGGTCTGAGCTATGAATATTTAAATGAGGACTTCTAAGCCAATAGGAATGCTTCGAATTGGTGGTAGTGGTAATTAAACATGAATGAGGCCACATTTATGAATGGGAAATGTTGATTTTGGTAACAAACCATTGGAAATCTTACACAATGTCCCTTTAAAATAAATGACAAAAAAACTTTTCCACAACATTCCAATTCCATTTTGCTCCCTTTTCATTGATTCTCCTCAGGGTCGGCATCGGATTGCTACGTGATTCTGAAGCTGCCAACATCTTCTGCCCGCCCCCACCGCACCAAGACAGTGGCCAACGGCAACAACCCCGAGTGGAACGAGACTTTCCACTTCCGCATCCATAGCCACGTCAAGGTCAGATCTTCATGCATGGCTGCCTCTCCAACTGAACAGAGAAGGCATATAGGCCTACTGTGGAATATGTGCCTACTGTAATCTGACTTTAGTCATAGTATAGGTTAGAATGATGATGGGAGGTTCCTCCCTTACACAAAAATGCAGGCAGTGCTGCTTGAACTGCTTCTGTACTGTAGCAAGGCAGACAAGTTTATCTATGTAGCACATTTTGTACACGGGGGTTATTCAATGTGCTTTACATAAACAAAAGCAACGAGTAAAAAGTAGTTTACAAATGTTTAAAGTACATAACATAGAATAGTTAAAAGATAAAGAAGACAACATAGAATAATAATAAAAAAAATAAAACAGAAAGCAAAACAACAAATTACTGGAACACAGCCAGAAACAGGAACATGCCACTGTTTTATGAAATTGGGTTAATCACCATCTACCCCCAGAGTTACATAAGTGAGCAAAAGCATTTTTGTCTCTGTGCATTCATTGTCCTTGCCCAAACATAAACAACAATGCAGGGAGGAGAGAGGCGCGTTTCCTAGATGAAAATACAGTCAGTAGGCATATTTTGAGTTTGAGTCATCTACACATGACAACATTAAAGTACGTAAGGTAAGGTCTGTGTTGGCGACAAAGTGCTAGGCCTATCTAGCTAAACATCCCGAGTTCGCATAGCGGCTCCCTGACGTACGCAATGGAGAGAGAGAGAGAGAGAGGGTGCTGTGTGTGCCCGACGCGCATCCAAAACAGAGCACCCTGACTGGGCTGTTTCGCTAAACGATACGTTTCAGTGTAGGCGGGCTTTTATCTCTTTTCTCCCAAACTAAATTAATCAGTTCAATATGGTACAGCGTCAGTCAGTGCCCCCCAAAAAGTTTTTTTAAAAAAAAAAACATTTAAGACCGCATCTAACACCAGACTTCACAAAAGTGTAGGCTACCCTTGTCTCATAAGAGTAAAGAATAATGATAGTCTTGCACACTGCACTGTTAGTAACAGTGATTTTAGAATCGCCCATGGTGGATTAAATGATTGCAAAAGACTTGTCGAGGTGAGTTTAACAAGTGTAATTTCATTGGCATGTTCAAAATGGCTACAGTAGAAGGATACACGAAAAGCCCAAAATTACCAAAACCGAAACTAACAAAATCTTCATCTTTAGTAATCTTACTTAGTTACTTTTAAAATCAAGTAATCAATAAAGTAACTAAGTTACTTTTTAAAGGAGTAGTCAGTAATCGGATTACTTGTTCAACGTAACTGTGGCAACACTGTTAGTGGTACATGGATCCAAGACACGGTGAAACATCAAACAAAAATATTATAATGCTATCAAAGACAACAAAGTCGATGGGTATCATGTGTTCCTCAAACTTTATTGGAATCCAAATAGACTTCCAAATTGAAGTAGTAATATTCAATATATAACCTGGAAGGCAAAAAGACCGGAACATTATTTTAGCTGCAAATAACTGTTGAGAACTTGAGTAGTAATGTGCCATCAGTCATCAGTGTGTGTTAAGGAGAGAAAAGAACTTCATGCATGATTAGAGTGTGGGAGGACAAAAACGGAGACAGAGACAAGTGATCATGTGTCAACCTATGCAAAAGAAACCCCTTTAAAAAAACATAGGGAGTAACTCACATACTGTGTACAAAGAAACACTGCCAAATATTAAAGCAAAGTTTGTACATGGCACTAGGAGAGTGCCAGAAATGTGTGTGCAGTGATATATGTGTGGCAGTGGCATACATCTTTGTTGTGCGTTATTCCCTGAGTCCCATCAAAAACTTGGGAGTGACTTACTAAAGCGCACCGTAAGTTTTTATCAAAAGAGTCTCTGAAGGTTGAAGTGCTTGGGTCGGGACTTTGTACGAGAACAAAAGTGCAGTCCGAGTGGAACACAAATGCATGTCTGTGCGGAACACAAAGAGAGTGTGTGATGGTGTGAGTGAGAGAAAGAGAGAGAGAGAATGATAGTAATTATGCTTGCGTGATGATGTGCTTCTCCATAATTCTCTTCAAAGACCAGGCTTCTACCATTGGTGTCATGGGAGCATTTGATTGTGTGTGTCTGTGTGAGAGAGAAAGAGTTAGTATTTGTGTGTCTCAAATGATCATGTTTTACAAGAAACCCCTACAAAACATGGACTAACTCACATATACTGTATATGGAGAAACACTACCGAAAAAAAGGCAAAGTTTGTAAGTATGCCTGCCTGTGTGATGATGTGCTTCCATACTTCCCTTCAAAGACCAGGCTGTAAAAGTGAACATACAGTATGCTACCATTGGTGTCATGGGAGCATTTGATTGTGTGTGTGCGTGTGTGTGGAATCTCTCTTGAGAAGCACTTGGTCGCAGAGATATCGCACAATGAGTACCTGTCTCACTTTGCATATGCTTCACCCCAATATAGTCCCAAGTCATTACCTGCCTAGGAAATCGCCACGCTACGCCACTCTGGGAATTGCCCCAGAGAATTATTAACTTCAGTAATACCCAGATTCACAACAGCACACAAGTTTGTTTTACTCAATGCAAGAGATGTGGTTCCATCCAGGAATATATTTTTTATTGAAATATAGTACTCCAAACCAAAAGAAATAGACTTTAGGCCAACAGACTTTAAAAACACAAAACAAATGACAGAGGTAGGAGAAGGATGCCAGGGCTGTGGCTTGGTCGTGGGAAGGCAGATCGCCATAGGCCGGGGAAATTCCAGGAACTTAACCATTTACACGCGCATTCACACACACGGCAAGAAAGATCCACTTCAACAAGCACACATAGGAGACACCACCACTTCAGGGGTACTTCTACCCTCCAGCTCCTGGGGACAAAACAGTAAATTGGGGAATAAACGCATGTAACAGTGGTAGTGTACTGCAATCACTGCTGAACTTGCTCACAGCAACACACAGGTGGCCTCCTACCGGAGCATAAGGAAAGCATCACGAAACACATATAATAAATAATGAACTTACATATTAACACACGGTTACATTCATACACATTCATGATCACACCAGACAAACAATAAGAGCAAGTGTCTGCGCCCGCCACTGCTGTTAGCTTCTGTGCCACATCCATGTGAAAGGTGAAGCAGGAAAGAAGTGTTTTGACAAAGGAACACACAGGGACCAAAACAAATCAGCAAAGCAGCAGTGAGCATGCCCAGATGACACTCTGGGTCAGATGTACGTACAATTTTGCAAAGTATCGTTATCAGCGCCATGGCCAACCCGCAGAAACAGCAGGCTGTGAGACTTATGTTAACATTTTATTTATAAAATCTGGACTTCATCAGGTAAACAGTGTCTCTCTGCCCCCAGCACAATTTACTTTAAGGTTAACAACTGAACAACATACCTCAATCACAAGCACAGTTGAATGAAGTAAAGTGACATTAAAAGGTATCAAACATTTAGCAATCATGGAATTATGCAATTCATGAAGTCAACGAGCAGGAAGATCATGAAGAGCAGTAGTTCTACTCAAATTTGTCCTACTTGAAGTTGTGCCAGTAGGCTATGGAAAATTGGTCAAAGCCGATGCGAAAAATCCACCCTCTCGTGGTATTTTCCACTGGGCAATATGTAGTAAAGATTTGACTTGCATGCTTCACATAAAGGTAGATCTAGCATACAGTATGCAGCTAGAACAGAAATATCAGCTAGTAGCTCCCTTGTCCTACAGTAAGTAACAGGATCTGTGAGTGCACCATCTTTCATTTCCCATACAACAACAAAATCTCTTGAACACAACACACTGGTAAATACCAGTTCACAAATGGAATTTTCCATAGCACATGAACATCACATTAGTGCCTTGCTCAAGGGCACAACGGTTGAAGCTAGGAATTGAGCCGACAACTTTCAAGCTACTGCACTCTAGCCAAGCTCCTTGTTATCCACTTCACTACCACCGCCCCACAAGTATGCATATTGGCTGATCATTATGGGGTGCTCCATGCCTTTATCGCACAGGCCACAAGAAGTCATTTGGGATTTTTTGTTGTTGGCTCACTTTTCACTTCAGTTCACGTGTTCCTCCAACCTTATATTTCATCACACCTCCAGTTTGGATGCTGCTCTGAATTGATCTATAGACCAGCTAACCCATACAGAAACAGTTAGAAGCAGCATTTGAGCATTTGGCAATAATGAACACAATGTCTGCACTTGTCACTGCAGGCATTGGTAGGGCAACATTGGAAAACATTCCAGAGCATTTGCAGTGTATTGCTTGCTACCTTATGTGCACAACAGACTGTGAAGGTTGAAGAGACAGAGGAGCCCGAGTGACTGAGACAAACACTTCCGGTTTGGTTGCTGCACTGAATTTAGCAGAAACAGCTAGAGGCCGCATTTGACATTTGACAATAATTAACACAACATCTGCAGTTGATTTCCCCTGATGTCTCTGCAGGCACTGGTAGAGCAACATAGTCCTTTGTGAAAAACATTCCAGAGCATTTGCAGGATATTGCGACCGCATGTGCACAGCAGACTAGATGTGGAGGTTGAAGAGAACAGAGGAGCCAGAGTGACTGAGGGAAACTGCAAAAGCTCTGTAGACAGGGAAAGCACATGAGGTTACACCATGCTACAAATCAGTTTGATTAAGTTGCTCTCAATCGAAATGTCCTAACTGTGACACAGTGTGACAGTTTGTCACATTGTGCAGCACAATGTGGTGTGACGCTTTGAGCAGAACTTTTGTCAGACACATGTTTCTATTTTCTTGCTGTTGGACGCTCGAATGTAATTAGGATGAGCTGTTATGCAAAATTGGCCTTACTTAATTTTGCCCTCTGTTCTCTGTTACTTTATGCCCTCTGTATCAACACATGTAAAAACATATTTTCAGTTGGACATAGAAAATGTGTTTTCGTTTGTTAAGTATAGATGCACCATATGTCTTTATCAGAAGTGTTTGTTACGTTTTTAAACAATAATTTAAACAAATGTGTTTTCTGAAATAGACTACAAAAACAGGGTATACAAGAGGGACAAGAGGTGTACAATGTACATGCCTTGGGAAACACAGTTTTACTTACAGCGGTACCCCTTTTTAAAAATGTTTTAATTCCTCATATGAGGACTTAAATGGCAGATGCTTGAAATGGAAATTGAATTGTGAAGTCACAGAGTCGCAGAAAAGGCTCGCTTGATTTTAATAATGTGAACGGCCGCAGTTTACCGGACCTGGGTGTGGACCTGAGGCCAGACCAGACCAGAGTCTGCCAGAACATGGTAGTCTTGTAGGCTGGGTAAACCCTGCCTGATCAGCCGGTGATTTGGATTTCGCCCTGCAGCTCAGGCTGGAAACCTGCACATCTGTCTCTCCTGCTTCCTGTCCACATCTTCTGGGTCCAATCACAAACTAGCTTATTCAAAAGGTGTATCCAGATCGTTGGTCTGATTGGTTGAAGGACTATCCAAAAGCATTTTGAACTACAGTAATTTCCTGCATATAAGCCGCATAGTGTATAAGTTGCAGGACAGTGTTTTATGCAAGTTAAAAGAAACAAAACCATATTAACACCATATTAATTGCCCCCCCTGTATTATCATCATAGCGGAAGAAATGTAGCAAAATCAATGTATAAGCCGCGGCTAATAGTCGGGAAATGACGATATACCTATTGATCACACTTCTTGTGCAGTAGAAATAAAGCGCAGACTCCCCAGACTAATGTTAAAAGATTGAGCTTAGTATGGTGATAGCCAAACTAGTGGTCTGGGGTACCGTTGACTAGAACTCCAGTGAGGTTTGCTTTTGTGTGAATGTTATCCATTCCAAAACAAGGAAGTAAACGTAGGTGACGCCAAGCGATGTTCATGAATAGAAGCTTGTGTTTAATGTGGACCCTGGTGCACAAGCAAAAATGTTACAGGGGAAGTAATCACGTTTGGTTTCAGTACAGTTAAACCAAGGCAACCTACTGTAAAAGACACCTTGGCACGGTACCTTCCCTTTGTAACACATTGCATTTCCACATGCTTATGTAAAACTGAAAGGTTTTTCTCTTCAAAGCACCGTAACCTACTGTACATACAGTAGTTTTCACTTCACTAAATGAGAATGCATTGTTTTGATTTTGATATTATCTCCAAGAATGTCCCCTCTTCTTTTCTCTTCCAGAATGTTCTAGAAATGCAAGTGTATGACGAAGATCCACTCACGCCAGATGATCTCTGCTCTGTCATCTTGTTTGATATCAGTAACCTCACCTTGGGCCAAAAGCAGACGAAAATGTTTAAGATCCATGAGGAGGTAAAGCCCTGAAATTGGCAGAGGCAATGTGGCCTTTAGATCTAAAGACAAGTAGCCTATACTGTATGTTCAAATGTGACATGTTTTTCTTTATGCTTACCTAGACAAAAGATGAACTGTGGGTTGAATTTGAGATGGTGGAAAGGTAAGAAAATAGAACATTTATTGTACAATAAATTAATCACATTTACCTTAAATTTACATATTAAGCAAATATTTCAAAGGAACCAAGAAATGGTTAACTGTCTGGAAAGGACTGAAGCTGAAACTTCATTCACCGTCTTCATTTAGTGCAAGGTTATATTGACAGATGCACTAGGGATGGCCCCTCCTGCATTTTTGTATTAAAACAATGGATGTGGAGGGTCCCTGCGGCTGTGTTCCCCTTGGGCCCCCAAGTTGTTAAATCCTCCGCTGCCTGCCATGCTGCATTTCAATGAAGAAAACCAAAAGGTCTTGTGTTGGACTCTCAGAAGAGGGTGCCGTTTAGAAAACGCGTAGTTAACAATCAGTTGTCTGTCTAAGAAAAGATTTTTATGCATTCCTGAACAAGGGGCGTGTCTTTCTGGTTTGCAGTGATGAGGATCCTGGGCAATACATGTCAAACGGAGTCCTGGTGGTATGTGCTGTACTCTTTATTGTAGATCTTTATTCAGATCAAATTTGTGGTTCAAGCATTGTAAGGAGTGGTAGTTTCTGAATGTGATATCATATAAAGGTTTTCTATGTTTTTAGGGAAACAGGGCCCTCTCTGGCACACCCTCAAAATATGGCCCATCATGTTTGTTATGCAGTTGTGCGAGTAAAATAGCTTCTCACTTACATGTATGCCCTTGTGGTGTGTATTTGATTTGGGGAGAGAGGATGAGAAATGTGTAGGGATGGGCAACTTTATAGAGAGGGCCACAAAGGGCCTGATGTAACCGTGCACACATCCACCACTGGGATAAGTAGGACATCAGGCAGTACTTACAGTAATTACACACAGTGGGCCAGATGTACTAACGTTTTGCGCCCATTTCAGGCGTAACGTGCGTGTATAAACATGGGGAGGATATGTACAAACAAGCCGCAATGAGGGAAACGCGCAGACTGCCTGCCGTGGGAGCTTAGAATGGCTATTTGCGCTTTTCCGTGTCATGCATATTAATTCCTGGGCGGATCAGCTGAAAATGGGTGTAACGCGCAAGTACAGGGGAGGAGAGGTGCTAATAGCGATTGATTAAGTATTCCGCCATATGTATGAAAACAGCGCACGTCTATTTTGCGTTGAAAAACTTCCGCCTTCTGAAAGCAGGTGTAATCCAATTGCGGTTAAATGCGTCTATTAGAAAAACGTTTAGAGTCAGCTGAATCAATATTCAGAGCATCAGTTTTCTTCATTATACTATGTCAAAAGCAACCTTAACTTTTGTTTGCCTCTCTAAAATCGTATTTTCTCTTTCACGACATAGCCTACACTTCCCAATCTGTTAGACAGGCATTAGGCTACTGTAAGTATATCTGCAGTAAATAGTTCACAAGTATTGTTTTAAGTGGATTAGTAGAACTTCTAGGCCTACTCTGTCTGTCGCTGCTCATTGACATCTCTTTGTATCATATATGATCGCTAAACTTTGATTCTTTTTAATATTGCAATATTCAATTGCGCTTGTGTTTTGAGCTCTGCACACGCAACTAGCGTTGTAGAGGGGGCGGGAACGGGCGGGGATGACCGCAGTTAACGTAATGAAGTGACAGCTTAGTAAATTCCACGCAATATAGCAAAGCACAGCGGTCGCATTCTGCGTATACTAAAACTCGCTGTTAGCGCTGTGTTAGTGTGTTTAGCATGCATGTTAATTTTTTCTATACTCAAATGCATTTTTAATATTCATTCTATTCATCTATTCATTCTTTCAACTTGAAATAAACAAAAAAATTAAAACTAAAATCTTTTTTCCACTGTTGTGGATAATAATGACTTGGAAAAAGGCTCTGTTGTTATTGTATCTTTATTAGACAGTAACAGTAAAATCACGCACATCCGTAAAAAATATTTTCTGGGTGCGAGATAAAAAAATTATAGTTCAAAGGTAACGTAAAGATCCGCACACCGAAGAGCTTGTATTTAGTAACGTTTCGGGCTTTTGCAGCCCTTCCTCATCTTCGGTGTGCGGATCTTTACGTTGCCTTTGACCTTTACTAGAGTTCCCACTCTAAGTCAAATGGAAAAATCCATGACTTTTCTCTGACAAAAAAAAACCTATTGGTGGACCCGTACGTATCCGGTCAGATGTGGTAAATTAAAAATAAATTAAAAAAAAAAACGTGAAATGAAACAACATTTTAATGACATTTCAAATTTGATCCATAGGCTGCTGCACTGTGCGGGCGGCCAGTTGCTCATCCCTGTGTTAGTGTGTTGATGATAATATTCTTACAGTCATTTAGTGGTAGGCATATTTTGTTTATGTGTGGTATGTTAAAATGTGGTGCGATACTGCACGTGGCCTCTTTATCGATCCACGTCCATTTTGGCCTTCAGTCAAAGATGTCCACTGATTGTGTAAATGACGACTGAAAGAAATGTTGATAGCAGAGAGAGAGAGAGAGAGAGAGAGAAAGAGAAAGAAAGAGAGAGAAATGATGATAAAAAAAAATCTGTTTTTTTCAGGCAGCACCACTCTCCATCCTGGACGTCACTGCTAAATCTCTAGGAACTGGTGAGTGATTTTCATCAACATGTGTGAGGGGGGTGTCTCTGGGGAATGTGTATGTTTCATGTCTGGTGTTTCAGGGATCCGGAAATCGTACGGAAAAAGAAAAAAAAACTCCTATGTGAGGGCTTTTTCTTTCTGAAAAAGAAAATACAGAGACCATGTGACTCTATGTCCCACGTGTCACAATGTAAAGTTTCCAAGAGAATAGGGCAGAGAAGAGGCAGTGATGGCTGGTGATTTTCTTTACTCTGGACATAGTCTGCTGATGTATATTTCCTCTAGGTTGGGTAGTGCACTACTCTCTTTAGGACTTTACACACAATATATACTGTATACTTAGAATCTTATATATACATAAACACACACACACACACACACACACACACACATACTCTCTTTAAGTCGGCTGTGTGTGTGTGTGTGTGTGTGTGTGTGTGTGTGTGTGTGTGTGTGTGTGTGCGCGTGTGCGCGTGCGCGTGCGTGTGTGAGAGAGAGAGAGTGCGCAACAACAATAATTTGTCCTTTTGCAGCGATCCAGAACCTAATACTGAAGTTGAAGGGAGCTTATATGGAGGAGCATGTTTTTTCCCCTGGCCTAGTGGACTCTTTACGCTACTACATCAACAGAGACCTGGAGACAGAACTCTCTGTGCAGGTACACACACACACACACACACACACACTTACTCCTTAAGTGTAATAGAATCTATAAAAATCTTTGCAGGTAACAAGAATGGTCTTTGATCATCTCAAAATAACATATCAAAATGTATCTATTGCAATCGACTAGTTAAACGCAACACATGGTTGATATATCTAATGTAAATTCTACTATGCCATAAAAGTTCTTGGCATTACCATTTTATTAAACTACGGAATCCTGGAGGGTTCATTGCAAGATGTTTTTTGTATACATGTATATCCAGAAAATATGCACGTGCACATGTTTTACTAAATAGTGCGCTCATTTTGCCAAATTATGTTCTAAATTTAGTAAATGGTGTGCACGATTGGTGTGCACACATTTAACCAAAAAGTGCGCTCATTTTACTAAATTGTGCTCTCATTTAATGAAATGTGCACACAATTTAGTAAAATGAGCACAGAGTATACTAAATTGTGCACACAAAAATGAGACCACAATTTACTAAAATGAGTGCACATTCTCTCGATACAGAAATATTTATCGCAATGACACCTCCTGGGCTCTGTGTTACACTAAAGGGAAAACTGTTAAATATTTTCTTCATTCATCTTCTGTCATCAGGGTGATGATGTTACAGTTCATCCAATCAGTCTCTCACAGGATTCTTTGAGGCCAGTCTGTTCTAAGCAGGAGCTTAAATTGCCTGTTGGAAAGGTAGTACACTTAGTCATCATTTGTAAACAATAATCAAACATGTTTGTTACTTCAGAAACAGTCTCAGAAACCAAGGATCTTTTTCTTTAACAAAAAAAGCAAATGACCAAATCTCATACTACCTTTGAAAGGGAACCAGTCATAGTAACACCACACATTTTGCAGGATTCTGTTGACCTGGAACTGAACAGTGGAGAAAGGTAAAACATTCCCCTTTGATCTATAACTAGCCCATAATACTCTCTAGTCTGTTCACTGATAGAGGTAGACTGGATATCCTTTCGGATTAGCGATTTAGTGCGAAGCTCACCACTACTTTAAAGATTCCAGGTTCTGGTCATCTGCGGATCATGACCTTTGACCTCAACAACAAAATGGTTCTACACATGATTACTTTCACTATTGACTGACAAGGGGTTACCCTCAAAAACATATGAAAAAAGCAACACTTGCTTTTAATGTTCATAAAATGTTAAAATAACTGAACCAATGAAGTTCAAGTGAAATGAGTGCTCTGTTACTATTGTTCTCCTGACTGCTGTTCTGTGACTGCTGCCCTTCCAGCTCTGAGCAGGAGCTGGCGGTGCGTCTGGACTTTGACATCCCATCAGCGGAGAAGCACTTCCTGGAGAAGAGGAAGGTGGTGGTGGGTCGGGCTCTACAGAAGCTGCTGGAGCTCAGCTCTCCTCCAGACACAGAAAAGGTACAGTGTGTGTCCCAATTCATATTACAGGAGCCAGACTATTAAAAAAAGGTGGTAAAACATTTGTCAAATGACTGTAAAAATGTAAAATATGAAATTAATTGACTGTATGCTAGGTCCCCCTGGTGGGTGTGGTCTGCTCAGGGGGAGGGACCAGGGCGATGGCTGCCACCCTTGGGAGTCTGAAGGGTCTCCAGACTCTGGGGATCTTGGATGCTGTCAGCTACATCACCGGGGTCTCTGGGTCCACATGGTGAGTTTCCTTGAACCATTAACACCTGCTAGCATCATGCTGTCCCAAGTATGTTTTTCTATTATCTTATATGATGCACAAAATTAAAATTTTCAGGGCCATGTCTATCCTGTACCAGAATGCTGATTGGTCACAGGGCGACCTTAGCATGATCATTGAGCCAGTAAAAACTGAGATGATTAAGAGGTACAAGAATGTCCTGTCCACTGAGCAGCTGTCGTACTACTTCAAGGAAATGAAACTTAAAGAGAAGGAGGGGCATACAGCGACCTACATTGACATGTGGGGTCTGGCTATTGAGCACCTCATCTATGGGAAGGTACGGCAGAGTGTACACAGACAAATGCTAGCACAAACATGTATAAAACGACACACTGTCTTTTGCTATGCTCTCTTCCCCTGCATGCACACACACACACACACACACACACACACACACACACACACACACACACACACACACACACACACACACACACACACAACAAAGATTTGTGTTGTCTTTCAGAGAACCATGGTTATGTACTGAAACGTCTATTCATCTAGCAGAACACCTTGGCCTAAGGATGCTAGGAACGTTAAGGCCTAACTTTCCCTAACACAACCACGATGAAACCTGACCCTATTCTAAAGACACACAAACATAAACACTCTCACGTGAACTCTACAGTACAGACCAACATGTCACCCACACATCACAACCTTTTGCCGTATGACCAGAGCTCCCCACCTCAGGCCAACAGGGAAGGAGCCGAAGACAACCTTTGACTTACCCCACTTTCCTCCGGACACGCAGGCTCTCTGGAACGAAGACGCACCGGCCCGACCACTGATCCCAAACGGGTCAGCAAGTAATATCCGCGGAAAGAGTAGGGCTACTTCATGCACACCGGGAGGGGAAAGAACCCCTTAATATGGAGACTCGGACCAAAAAGATGTCTTTCTCTTCCCCACTGGAAGCTGTTTTTATTAGGGCCCGAGCACCGAGGTGCGGCCACTGAAAGTGGCTGCACCGTAGGTGCAAGGCCCTATTGTTTTTGCTCAGATTATTATTAGTTAGGGCCCGAGCACCGAGGTGCGGCCACTGAAAGTGGCTGCACCGTAGGTGCAAGGCCCTATTGTTTTCGCTCAGATTATTATTATTATAGTTTTTTCCTCCTTACCTGTTTTTTTTTTTTCACCAACTTGGCATGCTCTAAAACTCTTGTAATTTGGCAGCCATTTGTAGAATTGCAATCGAAACTCAGACACAGAGTTTTGGTCTAGGGTGTGGCTCAGGGACTCTATAGCGCCACCTAGCGCGGTTTCTGTTGTGTTTGACACATACATGCACGAAAATTAACCAAATTTGGTGGGCATATGTGTTGTATTAATCTGAACAACTTTTACATTTAAACAATATAGTAAATCTTAGAAGAATTTGAGTTATGATTATGATTATGATTTTTGCACATCACGTATTTTGAAACACTTCTCCTACACAGTTTATCGAAATCATGTCATATAAGCACTAAAATGATCTTGAGGGGTTGCCCGAGAGGAATTGCGACCAGATTTTTGAATTTCAAAAGTATATCGAAATGGCGAAGGTTTGAATTATGGCGTTTTATTCAGAAACAGGAAGTTGGTGTTATAGGCAGAAAAAAGGTTTTGAATTGGATGTAATTTGGCAGCTATATGTGGAATTGCTTCTGCTAGTCAGAGACAGAGCTCTGGCCTAAGGTGTGGCTTTGGGACTCTATAGCGCCACCTAGCAGCACGTTATCTGTTGTGGTTGACACAAACATTCACGAAAATGAACCAAATTTGGTGGGCATGTGTGTTATTGCTATTGCTAGTCAGAGACAGAGCTCTAGCCAAGGGTGTGGCTTAGGGACTCTATAGCGCCATCTAGCAGCACGTTATCTGTTGTGGTTGACACAAACATTCACGAAAATGAGCCAAATTTGGTGGGCTTGTGTGTTATTGCTATTGCTAGTCAGAGACAGAGCTCTAGCCAAGGGTGTGGCTTAGGGACTCTATAGCGCCACCTAGCATATAGGCTGTTGTAGTTGTCACATACATTCACGAAAATTAATCAAATGTGGTGGGCTTGTGTGTTATTGCTACCGCTAGTCAGAGACAGAGCTCTGGCCTCAGGTGTGGCTCAGGGACTCTATAGCGCCACCTAACGCATTGTCTGTTGTGGTTGATACATTCACGAAAATGAACCACATTTGGTGGGCATGTGTGTTAATGCTACTGCTAGTCAGGGATAGAGCTCTGGCCTAGGGTGTGGCTTAGGGACTCTATAGCGCCACCTAGCACATTGTCTAATATGGTTGACACGTTCACGAAAATGAACCACATTTGGTGGGCATGTGTGCTATTGCTACTGCCTGTCAGGGATAGAGCTCTGGCCTAGGGTGAGGCTTAGGGACTCTATAGCGCCACCTAGCACATTGTCTATTATTGTTGACACATACATACACGACAATTAGGTACGCTTGTGTGTTATTGCTGCCACTAGTCAGGGACAGAGCTCTGGCCTTGGGTGTGGCTTTGGGACTCTATAGCGCCACCTAGTTTGTTGTCTGTTGTGGTTGACACATACTTTGATGAAAATTAACCAAATTTGGTGGGAATGTGTGTTGCTCATGCACATGCCCACCAACAAGTACGTGTTGCTTTGTTAGGTTCCGCACATGTCACGGGTCCGCACCGCTGGTGCTCGGGCCCGCCATCGCCGCTTGCGGCTATATTTAGGGCCCGAGCACCGAGGTGCGGCCACTGAAAGTGGCTGCACCGTAGGTGCAAGGCCCTATTGTTTCTGCTCAGATTATTATTATTCTTTTTTCCGTCTTACCTGTTTTTTTTTTTTCACCAACTTGGCATGCTCTAAAACTCTTGTAATTTGGCAGCCATTTGTAGAATTGCAATCGAAACTCAGAGACAGAGCTTTGGCCTAGGGCGTGGCTCAGGGACTCTATAGCGCCACCTATCACGCTGTCTGTTGTGGTTGACACATGCATTCACGAAAATGGCCCAGATTTGGTGGGCATGTGTGTTGTATTAATCTAAACAATTTTTACATTTATACTCTATAGCAAATATTCGAAGAATTTGAGTTATGGTTATGATTATGAATTTTGCACATCATGTATTTTGAAACACTTCTCCTAGACGGTTTATCGAAATCATGTCATATAAGCACTAAAATGATCTTGAGGGGTTGCCCGAGAGGAATTGCGACCAGATTTTTGAATTTCAAAAGTATATCGAAATGGCGAAGGTTTGAATTATGGTGTTTTATTGAGAAACAGGAAGTTGGTGTTATAGGCAGAAAAAAGATTATGAATTGGATGTAATTTGGCAGCTACATGTGGAATTGCTTCAGCTAGTCAGAGACAGAGCTCTGGCCTAAGGTGTGGCTTTGGGACTCTATAGCGCCACCTAGCAGCACATTATATTTTGTGGTTGACACGTACATTCACCAAAATGAACCAAATTTGGTGGACTTGTGTGTTATTGCTATGGCTAGTCAGAGACAGAGCTTTGGCAGAGGGTGTGGCATAGGGACTTTATAACGCCACCTAGTGCGTTGTCTGTTGTGGTTGACACAAACATTCGCGAAAATTAACCAAATTTGGTGGGCTTGTGTGTTATCGCTATCGGTAGTAAGAGACAGAGCTCTGGCCTAGAGTGTGGATTAGGGACTCTAGAGCGCCACCTAATGCATTGTCTGTTGTGGTTGACACGTACATTCACCAAAATGAACCAAATTTTATGGGCATGTGTGTTATTGCTTTAGTTATTCAGAGACAGAGCTCTGGCCTCGGGTGTGGCTTAAGGACTCTATAGCGCCACCTAGTGCATTGTCTGTTGTGGTTGACACATACATTCACAAAAATGAACCAAATTTGGTTGGCATATGTGTTATTGCTATAGCTATTCAGAGACAGCACTCTGGCCAAGGGTGTCTTCGGGACTGTATAACGCCACCTAGCGCATTGTCTGTTGTGGTTGACACACACATTCACGAAAATGAACCAAATTTGGTGGGCTTGTGCGTTATTGCTATCGATAGTCAGAGATAGAGCTCTGCCCTAGGGTGTGGCTTAGGGACTCTATAGCGCCACCTAGCGCATTGTCTGTGTACGTTCACCCAAATTAACCAAATTTGGTGGGCATGTGTGTTATTGCTATAGTTATTCAGAGACAGAGCTCTGGCCTCGGGTGTGGCTTAGGGACTCTATAGCGCCACCTAGTGCATTGTCTGTTGTGGTTGACACATACATTCACAAAAATGAACCAAATTTGGTTGGCATGTGTTATTGCTATAGCTATTCAGAGACAGCACTCCGGCCAAGGGTGTCTTCGGGACTGTATAACACCACCTAGCGCATTGTCTGTTGTGGTTGACACACACATTCACAAAAATGAACCAAATTTGGTGGGCTTGTGCGTTATTGCTATCGATAGTCAGAGATAGAGCTCTGGCCTAGGGTGTGGCTTAGGAACTCTATAGCGCCACCTAGCGTGTTGTCTTTTGTGGTTGACACATACATTCAGGAAAATTGACCAAATTTGGTGGGCATGTGTGTTGCTCATGCACATGCCCACCAACACACACATGTTGCTTTGTTAGATTCCGAAATGTCACATGTCTCCGCACCGCAGGTGCTCGGGCCCGCCATCGCCGCTTGCGGCTATATTTAGGGCCCGAGCACCGAGGTGCGGCCACTGAAAGTGGCTGCACCGTAGGTGCAAGGCCCTATTGTTTTTGCTCAGATTATTATTATTATTATTATTATTATTATTATTATACTTCTATTCCTCTTACCCTTAACTTTTTTGCCCTTTTTCACCAACTTGGCATGCTCTAAAACTCTTGAAATTTTGCAGCTACCTGTAGAATTGATGCCTCTACTGAGAGACAGACCTCTGGCCTAGGGTGTGGCTCAGGGACTCTATAGCGCCACCTAGCGCGCCGTCTACTGTGGTTGACACATACATTCACGGAAATGAACCAAATTTGGTGGACATGTGTGTTGTATTATTCTGAACAAGTTTTACATTCAAACTATATAGTGAATCTTAGAAGAATTTGAATTATGTGAGATTTTCTGATTTTTGCACATCATGTATTTTGAAATACTTCTCCTAGACGATTTATCGAAATTATGTCATTTAAGCACTAAAATGATCTTGAGGGGTTGCCTGAGAGGAATTGCGACCAGATTTTTGAATTTCAAAAGTATATTGAAATGGCGAAGGTTTGAATCTAGGTGTCTTATAAAAGAAACAAAAAGTTGGTGTTATAGGCAGAAAACAGTGACTAATGTGGATGAAATTTGATGGAGTATTAGTTAGTGTGTTTGTAGTGACAGTCATATACAAAGTTTTGAATTTGGTGTAGTTTGTGTTTTTTAAAAGCGTATTAATGATTGTGGTGGACACAGTTTTAGCTAAAATATTTTGAAGCGAGTTGATGAATAATTATAATCATATCAACCTATGCTGCCATTTTGATTTCAACCATGTTAACAGAAAGTGAGATATTTAGGTTTATTAGGTTTTTATAGGTCTGTGTGCCTAGCCGCGCACGGTCTGGCTCCCTCACTGTTTCCCTCCCCCCACAGTTCTTTCCACCCCTCCCCTCTCTCCCAGCTGGATGTCTCTCTAACCTCCCCCGCTTTCCACATAGAGACTCAGACACAGACACAGACACACACACACACACACACACACACACACACACACACACACACACACACACACACACACACACACACACACACAGGTTTGAACCTAGGTGTCTTATAAAAGGAACAATAAGTTGGTGTTATAGGCAGAAAGCAGTGACTAATTTGGATGAAATTTAATGGAGTATTAGATAGTGTGGTTGTAGTGACAGTCACATTCAAGTTTTGATGTTGTTTGGTGTGGTTGTGATTTTGTCACTTATAATAGCATATTAATGATTGTGGTTGACACATAGTTTTACCTAAAGTATGAGATGAGTTTACAAATACTAATAGTCATATTAACCTATGCTGCAATTTTGACTTTAAACACATTAACAGAAAGTGAGTTATTTAGGGTTATTTGTTTGATGCCCTAGGGAATGAAACTCAATTGTCTGTAAAAGTCTCTCACTCATTTGACATTCTGTGGTCGAGAGCACTGTCCCCGCCCACTACACCATGTGATTTGTTAGTCAGTGCAGATCCAGGCGACCCCATAGAAGTCTCAGTCAATGTAGCTCTATACTGAGTGTTTTCGTGGATTTATATCGTGGAAACAGTGCAATCATTTTGACTTTTTGTCTACGGAGTTATTCTTGAAAGTAAGGTAACAGTTTTGTTGAAACGCAACTTTGCAAGCTATTTGATGCGGTTCAATAAGTTGGCTAAAGCGCTCGTTTCCTCCATCTAGCTAACTCCAAGTGATGTACGTTAGTGATATGGTGTTTACTAGCTAGTTTATCTCAGCTTACAAATAGAGCCTTGATAGCCTAGGTGACAGCCTAACTGGTCCTACTGAAACATAATCCAAACTTTTGACAGTTGTAAAATGTAACGTAAAGTTCAAATGTGTCACTGTTTGGGAGTAGCCTGCCGTTTGGGAGCTAACGTTATAGCAAGGCAGGTTTTTGTCACGTTCGGTAATTAACAAGTCCCAGTGCGATAACGAACGTCAAATAGCCTACTGTAGTTGGTCTTGTTTGAAAAGGTCTAGCGGAAAACACAACAGGCACCTAGGGCCAGCCGTAGTAAATTCGACCTGGTTTTAAATCTTGGCCTAAGCTAGCTAGCTAGCTAGCTAAGCTAGCTAGCTAACTCCAATTGATGCACGTTAGCGATATGGTGTTTACTAGTTTATTTTAGCTTACAAATAGAGCATTGATACCCTAGGTCTCAGTTTAACTCCTGAAACATAATCCAAACTTTCCACAGATGTAAAACGTAATGAGAAGTTCAAATGTGTCACATTTTGGGAGTAGCCTACCGTTTGTGAGTGGAAGCTAGCTAATGCCTTAATTAGTGGAGGACGTAAGTTTGAAACCACAACGAACTTACTCTGCCTAACTGAAGGAGGACGTTTCTCCATGGACATCTAGAAAGCAGGAGAGAAGATGACAGAACTAGAACTGGCCGTCTGCTTAGCTTTCAATCAAGGTAAGAACATTTCCCTGCAGTGCAAGGCAGGTTAATGTTATTCAGTTGTGGTGATTAATTGCCTTTAAATTGAGTGAACCATCTATCTATTCAAAATAATCTAAACGTTTCCCCTATCTGGAAATACGTTAGTTTGGTGCCACCGATTCATATGAGCAGTCGTGCAATGTGTGTGTGATCCAAGTGAAACCATACGAGGCTAGAAACAACCATATTTTTCAAACGATTGATTCCTGCAACTAATACATGCAAACAGCATAGGCAGACTGCCTAATCCTAGTTTTTGAAACGATTGAAGATGGTATGAACATAGTTTATCCCTTTGCATGCGTTTGCAAACATGCTCTGGGTAGACTTCAAAACGTTTTTTTATTATTTGATCTGCCATCACTAAGCCTAGTTAAATTAGGCTATAGGCCTATGCATTAATAACCTTGCCTATGATGGACTGAGAAATTTGCTGTCGACGTTAGGCATGAAACGGTAGGCTCAAATTATTTATTTAAAATACGTAATTTATGAAGTTGTTGTTGGCTTTGCCACGCGTTCGCATCCAGTTCGACGTGTCCGGTAATGTGATGGCAATATTGACTTTTAATTTCTGCGCGTGTAAACTAGTCTAGGCTACAGTGCCTGAAGTTAGCTGTGACAGACTAGCCTACTGGTTTTCATAGTTTTAGCCACAAAGCCTGTCTAACCTAGGTCAACTGAATTGTTTAGTTATCACCTTGTCATTTCGCGTTTTTCCAGCCTTATCTCCGTGCGCCCCATTCAAGACGTCATTCAAAACATATTTCGGGATAGCCATCTCACTATGAGAAAACGTATGACGACAGTGCTAAGAAATTAACACATTGGCATGCTTGGTAAACTTGTCTTGCACATAATATTGAGCTGATTTTTTTTAGTGAAAATGGCCTGTAGCATTGTGCTGATAGATGAAAAAAAGTCGCCTATTTAAAGGCACAGTTTGAATTTTAATCCTAGCTCTCCATTTAGTGTGTGCACTTGAACAAATGATGTAGCTTATAACAGTAGGGCCAGACATTTGTTTTTAGGAGGAAAGGTGATGGACATATTACTTTGGAAGGATAGGGAGTGGTGCAATTTGATTTTCTTTGGAACTTAAATATCATCAAGCAACCTCTTCAAACAGCATCAATATATCAATAGGCCTATTCACTATTATATTGTACAGGACTAGAGCTAGAGGACTAAGGGGGTAGGCTATGTTATCAAGTAGGTCTATATTAAAACATGTAGTCAACATTATAACTTTATGTTGGTTTAAGTGAAAACAAAGCATGTCATGAACTAGGAAAATCCATGGTTCTACATCATTGTTGGCAAAATGATCATGATAGCTGCCCTACATATTTCAGCCATATCTGGTTTAGTCTTGAGTAGGCCTAGGCTACTTTGCTATAAATTAGTCGTAGACTTATTACAATATAGTCTATGTATATATATCGAGGGCTGAGAACCACAGGGGCGTAAGTGACATTTCACCAACTTTACAATAGAGCCAAAACAAATCTAACTGCTTATGTTCACAGTTAAAGACCTTTGGTTTTTGTTTTTGTCAATCATTTAATATTTATAAATATTTTACTTCTATAATTGTGTCAGCTAAAAAGAGCTCATCAAGAGCTTTCAGGTGATATATATAACTCAATTTTGACCAAAATGTCACTTACGCAACTGCCCCTTTGGTTCTCAGCCTTCGATATATGTTATAATGTTTATATGTATCACAGTTTATAAACAGTTCTCATAAAAGTCATCTGATGTTATCATTTAAGGGGTCATTTTTGAAAACTTTCTCCTGAGGGTGCTGGGTATATTTTCCTCTTTTTTGTCCTTTGCCAATCACACCCCTGAAATATGGTGTGAATCAATCTCATCGAGTGCTGTCATTAAGAAAAAGAACAAGGAAACTTGATATGACAGAGCAGGAAAGACTCATTTTCTATGCCCCATTCAGTTAACCTAATGATAGTTGCTGGTTCAGTATTCGGCTAAGGTTGTATCAAATTTCCTGGTTCTTTATCCTACAGTGACCTCAAACAACAGGGCTTTGAATTTGTTCACACACAATTTCAATACTGGAAAACTGGTCTTGAAAGTCCTTAAAAAGTGCTTGAATTTGGCCATGACAATGGTGTACAAAACCTGTGCATGTAAATTTAACGGTCTATCGTAGCAATAACAGCAACATTTTCTTTTATTTGGACTTCGAAAATACTTTTTATGAGGAACATTTAAAACCCTTGAACTAATAAAGTAAATTAAGTGAGAGGAAGTGTGCGGACCTTTTACTCTTTTTTTGAACATTTAAAACCCTACAATTTATCTTCGTGGCAGAAGGCGTACTTTAGAAATTTCACAGACAAAATTGTTTTTGCTACCCCTAGTCAGAGACAGAGCTCTGGTCTAGGGTGTGGCTTAGGGACTCTATAGTGCCACCTAGCAGATTGTGTTGTGGTTGACGTGTACATTCACGAAAATGAAGCAAATTTGGTGGTTTTACGTGTTATTGGTGTCGCTACTGAAAGATAGAGCTCTGGCCTAGGGTGTGGCTTAAGGACTAAGCGCCACCTAGTTTGTTGTCTGTTGTGGTTGACGTGTACATTCATGAAAATGAACCAAATTTATTGGACTTCTTTCGTATTGCTATCGCTAGTCAGAAAAGGAGCTCAGGCCTAGGGTGTGGCTTAGGGACTCTATAGCGCCACCTAGCGTGTTGTCTGTTGTGGTTGACACATATATTCACGAAAATTAGTCACATTTGGTGGGCATGTGTGTTATTGCTACAGCTAGTCAGGGACAGAGCTCTGGCCTATGGTTTGGCATAGGGACTCTATAGTGCCACTTAGCACGTTGTCTTTTATGGTTGACACATACATTGACACAATTAGGTAGGCTTGTGTGTTATTGCTACCGCTAGTCAGGGACAGAGCTCTGGCCTAGGGTGTCGCTTAGGTACTCTATAGTGCCACCTAGCATGTTGTCTTTTGTGGTTGACACATATATTCACAAAAATGAACCAAATTTAGTGGGCATGTATGTTGCTCATGCACAGGCACACCAACCCACACATGTTGCTTTGTTAGATTCCGAAATGTCACAGGTCTCCGCACCGCAGGTGCTCGGGCCCGCCATCGCCGCTTGCGGCTATATTTATTATTATTATTATACTTCTATTCCTCTTACTCTTAACTTTTTCGCCCTTTTTCACCAACTTGACATGCACTAAAACTCTTGTAATTTGGCATCTAGATGTGGAATTGTTAACTGTACTCAGAGACAAAGGTTTGGCCTAGGGTGTGGCTCAGGGACTGTATAGCGCCACCTAGCGCGCCGTCTACTGTGGTTGACGCATACATTCACGGAAATGAACCGAATTTGGTGGACATGTGTGTTGTATTATTCTGAACAAGTTTTACATTTAAACTATATAGTGAATCTTAGAAGAATTTGAATTATGTGAGATTGTCTGATTTTTGCACATCATGTATTTTGAAATACTTCTCCTAGACGGTTTATCGAAATTATGTCATTTAAGCACTAAAATGATCTTGAGGGGTTGCCTGAGAGGAATTGCGACCAGATTTTTGAATTTCAAAAGTATATTGAAATGGCGAAGGTTTGAATCTAGGTGTCTTATAAAAGAAACAAAAAGTTGGTGTTATAGGCAGAAAACAGTGACTAATTTGGATGAAATTTGATGGAGTATTAGTTAGTGTGTTTGTAGTGACAGTCATATACAAAGTTTTGAATTTGGTGTTGTTTGTGTTTTTTAAAAGCACATTAATGATTGTGGTGGACACAGTTTTAGCTAAAATATTTTGAAGCGAGTTGATGAATAATTATAATCATATCAACCTATGCTGCAATTTTGATTTCAACCATGTTAACAGAAAGTGAGATATTTAGGTTTATTAGGTTTTTATAGGTCTCTGTTCCTAGCCGCGCATGGTCTTGCTCCCTCACTGTGGCTCACCCACTCTAGTCTGTTTCCCTCCCCCCACAGTTCTTCCCACCCCTCCCCTCTCTCCCAGCTGGATGTCTCTCTAACCTCCCCCGCTTTCCACACAGAGACTCAGACACAGACACAGACACAGACACACAGACACACAGACACACACAAACACACACACACACAGACACACACACACACACACACACACACACACACACACACACACACACACACACACACACACACACACACACACACACACACACACACACACACACACACACACACACACACACACACACACACACACACACACCTTGAGGCAGCCGTGGCCTACTGGTTAGGGCTTGGGGCTTGTGACTGGAGGGTTGCCGGTTCAATCCCCGACCAGTCCACCACTAAAGTGGTTCTTATCCTCACAAAAATGCTTGGTTGGAATAGCATGTAATAACCAGAATACAGAAAAGTCAAACAATCATGACTTAGTTACGTTTTGTTTGCATCAAGACACACACACACACACATTAAAAACAGCAACAGGTTTTATGAATTCAATGATCTGAAGCAAAGATATTGATGTAAGCCTTACAGATGCATGATTTACAGTACACCATATCAACACACTGGTTATCATCTCAAATTTGAACTACAAATATAGCCGCAAGCGGCGATGGCGGGCCCGAGCACCTGCGGTGCGGAGACCTGTGAGATTTCAGAATCTAACAAAGCAACTTGTGCGTGTTGGTGGGCATGTGCATGAGCAACACACATGCCCACCAAATTTGGTCAATTTTCCTGAATGTATGTATCAACCACAACCGACAACACGCTAGGTGGCGCTATAGAGTCCGTAAGCCAAACCCTAGACCAGAGCTCTATCTCTGACTATCGATAGCAATAAAGCACAAGCCCACCAAATTTGGTTCATTTTCGTGAATGTGTTTGTCAACCACAACAGACCATGCGCTAGGTGGCGCTATACAGTCCATAAGACACCCTTGGCCAGAGCGCTGTCTCTGAATAGCTATAGCAATAACACATATGCTAACCAAATTTGGTTCATTTTCGTGAATGTATGTGTCAACCACAACAGACAATGCACTAGGTGGCGCTATAGAGTCCCTAAGCCACACCCTAGGCCAGAGCTCTATCTCTAACTATCGATAGCAATAACGCACAAGCCCACCAAATTTGGTTCATTTTCGTGAATGTGTGTGTCAACCACAACAGACAATGCACTAGGTGGCGCTAGAGAGTCCCTAAGCCACACCCGAGGCCAGAGCTCTGTCTCTGAATAACTATAGCAATAACACACATGCCCACCAAATTTGATTCATTTGGGTGAATGTACGTGTCAACCACAAAAGACAATGCATTAGGTGGCGCTATAGAGTCCCTACGCCACACCCTATGCCAAAGCTCTGTCTCTGACTAGCCATAGCAATAACACACAAGTCCACCAAATTT
This sequence comes from Sardina pilchardus, assembly GCF_963854185.1. Taxonomy (NCBI): domain Eukaryota; kingdom Metazoa; phylum Chordata; class Actinopteri; order Clupeiformes; family Clupeidae; genus Sardina; species Sardina pilchardus. The sequence continues at coordinate 29,881,469 of NC_085011.1, read as the reverse complement.
GGTTCATTTTCGTGAATGTTTGTGTCAACCACAACAGATAACGTGCTGCTAGGTGGCGCTATAGAGTCCCAAAGCCACACCTTAGGCCAGAGCTCTGTCTCTGACTAGCAGAAGCAATTCCACATGTAGCTGCCAAATTTCATCCAATTCATAGCCTTTTTTCTGCCTATAACACCAACTTCCTGTTTCTTAATAAAACGCCATAATTCAAACCTTCGCCATTTCGATATACTTTTGAAATTCAAAAATCTGGTCGCAATTCCTCTCGGGCAACCCCTCAAGATCATTTTAGTGCTGATATGACATGATTTCGATAAACCGTCTAGGAGAAGTGTTTCAAAATACATGATGTGCAAAAATCATAATCATAATCATAACTCAAATTTGTTTAAGATTCACAATGTAGTGTAAATGTAAAAGTTGTTCAGATTCATGCAACACATCTGCCCACCAAATTTGGTTCATTTTCGTGCATGCACGTGTCAACCACAACAGACAGCGCGGTAGGTGGCGCTATAGAGTCCCTGAGCCACACCCTTGGCCAGAGCTCTGTCTCTGAGTAGCGTTACCAATTCCACATCTAACTGCCAAATTTCAAGAGTTTTAGAGCATGCCAAGTTGGTGAAAAAAGGCCAAACATGACCTGTAAGAGGATTCCACAGACATAATAATAATAAATATAGCCGCAAGCGGCGATGGCGGGCCCGAGCACCAGCGGTGCGGAGACCTGTGAGATTTCGGAATCTAACAAAGCAACATGTTCGTGTTGGTGGGCATGTGCATGAGCAACACACATGCCCACCAAATTTGGTCAGTTTTCCTGAATGTATGTGTCAGCCACAACAGACAACACGCTAGGTAGCGCTATAGTGTCCCTAAGCCACACCCTAGGCCAGAGCTCTATCTCTGACTATCGATAGCAATAACGCTAGACAGACACAGACAGAGGGGGTAGAGACAAATGGATCGATAGAATAGAATATACACTTTTTTGATCTTGTGAGGGAAATCATTTCTCTGCATGTAACCCAATTTAACCAAATTAGTGAACACACAGTGAGGTGAATCACACACTGACCCAGAGCAGTGAGCTGCCTGCCCAACCAGCGGTGCTGGGGGAGCAGTGAGGGGTTAGGTGCCTTGCCCAAGGGCACTTTAGTGGTGGACTGGTCGGGGATTGAACCGGCAACCCTCCAGTTACAAGCCCCAATCCCTAACCAGTAGGCCACGGCTGCCCAGAGGGAAGGAGGGAGGGAGGGAGGGAGGGAGTGTGTGTGTGTGTGTGTGTGTGTGTGTGTGTGTGTGTGTGTGTGTGTGTGTGTGTGTGTGTGTGTGTGTGTGTGTGTGTGTGTGTGTGTGTGTGTGTGTGTGTGTGTGTGTGTGTGTGTGTGTGTGTGTGTGTGTGTGTGTGTGTGTGTGTGTGTGTGGAAAGAACGGGGGAGGGGAAGCAATGCAGCTGTGAGAGAGAGAGAGAGAGAGAGAGAGAGAGAGAGACCCACAGACAGATGGGGTAGAGACAAATGGATCAATATAATACAATATATACTTTTTAGATCCCGTGAGGGAAATTCATTTCTCTGCATGTAACCCAATTTAACCAAATTAGTGAACATACACAGCACACAGCGAACACACAGTGAGGTGAATTACACACTGACCCAGAGCAGTGAGCTGCCTGCCCAACACACAGTGAAGTGAATCACACACTGACCCAGAGCAGTGAGCTGCCTGCCCAACCAGTGGTGCTGGGGGAGCAGTGAGGGGTTAGGTGCCTTGCCCAAGGGCACCTTAGTGGTGAACTGGTCGGGGATTGAACAGACAACCCTCCAGTTACAAGCCCCAAGCCCTAACCAGTAGGCCACAGCTGCCCAGAGGGAAGGAGGGAGGGAGGGAGGGAGGGAGGGAGGGAGGGAGGGAGTGTGTGTGTGTGTGTGTGTGTGTGTGTGTGTGTGTGTGTGTGTGTGTGTGTGTGTGTGTGTGTGTGTGTGTGTGTGTGTGTGTGTGTGTGTGTGTGTGTGTGTGTGTGTGTGTGTGTGTGTGTGTGTGTGTGTGTGTGTGTGTGTGTGTGTGTCTGTGTGTCTGTGTCTGTGTGTGTGAGAGAGAAGCCGCGCGTGTGTCAATGTGTATGTGCTAATAAGAGAGTGCGTGCGTGTGTGAGCTGCAAGAGAGAGGGGAAGGAGAGAGACCTCCAGCTGAGAGACAGACAAAGAAGGGCAGAGAGGGGGGCGATAGCAAAAAGCCCACCATGGGCAAATTTGAAATAAACAAATAACTCACTTTCTGTCAACATGGTTAAAGTCAAAATTACAGCATAGGTTGATATGAATATGACTATTCGTATACTTGCTTCAAAATATTTTAGGTGAAACTATGTGTCAACTACGATCATTAATGTGCTATTGAGTGACACAATCAACACCACATTGAACAACATCAAAACTTGTGTATGACTGTCACTACAAACACACTAACTAATACTCCATTACATTTCATCCAAATTAGTCACTGTTTTCTGCCTATGACACCAACTTTTTGTTCCTTTTATAAGACACCTAGGTTCAAACCTTCGCCATTTCGATATACTTTTGAAATTCAAAAATCTGGTCGCAATTTCTCTTGGGCAACCCCTCAAGATCATTTTACTGATGAAATGACATAATTTCGATAATCCGTCTAGGAGAAGTATTTCAAAATGCTTGATGTGCAAAAATCAGAAAATCTCATATAATTCAAATTCTTTTAATATTTACTATATTGTTTAAATGTAAAACTTGTTCAGATTCATACAACACACATGTCCACCAAATTTGGTTCAATTCCGTGAATGTATGTGTCAACAACAACAGACATCGCGCTAGGTGGCGCTATAGAGTCCCTGAGCCACACCCTAGGCCAGAGCTCTGGTTCTGAGTAGCGTTACCAATTCCACACGTAGCTGCCAAATTTCAAGAGTTTTAGAGCATGCCAAGTTGGTGAAAAAAGGAGTTAGGTAAGACGGAAAAAACTATAATAATAATCTGAGCAAAAACAATAGGGCCTTGCACCTACGGTGCAGCCACTTTCAGTGGCCGCACCTCGGTGCTCGGGCCCTAATAATAATAATAATAATCTGAGCAGAAGCAATAGGGCCTTGCACCTACGGTGCAGCCGCTGCTACAGCGGCCGCACCTCGGTGCTCGGGCCCTAAATATGGATACAGAGATAGAGCTCTGGCCTAGGGTGTGGCTTAGGGGCTCTATAGTGCCACGTAGCGCGTTGTGTACTGTGGTTGACTCATATATTCATGAAAATGAACCAAATTTAGTGGGCTTGTGTGTTATTGCTACCACTAGTCAGAGACAGAGCTCTGGCTTAGAGTGTGGCTTAGGGACTCTAGAGCGCCACCTAGCGCATTGTCTGTTGTGGTTGACACATACATTCACGAAAATGAACCAAAATTGGTGGGCTTGTGTGTTATTGCTATAGCTATTCAGAGACAGCGCTCTGGCCAAGGGTGTCTTAGGGACTGTATAACGCCACCTAGTGCATTGTCTGTTGTGGTTGACACACACATTCACGAAAATGAACCAAATTTGGTGGGCTTGTGCGTTATTGATATCGATAGTCAGAGATAGAGCTCTGGCCTGGGGTGTGGCTTAGGGACTCTATAGCGCCACCTAGCGTGTTGTCTGTTGTGGTTGACACATACATTCAGGAAAATTGACCAAATTTAATGGGCATGTGTGTTGCTCATGCACATGCCCACCAACACGCACATGTTGATTTGTTAGATTCCGAAATGTCACAGGTCTCCGCACCGCAGGTGCTCGGGCCCGCCATCGCCGCTTGCGGCTATATTTTTGTTTTTGGTTTCAATAAATGTAATAGTAAAGTGAAAATCCAATAAAAGTAAAAGGTAATAAGGTATAAAAATAGGACTGGAATACAAAATAAAAAACAAAGAAAAACCCACTGACTAAAGGTTAACAACCCTATCACGATGCAGGTTCAAAAGCAACAACCAAAAAAACACAAAAATTCAACAGGAAAAATGGTTAAAATAAAGTGAAAAACAAAAGTATTTCTGTCTTCTTCCCATGTTAACTAAGAAGCGACCCTGCGTGACCACCCCCCACCAGGTCCCAGCAGCCCGCTTCCAACTCTGTCGCTACATCTCGAAAAAGCGCCAAAAAGCCAAAAGCCCAAAGCCTCGAACTTATCTTGTTCTCTCTTGTTATACTCCTTTCCCTAAGACTCCAACACTTCACCCGATTCTGGTGTAAACCGTTTTTTTGACAGTCAGATGATTTACCTTGCCATGACCCTTACACAGGATACTGATCAGCCACATTGATGTGTGCTTTTCTGGGTATTGTTCCATTCAGATATCTCTGAGCACCTTGTGTTCTTTTGTGGTTTGTCTTGAGTGAGCTTAGCAGACAACCTACCCTTGTGTGGTTATATGAACATCCTGTGCACCTGCAGTCACCACATACCTTACACAGGCTTACATTTAAAAATGATTACATTTCAAACATACAAATTTCAAATACTTCAAAGTTATATCATTGGCCAAAACTCCCTGACCATTCCTTGTGCTTGGGTATCTCTCACATTTTATACACACAAGGTTTGATTCACAAATTTAATTTCTTTTTTTTGTTTTCAAAGTCTTTTGGCAGCATGGTTCATTCCAAATTTGATACATTTATTTTACAGTACACAACCTTAATGTTACTCTATCAGCAATCAGTAGGTTCTGCAAATCCTAGAGCCAAGTTTCTGCTCCTTGCAAATTCAGAAATGGGAGACTACCCTCTCTGACCAGAAGAGGGCGGTATCAGAGGGACAGAATCCTCTGCCCATCTACACAGCCGTGAACACAAAGACTAAAGGCAGTGTCACAGAAGCAGGTAGGTACATTTTATTTGTATTGCACTGTATATTATGGACAATCTCAAAGTGCTACAAAAATATAATGCAAATGAAAAACAGATAAAAACAGAAAAATAATGCAATTTAAAATAGATTATACATATATATATATATATATATATATATATATACATACACATACACATACACATACACATATATGTGTATATAATATACACACACACACACACACACACACACACACACACACACACACACACACACAAACAAAATACATTTACATTTTTTAAAAGGTTTTAAAAGGTATTCAATGTTTTTTTAAAAAAACGTTTTCAATGTCTGTCATTAAGCTGGTAACACTCCATAATAAGGGTCTTTAATAAACAGCAAACTAGTCATTAACTAACACTTTGTTCATATTTAGTAACAATTAACAAATATTAACAAAGGGTTAGTTAATGACTAGTTTGCTATATATTAAAGGGATAATCCGGAGTGAAATGCACTTTAGATCATTTTTTCGGACTATTGGGAGTACATACGTTGAATTGACACCAAAATCATGTCATTCGGATGTATTTTGAGAAAGTTCGAGTTCACCGTTTTTAGCCAAAACTCGTTAGCCTGGAAGTGACCGGGGCAAGTCCTTTCGCCGCTACAAAACGCTATTTTGATACCTCTTCTACTGTTCCAAACAACACTACACTTACGTGGTAGTGAGTAGAGGGTCCCTAAAGCCAAACCGAAGTATCCCCACGTCTTTATGTGGTCGGATAGAGAGTCCAGAATGAATTTAATGGAGTCCGTACCTTTCCGGAAATGTTAATAAAGTGTTGTTAAAGCGTTGCCAGCTGCAGCAGCGACATTTCCGGAAAGGTACTGACTCGATTAAATTCATTCTGGACTCTCTATCCGACCACATAAAGACGTGGGGATACTTCGGTTTGGCTTTAGGGACCCTCTACTCACTACCACGTAAGTGTAGTGTTGTTTGGAACAGTAGAAGAGGTATAAAAATAGCGTTTTGTAGCAGCGAAAGGACTTGCCCCGGTCACTTCCAGGCTAACGAGTTTTGGCTAAAAACGGTGAACTCAAACTTTCTCAAAATACATCCGAATGACATGATTTTGGTGTCAACTCAACGTTTGTACTCCCAATAGTCCGAAAAATGGATCTAAAGTGCATTTCACTCCGGATTATCCCTTTAAGGGCCCTGACACCTTATCCTGTGTCAGTGTATATTAACATTTTCGAATTTTGTATTGTTAATTTTCTCTGCAGGTCTGTCTTAAAGGACCCATTGATGTCTATTTACAAATTTGACGTTTTACTAGTTTCATAGACGGAACCAGCAGTGAAATTGAACTTATATTTCTGCATGAGACTCTTTAACACACATTAAATCGTTTCAGAAGTGCAGCAAATATACTGTATACTGTATCTTGTAAAGGAAGGTTTTAATGCAGTTGTTTACTGAATTACAAAGGAAATACATGCTCCTTGTTTTTTGATGATTCGGAAACGGACGTCAGCGGATTTCAAGATGGAGACCTGTGTGTGTGTGTGTGTGTGTGTTACTGACCGTCATGTCCTGTCATTGCAGAGTGGTGTGAATTTAACCCATATGAGGTCGGCCTTCCCAAGTATGGTGCATTTGTATCCACTGAGGACTTTGGCAGTGAGTACTTCCTAGGTCATCGGGTCAAGAGACTACCAGAGATTCGACTGCCTTTCCTGATAGGTAAGAGATGAATGAAGCGATTAAGGAGGTTTATGCGTGCGCACATGCGTGCACGTGTGCTTGTGTGCACGTGTGTACGTGTGTGTGTATATATGTGTGAGTGAGTGAGTGAAAGCTATTTTGATGTGTTGATATTCAGCATGCTTATTAATCTATATGCATTTTCTGATGTGTGGGTGTGTGTGATTCCTAGGAATCTGGAGCAGTGTTTTCTCCATTAGCCTGACTGATGTGTGGCACCATGCCACTGGCTATGTTCCGTCCTGGCTAGGTGGGGATGTCACCAACACAGGTACTGGTGCTCATTTTAACATTGTATAATAAGCTACAGTTAGTAATGCAAAGTCTCTATAATGTTATGGAGGTTATCTTATTATTTATCTTATTTTGTTTTATTAATAAGCCTTGGACTTTACTTTTTTTACCACAATTATTACACTATATCTCTTGTTATTTCATTGTTACTGTCATCTCGGCTTAACTGAAAATAAGGACTACCCTCAATTAACTGAGAATAAATAAAGGTTAAATGCATGAATATTTTGCTTTATAGTGCCTTATGGTGTTTTGTTGTGCAGTGCTATGTGTAAAGTAGGGCTGGGTGTTGTGTTGTACTGAATCATGTATTGTTGTGTAGTGGCTGATCATGTGTGTTGTGTAGTGGCTGATCATGTGTAGTGTGTGTTGTGTGGTGTGTTGTGTAGTGGCTGATCATGTGTGGTGTGTAGTGGCTGATCATGTGTAGTGTGTTGTGTAGTGGCTGATCATGTGGGCTCATGATTTCTGAGGTATGTCCTCCCTCTCCAGAGACAGAAAGCAGTTCGTCCACACTTGACACCTTCCTGATCAAACCAGCCTCCTACATAACACAGAGCATCACTGGCTTCTTCACCAGCCGACCAGTCGTCAGCCAGATTTACAACTTTATGCGAGGCCTCTATCTCCACTGGGACTACAACAGCAAGTCTGGTTTCACCACTGGGCAAAGTAATGTCTTTACATAATATAATAAAACATGCATTAAAAAAATAAATAAAAAAATTGAGGTATGTAATATTAACTGTACATACAGTATGTGCTAAACATATTTAGCACATAAACATTCTCTGAATGTTTAACACTCTGTAAAGCACCATGATACATGTTTAATGTTTTGCCGCTCTATAAGTGAAATTAAATACAAAATGTAATTCAAATATGTGCCTATATTATATTAGTAGCCTTTGTGTGTGTGTGTGTGTGTGTGTGTGTGTGTGTGTGTGTGTGTGTAAAGCTGTAAATGTAAATGTACTCCTCCTGTCCTGTCCAGACACACATCCTGACAAGTACCCAAACCAGTTGACCCCAACTGACCACACCCTGAATCTGGTGGATTCTGCGTTTTCCTGTAACACGGGGATCCCCCCTGTGCTCCGAGCCCACAGACGCATGGACCTTATCCTGTCCCTCAACTACTCCTGGGATGTGGATCAATTTGAGGTATGTGTATTAACATTTTCGAATTTTGTATTGTTAATTTTCTCTGCAGGTCTGTCTTAAAGGACCCATTGATGTCTATTTACAAACATAACCAATTCAGTACCATCAACAAGCATGTTCAAAGATATTAGGGAAACATGGATAAACCAAATAAACATTTGGAAGATCAATCTGTTAGGTGCATAGACCCATCGTTATGGGGAAACTGGGCCCAACTTGATACAGTACAACAGTAATGAGATGAACCAGATGGACAGCTGCTGTTTTTCTGTGCCCGCCTCTCTGTTGTTGTTTGATCGCTGTCTGCTTTGAGTCTGTTCCCTGGGCATAGGGTGGATTGGGATGATGCTGTCAATGTGTCTATGCTACTTATATGTTTGCGAGGCTTTGTACAGACAATGTATGACACGTTTCCCTTGTAGACAATAAAAACTCCATCTATCTGTCTGTCTGGATCAGGGCTGTACGCTAAGCTTTTTCACTAGGAGCACAGGTGCTCCTAAATTAAAAAGTTTAGGAGCACAGAAAAAAATTTAGGAGCACTATGAAATTTCCTTGAAAACCTTCTTGCCTTAAGCAGGATACAGATCATTCACAGCAGTGGCAATCATAGTCTCTGCTCAAACCCTACACACACAGAAAATGGCTTGTCTTGTTTCTATTTCATATTTTGAATTCAGAATTTGTATACATTTTGTTAACAATTTATAGCATTTTAGGATCTGCATAATTACTTATAGCTTAAAATATTCAGTAAACTGAATACTTCATATTGATTACACTTGTCTTTAATGATATTACAGGGGTGATGTGTAGGTCTAATTGAGTGCCTGTCACTTTAAGATGTACGTGAACATAATTAGGTTTCATTCGGTTTTAGGAAAAGAGTCAAGCATAGTTCAAGGATAGCCTATCATGTTTTCATTAAATAACTTAAATGTTCAAAAAACTAACAAAGGTAAAGACAAATATTTCTGGTGTAATAGAAAAGATGAGTGTCCACTGTCCAGTAACGTTAACTTGATTTAGCCTACCATGGCATGGCATCGTGAGTTGTCACTTTTTCCTTGGTCATGTTTAATTGGCTGGGTGCTTAACTTACTCTACCATGACTCGTCTTGGAGTTTGGTAGGCTATATCTGTTATATCCAATGAGTGACAACCAGTGCTCAAAATAAAACGTTAGGGTATTCGGATAACGTTAGTGGAATGGATTTAATGTGAACATAACCTCCAAAGACGCAGAGTGGCTATGATGCGCACATTTGCAATGAAAATGTTCCGCCTTTTTAAAGCAGGTGTAGCCTACACCAAATCGTGGTTAAATCCATAATTTAGACAACAGAACCAGTCGGATTTCTTTCATAGAAGTCAACCAGGCAGGCCTATGTCAAATTCAGGCTGGGGTGAAGCTAACACGGTTTCCACACCGTGTTTATCAACCGTGATAATAATATTTTAAATGAACACGGTAGCCTAATTGTAGGCTATATATATAGTCAACATTCTTATCATGGTTTGCCGTTTCAACGGTAATCGCTACAAAGTCACCAACTGATAACGAACAGATTGAAGAAAAAGAAGAATGGTTTTGGAGTGACATTTCTTGCGTGTGTGAGAGACAGCGAGGTTGATGCTGAAAGCGTGAGTTTCCAGCCAGGAGCGTTAGAGTTGTCAACTATGAAATTTGTATACAGATGCGCGAAAATTGTACTAGCCTATACTTTGATCCACTTGAATTTTTAGGAGCAAAATGCGAATAAAAGGGTTGAATTCAGTACTCGCACCTGTGCTCCCATTTCATATTTTCAATTAGCACTAATATATATTTACTCGCATTTGCGACGAGGTGCTCGCAGCGTACAGCCCTGGTCTGGATGTCTGTTAGATGAATCACACTTGGGAGTGTTTTAAAAGTCCATTTGCCCAAGACCCTTGTTTTTGAAAAACTGTGGTTTGGATAGGTGGCAGTCTTTGCTCACCCAGATCCTCAGCAGCACTTCAAATGGGCAGTTGGACTCTGGTTCAAAGGTATGTAACAATACGTGAGTTCAAAGAACAGAGAAGACGTCTGCCTGAGAACCTTCAATTAGGAGTAGAGTGCCTTACCAGCAATATTTGCTCATGGTTTCACCCATTCCAATGAATAAAAATGTAATTTTTGCGTAATCTTGCACTGATAAACTGCCCTGAAAACTTTGCCTCCTGGGCTAAGGTAATGACATTTTTTTTTTTTTACAAACTTCTGTATTAATGCAAGGTGGACGCTTATGTGCACATACGTTTCCAAAGAATACTACTTCTGCTTGAAACGTCATTCTTCTTCATTCATCATTACCTCTGCAGCCCGGAGTGACTAAGGACAGCTCCTTCTCTCTTTCTCTCTCTGAGAGCTTTTATAGCTTACTGTATGTTCTGAAATAGCCACATTTTGTGATAGCGATAAGACATTTCACTGACCCTTGCAACATTTGAAGGCCTTATTTGGCTTTATCTTGAACTCAAGTTACTAAAAGGTTTCCCGTTTAGTGGAATGGCTCACCATCTACGGACGGTATAACTACTACGGTGATACATTTGAAGTGTCAGCAGATGTGTCTGGGTGAGCAAAGACAAGCCACAGTCTTGTTCCTTGCTCCTGTTTAAAAGAGATTAAAAAAAACCACCTCCAACCCAGTGCTATGTTGTTTTTAAGAATCCATGTTTGACCCCATAGTAATCACAACTGACAAGCTTTCTCACCAGCCGTGTTTAACTGTGTGTGTTTAACTGTATGAACTGCATATCAGGTGCTGAAGAACACCCAGCAGCACTGCACCTGCCACAAGATCCCGTTCCCTCAAGTCGATTTCAGCCGTGTGGAGAAAGAGCCCATGAAGGAGGTGTACGTGTTTGAGGACGAGAATAATCCCAAAGCTCCCATTGTGGTTCACTTCCCCATGGTCAACCTCACCTTCAGAGAGTTCAAAGCCCCAGGTTAGTGGACTATTTTACATTCGACAGGAAAACAATTCTATTCAGAGGGTTTTTTATCGCTCATCTTTCTTAGTGTATGTATCACACTTCTTATTTGCAAATTTGGAACTCTTGAAAAACCAATGCGAGACAAGACATCAAAATAGTTCGAAATAAAGTGACCAGTAAAGCCCAGCAGATTTATTGCTCCCAAAAACAGTGTGCCTTTGCAATAAATAATACAAATAATAAAATAGAAAAGTAAAATAAATAAGGGTAGGGTGAGTTGAATGAGGGGGAGGTCAACATGAGCAGTGTGAACTCTACATCTGTTATCCAGTATTTGGGCCATCCTCTCAATGTTTCAGGGTCCGCCCTCTTCTGTTTTCTACACCTTTCAGTGTACTGACTGTGTCTTGGAAAAATAAGCCAGTGGTTGTTCAGCTCAGTTTTAATTTGAAAAGTTCATCTTCTTGCTTGATATGTTAAGGTGTCCAGCGAGAAGGTGCAGACGAACTGAAACAAGGAGACGTGGACGTCAGCACTAAAGGTTCACCGTACCAAACTACGAAACTGGCCTACCAGCCTGAGGACTTCCAGAAGCTGATGGATCTCACTTCCTACAACGTCCTGAACAACCGCGACATCCTCCTGTCAGCTCTACGCAGGGCGCTACAGAGAGAAAGAGTCTGTGAAGACGAGGATGAACACAAAGACCACTCGTGCCCCTGAACAGCTCCTTTTGTGTCTGTTATTCATATAGGAATGACAAGGGTGGGGGCGCTTTAGAACAACTGGCTAACTACATTTTTCTGTAGCTTGGTGGTAGCGTAGCTATTTTCTGAGGCAGATAGCTTTTCAATAGCTTAGCTGTTTTGACCATGTAGTGCAGTAGCTTTTATAGAGCTACATTTTCCAGAGCATTGGTTGAGCTCATAGTAGAGCTTCCTTCTGGCCGCCCATAAATTAATAATTTAGGCTGAACAGAACAGAACTGGCAATGAGATCAACAGTCATGGTGTGCTGTGTAGAGTCCTTTGTACTGTACATACTACAACCATTTACAATATGAAAGAACTGATTCAAGGTGGTCAGAGTTAGAATGCATTATGCAGCGTGCATGGTGATTTTCAGGGTAACATAACGCTAGGTGGTATCTGGTTGGTAATACCTGTAGTCTGGCCTTAACAGTGAAACAGAGAATGTCCTCGCCTATTGTGGCATTTCTGTACATAGAGTGAAAGGCAGAATGGTCAGCAAAGCCAACTTTCCCTTTCCCCCCCACACACCTACTGTACATGCACACAGACACACATGCAGGCACACACACAGAACCACACATATGCACAAAAACAAACACACTCAATGCACGCACTCATTTTCATACACAAAGGTAGGGGACGGAGTAGGAGATAAAGACAAATTGTCAAGTGTCATTTATTTTTGTGGAGAGAATACTGGGCGGCAGTCATGTTTTGTACCGCTATGCGGTACATTTAGTTTTCATATAATGATTGTTTTGGTTTCAATATTATTCTTATATCAATGTATGTAGGCCTACCTAGACACAACGATTTACTTTTTTAAAGAGGAACAATGCAGGATTGGCGATTTCATCTCTGGTTTCGGGTTCGTTTTTCGTTTTCGCTCGTTTTATGCTTGCATATTTCTCTGCAGAGCTTCCCCGACAGCTTTAGCGTGTATATTTATACATATATAGGCTATATATAAATATATAAATTGCAAGCGTGGTTCTTCTTGTTCCTTACGCGTCTCTGACTTCCAGATGTAAACAGCAGACGATCGTTCATCATAAAGTTGCAAGGTTGTAATAGCGGATAGGGACATTAGGGGCGGGAGGAAATGTGACTGTTTTCGATAAAACTGGTCAGTCAAGCAACACAACGATTTCTAAGCGATTTTACGACTATGAAAAAGTTGCATAGGGTCTCTTTAAGACTGAAGATTTGCATATACCTTGTATTCTTCTAATCAACATTTAGGCTATGGTGTAAGAGAGGTTAGCTAAGGTGTACATCGCCATTATAATGTCAACCTAGCAACCACCATAGCAACTAACATGATTACCCTAACAACCAGCATAGCAACCATATTAATTACCCTAGCCACCACCTACTGTAGCAACCATCTTAAGTACCTTAGCAACAACCTAGCAACCACCATAGCAACTTACATGATTACCCTAGCAACCAGCATAGCAACCATCATATGTATCCTCGCAACAACATTATAACTATCTCTACTCTGTATGATATTTTACATCATACATTTGCAAATGCATTAACATTCTAGTTATTTCTGTTCTGGTGGCCATATTGTGTAACTGTGCAGACTACACATTTTTAGCTCGATTTTGCCACGATAGTGTCGTGGTCGACAATTTTCCAGTGTCGTGTCCGAATATGAAAAGTCGGGAACGGCGTCTGAAGGAGGAAGCTTCTTGTAATGTGACATATTCAACGACCCATGATTTATCGCCTGCGACATTTCATGACGTTACAACCAAAAGTCTAGCATGTCAGACTTTTGGGGGAATCTTCTACGACCCCCATGTTGACACTGACACTGTGATGACACACGATGAGAAGGCTACGATAGATCTTGTAATGTGGCCAGTCTTACGGCCAAGACACGGCAAGATTTTGTGGTTCTCTGACATGGTTAATCGTAAAAGATCACCGTGGAAGACAATAAAGTTTGTAGTCTGCACAGGCCATAAGAGGCTACATGTTTAACAGATTGTTAAGCCAAGTAATGTAATGAATATTCTTTATATTTTGTGTTGAAACCATACAGTCAACAATTGAGAAATTAAACCCTTTAAACCCTTGAAGACTGTGTCATCCGAGTCTTCTTTTCACACTCACATACAACCCAACACAAGCTGTCTGTATCTGAGAATACATTGAATAGAGTGTTGACAAGGGTTCCCACTGCCTTAATCACAGGTATAAATTTTAAGTATAAATGTAGACCTTTTGTAAGACCTAAAGGTAAAAAATAAAGGCAATCACAGAAATCTACATTCAAAAAATGAGAGTGTAACTGACAAAAATAACAATTTACAGTAGTACATAACTATGAACTCTGGAAATCTCTGATCAATGTGATTGGTAGGGCTGAACCAATGATTTCAAAATTAGTGCCTCTCTTGATGCAAGCGTCGCAAACAAATCGAGAGTTTCCAGACTCTATTCACTTGATGAAAGAGTCGGGCAGGGCCAGGCTAGCATTAGCCTACATGGACAGTGTAACTTTCTTTGTCAGTTTATTAACAGTCAAACTAGCTTGCAACGACATGCATAACTTATTTCTTAGTCTCTTAATCATGTTCCACATCCCTTCGTTTGCCTTTGCAATTGGCCAATTGCAGATTGGATTTTGGCTCCAAAGGATCACAAAAAAAGTGAAGAGAAAAAACTATTTGCCACATTCCATTAAAAAAAAAATTTGGAAATGAATACTAGCCTATTTCAACTCATACCGCGCACTGATGCACACTACTTCTTTAAGTCCCGCACTTTGACTCAACCTCTGTGCACAGGCCACTCAAGCAGTTTTGGGTTACAGTATGTGTGTGTGCTTATGCAGTCGGTAGCGTCAGGAACCACGCGGAATTCTCTGCTGAGTTTGTTATTATCACTGTCAATCGAGGTGACCAAACTGCTCCGAGAATTTATGGCAAGATGGCTAATCTTTTTTTTTTTTTAATCTGCACGTTACATGTTGTATATTATCTTCTACTGTGCAAGAAGATAACATTAGGCAAAAAGGAACGCGTCCCAATGGATTAAGAGCCAGAGGAGAAGACTCTCGGTTAGTCTGCATTTAAAGTTGCAAACATGTAGTCTGGCTATCACCATACTAAGCTCAATCTTTTAAGATTGAACATTAGTATGGGGAGGCTGCACTTTTACTGCACAAGAGGCGTGATCAATGGGCATCGTTCAAATGACAAATGACTTGGATAGTCCTTCAACCAATCAGACCAATGATCCGTTGCGTAGTTTGGATAAGCTAGTTTCTGATTGGAGCCAAAGGTTCTGGCAGGGAACAGAGGAGATAGATGTGCAGGTTTCCAGCCTGAGCTGCCGGGCGAAATCCAAATTCGTTGGAAGTTCAGGCAGGGTTTAACCAGTCTAGCAAACGTGGGGAAACTAAACACTGCGACCAGCGTGACTCAAGCTGCCTTCATGCCGCTCGTAAACTCAGAAGACCCGCCTTTAAAAAGTCCCGACAGGAAAATGTGTCGAGCGAGTGTTTCTATCTGTGTTGTTAATTTAGTGAGAAATTAATTTTCCTATTTGTAATGACAGTGAAATGTACCTCTTGTGTTGTTGCAAGGTAGGCCGTCATGGAGAAGATGATAGTGACGTCAAGTCGGACACCTCGGGGCACAAAACTTCTGCACGAGTCTCAGAGCAAAAAATCCAACCCGACCTTGCGTTTAAGTAATTTTTCCGATGTCGAAGGTCAGAATTTTCCGAAGGTCCGATGTGGCATGAAGGCACTATTATGTTCAACCAGTGGTCTGTAGTGGAGGATAAACGCAAGTAAGCACAGTTTACCTACCTCTGAAATTTCAGAAATAGTTTATCCATCTCTTATAAGCTTTTATCCACTTGTGAAAAGAGTTTATTCACCAATTGAAACTTTTCACATTCAACAATTGCACTATACTATCCACATTCACAATATATACACTCATAAACACTTTAGGAACCATTTTTACCATTGGTATTGTTATAAACATTACTCAATGACCTCCACCATCATCAAACATGTTCCCAGTAAACCCTTGAAGACGGACAGTGTCATCCGAATCTTTTCACACTCACACTTCATACTCATACCAGACACAAGCTTCATTTCATGGATCCAGGATAGGCCTACTATGCATCCTGATAGAGCTCCCTTGGCCTTTGGAATTAAAATAGCCCCACATCATTACATACCCTTCACCATAGCTAGATTGGCATGCCCAGTTAGCCTATTAGCCTGTTTGATTAGCATTGAGCTCAATGAGCATCAAACAGGCTAACTGGAAAAAACATTCCAATCTCTAGCTATGGCAAAGGGTATGTGATGATGTGAGGCTATTTTAATTCTAAAGGCCAAGCAAACTTTATCAGGATGCATGGTATCCTGGGTCCATGAAATGAAGCTTGTGTCTGGTATGAGTATGGCGTGTGAGTGTGAAAAGATTTGGATGACACTGTCCGTTTTCAAGAGTTTACTGGGTTTCATTTCTCAATTGTTGACTGTATTTGTGAATATGGTTTCAACACGAAATATTAAGAATATTCCTAACATTAGTCTACTTCGCTTAACAATCTGTTAAACATGTAGCCTATTACAGTTACACAATATGCCGACTACAACAGAAATAATTTGCAGCATGGCTAGTTATTCTCTTACATGCTCTTATAATTCAACCAAATATAATTACTACTATTTCAATTTACTACCCAATTAGTGCATTGACTATATCAAAAACTTAAATCTCAAAGGACGCACATTAAGAAGTCGGTGGATATGTGGGTAAATAGATCCGAATGTGTGCTAGGGGTGGAACGGTACACAGAATTCACAGTTCAGTTCATACCTCAGACATCACGGTTGGGTACGAGTTCGATACAATGGAGGGAAAAGCACAACAAATTATTGTGAATGTCTCATGCAACAGCCTGAAGTGTGCAAAATGGGATATAAACAAGTACCCCACATCATCTACAGACTCGATCTGTAACTTGTAAACATAATAAGACAATCAGCTAAAACTAAAAATAGCCCAACAGCATCTTATATGAAAGTGCAAATTACATCAAATAATGATTTTTTAAAAAATCCATTTAGGTGAGACCATCAACATCTGTGTTTGGTTGTATATGGACGCGTCCACAGTTTGCCTCAGTAATAATCTACTGAAGATGTCACACTATTTTGCTTTCTCTAATGAGAGCTTCACAGAGCAAAAGCGGGATTACAGAGTAAGTGTCCCTAAAGTACACGCGTATCTATCAGTAGTTCCACATTCTCAAGTTTTATTTACTTTTATACCGTGTATTCTGCGTACAATTCATGCACTGAAGCGTTTCGGTTTAAATCGTATACATGTACCGTTCCACCCCCAATGGGCACTGTAACCAGTTGTTCTAAAACTCCCCCGCCTTTGTGATTCCAGACACAGAGGGAGCTGTTCAGGAGCACGAGTGGTCTTTGTGTTCATCCTCGTCTTCACAGACTCTTTCTCTCTGTAGCGCCCTGCGTAGAGCTGACAGGAGGATGTCGCGGTTGTTCAGGACGTTGTAGGATGTGAGATCCATCAGCTTCTGGAAGTCCTCAGGCTGGTAGGCCAGTTTCGTAGTTTGGTACGGTGAATTGTCAGTGCTGACGTCCACGTCTCCTTGTTTCAGTTCGTCTGCCCCTTCTCGCTGGACACCTTAACATAACAAACAAGAAGATTCACTTTTGAAATATTAAAACTGAGCTGAACAACCACTGGCTTCTTTTGCTTACACTGAAAGGTGTAAGTAGGAGAAGAGGATGGACCCTGAAATATTCTCTAACATGCGCTTAATACATAATTCATAATGCTGCTCCACCACCTCTGAAAACATTTGTTCATGCCTGTTCTGAACAAACAGGGAGAGCCACAAGATCATCAGGGGTAATTGTATTCTGCCAAATCGGAACACCACATTTGGGCAGTCAGCCTTTTCTTTTAGAGCTGTTAAAGCATGGAACGCTCTTCCTAGTAATCTGAAAAGCTTCACAGATTTCTACACTTTCTCACGTGAAGTAAAAAAAAATGGATTTTGAGTAATCAGTCTTGCCAGCATGTCACTAGTCACTAGTTCCATAGCATTTATACAGTACAATGTGTGTGTGTGTGTGTGAGTGTGTGAGTGTGTGAGTGAGTGAGTGAGTGAGTGAGTGAGTATCTTATTATCATTCTTAATTTATATGCCCCCCCCCCCCCCCCCCCCATGGAAATTAGCTGTTAGCTATAATCTGGTACAAGTCATTTCTTTACTTTATGTAACTAATGAACCTGTACATGGTCCCTGTTTTAAATAAACCAAATAAACTAAACTAAACTAACTATTAAGTGGATGGGCGAAGACCTCCCCCTAATTCAAATCGTGTGTGAGTGAGTGAGTGAGTATCTTATCATTCTTACCATACCTGCTCAGGGACTGGCGGATGGAAATTAGCTGGTAGCTATAATCTCTTTACTTTATGTAACTAATGAAACTGTACATGCCCCCCCCCCACCCAACCAAAAAAAGAGAAGCGTGATACATATACTCAGGACGATGAGAGAGTGTAGAAAATCCTCTGAATACAACATTTTTTCCAGTCCAATGTAAAATCATTAGTGGTTGGGCTGCTGGTGTCCACTAACCTGGGGCTTTGAACTCTCTGAAGGTGAGGTTGACCATGGGGAAGTGAACCACAATGGGAGCTTTGGGATTATTCTTGTCTTCAAACACGTACACCTCCTTCATGGGCTCTTTCTCCACACGGCTGAAATCGATGGGAGGGAACGGGATCCTGTGATCAGTGCAGTGTTGCTGTGTTTTCTTCAGCACCTGAATGGTTTATACAGTTAAACACACACAGTTAGACACCACCGGCCCCTGAGAAAGCTTGTCAGATGTGATTACTATCTGTAAAACATCTGTTGCAGGACTTCAGATGTGCATTTCAGTTCTCTTTCAAACGTTCAAACAGTAAAGGAGTCCACAGACAGTCTGCACAATCATGCAACCCCAACCACTAAAGTCATATTTAGAGCATTGCAGCATCCTTTCAGTTCCTGCCATCTCTGGCAATATTGACTCACTGTTCCATTGTCACCTGTTCCAGTAAAGATTACACAGAGTCACTGTCCTTTTCAGTAAACGGGAAACCTGTTTGTAACTTGAGCTCAAGATAAGGCCAAATAAAGCTTTCAAATTTTGCACGGGTCAGTTGAAACAAATGTGGCTGTTGCAAAATATAAACTAGAAAAGCACTCCAAGAGAGAAAGATCTGCCCTTAGTCACTCCGGGCTGCAGAAGAAGTTATGAATGAAGTCTTGATAAATGAGATGTTTCAAGCAGAAGTAGACAAATAAGTGCATACTGTAAGCATCCATTTTGTATGAATGCAAAGTTTTGACAAAACAAAAATGTTATGGCCTTATCCAAGGAAGGAGGTAAAGTTTTCAAGCAGAAGTAGACAATTAAGTGCATATAAGCATCCATTTTGCTAGCCTGGATGCCAGACCAAACTTTAGCCCCGCCTACATCCTTTTTCTGCACGGAAGTTCAGTCTGGCATTTCTCCATTGGGCTTGCACTATGCGCTGTACAGAGCTGTTCGGACCAATAAAATTGTCAGGGCGGGCTTTACACGATGATGGACAGATGAACAACAATGACATTCACGGCTTCACGCTTAGGTTGATTTTGATTGCAACAGAAACGCTATGGCTATGAATGCATATTTTTTCCATGCAGTTTGGCCTTTTCTTTTAGCTTACATGAAAACGGAGGTTTTATCACAGATTCACACAACTAGGCTATTTCTGAACACTTGGACCAACGTGGATATGTGGGAAAACTTCGGTTTCACTTTCACCTAGGTAAAACATGTTTGTGTGATGTTCCCGTTTGTTTGAAATGTCCGTTTGCTCGTTGGGTTAACGACACCCTTCCCCAGCTGTTCATTGCATGTTTGTAGCCTAGTTTGAAGGAATTCTTTTTTAAAAACAAAGGAGGGAAAATGTTTTCCAAATAGCCTACCCTGCTACATATTTCGTTGTCTTAGATTTCGCTATCAGG
>NC_085011.1:29826568-29854068 GCF_963854185.1 Sardina pilchardus | reverse complement strand
GGTAAGACTTTAAATGCACAAACTTGAGTTTAATTTCACTTCTGGTTACGCCTTTGAAGGTAGTAAAACGAGTCAGGTTCGGAAACAGGTATCAATAGGCTCCTTTCCAGGTAGTTAACAGTACAAGTTATTGGTTCCTTAAAAACATTTGCTCATGAAAATCTAAGGTGAATTTAATTTAATTTAATATAATTCATTGTATAACAAATTGTCTATTGTCAAATTGTTTCCACCTACCTTTCCACCATCTCAAATTCAACCCACAGTTCATCTTTGGTCTAAGTAAGAATAAAAAAACATGTCAGATTTGAACATACTACTGTACATATATTATTATTACATGTATATTATATTACAGTATATTTGTCTTTAAGTCTATTAAAGGCCTCAATTTGAGGGCTTTACCGTCTCATGTATCATAAACATTTTCGTCTGCTTTTGGCCCAAGCTGAGGTTACTGATATCAAACAAGATGACAGAGCAGAGATCATCTGGCATGAATGGATCTTCATCGTAAACTTGCATTTCTAGAACATTCTGGAAGAGAAAAGAAGAGGGGACATTCTTGGAGATGTATCAGAATCAATACAACTTTTGTATGTAGGTTGCGGCGCTTTGAAGTGAAAAACCTTTCAGCTTTACATAAGCATGTGGTAATGCAATGTGTTATAAAGGGAAGGTACCGTGCCAAGGTGTCTCTTAGGTTGCCTTGGTCCGTTTACGTGGATTGAGCGAACCAACAACCCGAACAAACTCGAGACTGGACCAAAGGGTCTAGTGTGAATCTGCACTCAGCCTTCTCTATGACTCTGTGACTTCACAATTCAATTTCAACTTCAAGCATGTGAGGACTTAAAACATTTTTAAAAAGGTGCACCTCCAAAGTAGAAGCCTTTTGTCTGAAGTTATTCACTGCAGTGTTTCAATCCCTCACAATCTGCTTAAGTTAGGTCTCATGTTGAAGATCAAGAGATTAACTGGGAACCGGCATTTCTGTACATTGTGCACTTCTTGTCTCTCGTTTATGCCCTGTTTTTGTTGCAGAAAACACAGTTGTTTAAATTGTTAACAAACTATGTCCAACTGAAAATATATATTTTTTACATGTACAGTATCATCCCAAGGGCATAAAGCAACACAGAACAGAGGACAAAATGAAATCAAGACAATTTTGCATAACAGCTCATTCTAACTGCATTCAAGCGTCCGAGAGAAAGACAATAGAAACAGGCGCCTGACAAAAGTTCTGCTCAAAGGCAAAGCCTCACACCACATCGTGCTGCACAGCACTGTCACACTGTGTCACAGTTAGGACATTTCGATTGAGAACAATTTAATCAAACTGATTTGTAGCATGGTGTAACCTCATGTGCTTTCCCTGTCTACAGAGCTTTTGCAGTTTCCCTCAGTCACTCTGGCTCCTCTGTTCTCTTCAACCTCCACATCTAGTCATGCGGTAGCAATATCCTGCAAATGCTCTGGAATGTTTTTCACAAAGGACTATGTTGCTCTACCAGTGCCTGCAGAGACTTCAGGAGACATCAACTGCAAATGTTGTGTTCATTATTGTCAAATGTCAAATGCGGCCTCTAGCTGTTTCTGCTAAATTCAGTGCAACAACCAAACTGGAAGTGTGATGGCACATTAGGTCATGGTGTAACTTTATGCTTTTAGCTTTCCCTGTCTACAGAGCTTTTGCTGTTTCTCTCAGTCACTCTGGCTCCTCTGTTCTGCTCAGGAACGTTTTCCAATGTTGCCCTACCAATGCCTGCAGTGCCTTAAAATGAGCTGGGCTAGTGTGCAGTAGCTTGAAAGTTGTCGGTTCAATTCCCAGCTTCAACCATTGTGCCCTTGAGCAAGGCACTAATGCTGCATTCATGTTCTATGGAAAAGATTATATTTCCCCTTTATGAACTGGTATTTACCAGTGTGTTGTGTTCAAGTGCTTTTGTTGTTGTACTGTAGTGAAATTAAACATGGTGGACTCAGATCCTG
This sequence comes from Sardina pilchardus, assembly GCF_963854185.1. Classification (NCBI taxonomy): domain Eukaryota; kingdom Metazoa; phylum Chordata; class Actinopteri; order Clupeiformes; family Clupeidae; genus Sardina; species Sardina pilchardus. Next base: position 29,852,073 of record NC_085011.1, on the reverse strand, counting down.
TCAGTTGGGACAAGGGAGTTACTAGAGCTAATATTTCTGTTTTAGCTGCATACGCTAGGTCTACCTTTATGTGAAGCATAGCTGCAAGTCTAATCTTTCCTACCAGCTCAAAAACAGCATTGTTGTAATTCAACTCGTGCATCAAAATGAATGTGCTCAGCCCAAGCTGCCCAGTGGAAAATACCTCATGAGAGGGCTGCCTAATTGGTTATCCAATCCTACTTGGCTACCATATAAAAAGGTAGGTAGCGTTTGCCCTGGTGGATGCCTGGACACCTGCCACAGCCACAGTTATCCAATTGCACTCCTTCCTACCTGGCTGCCGACCCATCCATTGTTTGCCTCACTTCCCTTTAGTGTGTGATTCACCTCACTATGTGTAAACTGTGTGCTGTGTGTGTTCACTACTTAGGTTAAATTGGGTTAAATGCAGAGAAACGAATTTCCCTCACGGGATCAAAAAATAATATATTCTATTCTATTCTATTCTTATATTGTGTGGCGGAACAACACTTGGGAACACTTAGACTCCGTGAGTAATATCCTCACTCCAAAGTTACTACAGTATGTTCTGCACGTCTGTATTTCAGCTTGGATGCAACATGACAGTTCATTTAAACTTCGCAACGAGTTTGGCGAATTAATATTCAAGTGTGATACGGGCAACACATTGGAACTACTTCGAATTATTTATTTATTGACTTTTAATTAGGCTACCCAAAGTCGTAGCTCTGTCTCTCAATATTCAACCGTGCTCAATGATTTTCTAATCAATTGTCAATAACTTTCGGGAACTATTTGAAGCTTACATGAACCACGTGACCTTAAACTCTGTATCAATAGGCGCGTTCAAGTTCAACTCCAAATGACCTCTTGCAGCAGCGAGAGCTGCCGGTGGCAGCAGGGGAGGGGATACAAACGCAGCTATGAAGTTGTACACTCTCTACTTCCCGTAGTCTAGACTTGACCATGTGACGAATCACGAGGCACGGACCCGCACGGACCCTTGTGGATATGAGGAGGCATCTAAACACCTGCACATACGTCAGGGATGTAAAAGCCAATTAGGGCAAAGACCTGACGTCATGAAGGCAGGGTCTAGGCTCCGCTGCGCTCCGCAGTGCCTCTAGAGCTGCTGCTCCGCTGCTGAGCAGCCGCCTGGCCACGCCTTGCTCCCGCGATAAGTTGAGGCCATGTGATACCGACTGCCGAATCGAAAACACACCCATCTAGACCATCGTGGGCAGATTTTTAACCACGTGCATCTTGTGCTGCGCAGTTTTTGTGCTGCGCAGCCATCTTGAACGCGCCTTATGACTCTGGTAAAATCGTTTTGCTAGTTGTAAAGGCACATTAGGCCTACATAACTCGAAAATTAGGTTCATTTTGCTCAGTCAAACAGAAGACAAATGGCAGCGAACACATTCCTTCGCAGAGGTGCGACAATCGGGCACGATTGTCCTGTAGTGTGTGGTGTTCCCTTGTGCGTTCGAATCATATGTGATCATGTTGACGATCGGAGAGAGGAAATATCGGTGAAGATTCTCTTTATGTGTGTGGTGTTGTCCCGATCCGACAATCTTATAAGATTTAAAAATCGTGTAGTGTGTGGCCAGCTTAAGGGAGGAACTTCCTTATCGTCCCATCATCATTCTAACCTATATTATGATGACTACAGTCAGATTACAGTAGGCACATATTCCACAGTAGGCCTATATGCCTTCTCTGGTCAGTTGGAGAGGCAGCCATGCATAAAGATCTAACCTTGACGTGGCTATGGATGCGGAAGTGGAAAGTCTCGTTCCACTCGGGGTTGTTGCCGTTGGGCACTGTCTTGGTGCGATGGGGGCGGGCAGAAGATGTTGGCAGCTTCAGAATCACATAACAATCCGACTCTGAAACTGAAGAGAACCAATGGAAAGGAAGCAAAATGCAGTATAAGTGTCTCTCAAACTATTGGAATATTGTGGAAAGGTTCATTTTTGTTTGTGATTAAAAATTTAAAGCTTTAAAATGTGTCAAGCCTTTTTTGTTTTAATCTTGATTGTCTTAATCTTGTATACAGTTTAAGATTAAGTATGGTTTAATATGTACAGCCAGAATTTTTTTTTTAAATGCATCTGTACTGTACGTTCATCAGTCTGTTTCTATATCCCTTTATTTCTGCCTCCCTCCATCTTCCTCTGTCCTGTTCTCAGTCTGGATCTCTGCACGTCTTAACTTGTCCAGCTGTTGTTTGTCAACTCCTACTGTAAATGTGTGTGATGTCTCTGTGGTGCCATGTATCTGTGTATCTGCTCTGCATGTCATGTGCTACATTATCTGTGCTGTGAGACGTAAGATGTGAAGATGCAAGTACAGTGACTGACTGACTAATCTCTCAATGATATTTCCATGCATGACATATTTCATGAGTTTTAAATATTTTTTGCTAATACTGAAAAACTGCAACCTAATCTTTCACATGAAAATCTAAACGCTATAGTCACAATATTATTTCAGATTGCAAAACCACATGAGATTTCTGACTCACAGTAGTCAAGTGAGTGATGAAGTTTAGCTCGCAGGACAGTCACAGAGAGTCTCCAATAGGGAACAGTCTCCAGCTAAGTAGCACAGAGGGGAAAACAAACACAATTCACAAGTCAAACACAATTCACAAGTCAATCACAATTCAGTATTATTTTTGTTGCCATTATCTTCACATGTTCAGTTTCACTTTGCATTTAGTAGCACAACCCACAGAGAAGTATTGTCGTCATTGGAACTGTTCTTAAGTGTTTAAAAACATGTTATTCTTCAGCAACAGGCCTGTGACAACATGGTCATACTAATCAGAGGTATTTCAAAACCTAGATAATAGATTAAGCTGTTTGGTTATCCTGGCTAAATTTAGTCTTAACTTGGTGTCACAATTATCATGGAGATTTTTTTCTGTGCAGCTAGCCTGATATTACGCATGCTGGTTAGAAAATAATAATAAACAACAAAGCATTAAAAAAAAAGTAGAGAAGTGATATTGACGCGCACGGCGCTGTTCTGAAAATTTAACAAATCTCAACTTTCAGCTCCCTGAGCGCTACGGGGAGGAGAAGAACGGTCGGCATCGAAGTGTTTTTCCCCCGCCGGAAGCGCTGAGCGCTGTGTGAACGCTGAACTTAGGCTTTCTATAGAAAATAGCCGCCGTCGGCAGCAAAAACGCACTTGGTGGACATATGGTCCCTTAGTCATTCGTTCAAATAGGGCACCAATATTTGCTTAAGTAGCCTAGGCTAGACTGAAGTTTACGGATCCGATTTAATCAGACTGGATAATATCGACCATTATATTTCCCTGTACAGTCTCACATGCTTTATTTGCGATTGCTTATTGTCTGCTTACCTTAGGCATGATTGTGTCTTTCGGTGCACCACCAGTTTCACATTGAGGCAGAAGTTACTTGCGCCACGCTATATATCGCCATCCCATCACGTGCATTACGCACTGTGCGTATAGGCTACTTTAGGCTACAGTTCACATGTGCTGTGTAGTGTAGTGGAGATTGAGAGGTTAGGTTAGGTTAGGTAGGTTAGGACACCAAGGGACAGACTGAGTGCCAACTGCGTTTCACTCTTCCCGAGAATGTTCACATGTCAAAATGCACCAACACCATGTTACATGCAATTGTTAGATCCTCAATGTAGCAGACCTGACTGAACCTATTCCACTTTATTCCTAATTCATTGAGAACGCAACGCATCTTGCGCGCATAAGACAGAAAACAACTGACAGATTCAGTGCCGCCGCTGTACCGCCACGCGCATTACGCACTGTGCCTGGGGCACCAACATTTAGCCAAAACATATGAGTAGCTCTACTTTAGCTGTTTGAGTATTAAACTGCTTTTCAGTCTTCCGCACGTTAATGATGTCAAAATGCAGCAACAGCATGTTACATGCAATGAAATGGGCCTGCTCAATCTCCATTACACTACACAGCACATGTCAATGCAGCTCCATTTAATTAGGGACACATTTAGAGCGCGCATAAAGGGGGGGAGAGAAGCAGGCTCCAGCTGCCGTGGCATTGTTGATAATTGATATCTGCTCTTAGATATAAGAAACAAAGACAAGGCTAGAAGAGATTTTGGAGTTAATAAACTGCGAGCATGGCGGTATGCATCTACCAGAGGACACCGAGGTCATTTCCTCGATATTTCTTTCTTCAAGTTCCGTTAAATTTATTAAAGGGAAACCAGCAGACGAAACCATTTTCATTACCTCAACGTCACATGGCTGTATCCAGAGGACACCGTTTAGCTATTTCTTTCTTTGAGTTTTGTTTCACTTTTTAAAAAACATGTAAAACATGCCGCCGAGATCAACAGCCTGTCCTTGCCTCAACGCACAGACTCGTGATAGATTGATAGATACAGTATGTGACCCAGGCGGGGCCCATAAGAGCCCAAAGCTGCTGTACACAAACGAACCGACTACGCCATCCAGAGGGAGACTGGGAAATGTACCCTTTTGAACCTTTCACACAGACAGGTTATTACAGTAAACAGGCAGAGAGAAAAAGAGCAGAGACCCGGTTCTCAACTTCTGACATTTTTATTGATCTTTTGAAAACAGCAATCAACTACTGATCAAAATATATACTTTATTAAATTTGCAATAAATATTGATATAAGTTAACACTAGAAGCGCCAAGCGCCGGTCATTTGACCGCTGACGCGTATTACTAGAAGCGCCGTGTAGGTTTGACCTAGATATACCTAGAACGGCCGGGCTGCGGTCATTTGACCGCAGTGATTACAAAAAAAAAAAAATCTTTTCACTCGATTCAATTCCAGGACCCTACGTTCACGACTTTTCCTAAATACGCGTGTTTTGTCACCCAGAATTTTTACATGATCAAAAGCACACCGGTACAAGCTAGTTTAGAGCTATTTTGCGCTCACTTATGTGACAACACTATGTTGTCTCGCGTTCGGCCATGTTTGTCCAGGCTGCTATTCTCTTTTCTCACAGCAGATGTCGCAAGGGTTTCCTGTCAGTCGGGCATGATAATAATATTTTACCATAAAACATATAGTTTGTATATGTGCAATATGTATTATATATGTGATTTATTTCAATAACTATTTTTCATTTAGCCTACATGGCATAGCCTAGTCTATGGAGGCGATTTACAGTGGTAAAATGCGAGTTTGTTTTGAAAACGTTGCTCTGCGACGTTGTTCTATTAGGCAGGCCTACGTGTGTAAAAAATATTTTCAGCTGACATTCGTCGAAGCCTATTTATGTACGTAGGGCGCGTATGCCTATGTACATTCATAGTTGTATCTTATCTTCTATTTGTAGGCTATCTTTTAAAGCCCAGACTAATATATAAGCATTTTCTTACATATTTGCTGGACAAAAATATCTATTTCCAATCAATTACGGTGCATTCATTCAGTGGCACAACGGTAACTCTCTCGACGACGACGTGGGAGACCTGGGTTCGCATCTTGGCATGAGCGAAAAAATGTAGCTTATATAGACTGATTTCTTAGACTGTTTTTCAACGTCGACGAACAATTATTTTTTGTTAATGGTTTTTCATAACAAACTATCTGAAATAAACGGATGAATCACAATACTGTTTACCATTAGCCTAACGAAAAATAATTTCGCCAGCCAATAATTGTCTGAGCCAAATTGAGCTGCCACCTGACAAACTTTGACTAAGCCAGTTAGACTTTTTGCATCTAAAAATAATTATATCATAGAGACACGCGAAAAATAAACGAGCCTAGAAATTAGGCTACATAGATTTTCCCTGGACACACCACATCATTATTGTGCTCGTTGCTACGATACACATGGGGGAAAGAAGCAAACAACGTAGCCTAATCTTGATCTCGCCTTACATACTTTCCTAATTCCTACGTAGGTCTAGTCAAACTTTTGTTAAATCTTCAGGGCCAGGTTGCACAAACACCAAAACCAAAGATTGATGATATGAACCAAATAGGCTATTCTGGAACAGACGGATTTACAACATTGAACGCGATAGGTTATTAGGCTACCTTACGAAAAAGTAGGCTACTATATAGTATTTTGGGACTAAATATTGCAGGAATCTTATAGGAATACTATAGTAAATTGGGATATACTACAGAAGTACTACAAGATTGCTATAGAAATAGCCTACTATAGCGGCTAGAGGATATTATAGAGGTATTACAGAACAAAACAGAAGTCCGTGATGCGACTTCCACCGTTTCCTTTCCTGTGCATGCAGTCTACATTGAAGTGAAACGTGCAGAACGTTGTCCAAAACAATACAATAACATTGTGTGTTGAGATCTAGTACAATATAGACATCTGTAGACATGAAGTGGCAACTGCCATGATCAGTCATGAAAGCTTTGGCGGCTGCAGCCTCATTTAGGTTTTGGCTGGGCCAGCTAGCCAGCCAACTAGGCCTACTTCATCAGCCAGCCGTTATTCTCAAAGCAAATGGCTTCGGGGTCTATAACACACTATCCATTGCAACATAGCCTATTTGAAACCGATCATTCCCCCTCCCCCATACACTCGTCTAGGCTAGGCTACTACAGACATCACCGCGCATCGAGGACAATTAACTGCCTCCCCACCCCCACCGCCTCTCTCTGTGCATAGGCTGTAGGCATGGCTTTTTAGGCAATGAAGAATACGCAATCATGTTTCATCGCATATGCGCGTTTCAGAATGTTTGTGAATTGTGTGAATAGAAAAAATAGAATATAGCCTATATTTATTGATGCCTTGCTTAAAAGAACTTCCGCCATGAACAAGTCGGGGATCGAACCAACATTCCTTTGGATGTGAGGCAGAAGCTCTGACCAGTGGGCTACCGTCCTCCATACAATTTTGGTTAAAATGTGTGTATCAATGCTGAATCTCGAATTCACGTAGACGTTAGCTTAAATTGTAGAAACAATAGGCCTATAGCTTTTTTTCAGCAGACATCGCAAACATATCATACACATTCACAAAACGGAGAATATCTTTCTGCTCAGCATAGCTCTCTATCTCCCTGCCTCCGATGTAGCTAGACCCTATAAGATGCTTCTCCCTAAATGAATAAAAATTGTTTTAGAAAGCCACGGTAGCCTGTAAAATGCGGCCTGAAATCCTGGCTAGGCTACTGTGTAATTGAAACCAGACTGTTCATTGTCGGCAGACTGTTCATTTTCGGCGGCGCAAACAGATAGGCTATAGCCTATATACCTATTAAATGAATAGAAATGAATTTGGGGAGTGAATTGGAACCAGCCACCCATTCACTTTTAGAGCATTTTAGTTGAAAGTCAAGTTTGCTTAAGGTTTGTTCAAGAACTCTTCCAGAGTTTTTACCTCAAACAACACAAATCAACACAAATAAATGAACAGATAACTCGAACGTGCTGTATGTCATAATGAAACAACCACAGACTATCAACAACACGGTCTGACACGAATGATACATGGCTTAGTGCAAACTGAATTTATGACCAAACGATTTGATTCGTGCACGAAGCGCCATCTAGCGATCATTGGGTGTAAGTAACAGCCTCCCAGTCTAACGCCGGTGATCCACTAGCACGCGATGCGAACTCCGCATCGCACTACTCATTCGCTACGCTACCCTCCCCGTGGACGCTTTGGTAGGCTTTGGTAGGCGTTCCCTTTTTAATGGGTGAAACAGGACAGGTACGGCGAACCAACCAAAAGCTAAATTATTGGCCGACTGTGGTAGCAGTGCAAGCCAATTTCCCACTGACAACCAAATTACTAGCAGTCTAATCTGAACACATGAACAAGTAGTTTCGTCAAGTAGCCTACTTTCGTCAACTTCAAAACACTCACCCTCATTATCAACAATCTCCGCTATCTTCCTCCGTGCTTCATTGCACATTATGCTGTCCCTTTATGAGTTCAATCATACACACAGGGAAAAGTTCACGTTCCAATATTCAGTTTTTCATTTGATATTATGGCAAATGATTTACTGGCGGTAAAGCCAAGACTACCGGAAAATGCAATGTTGTTAAATGTCAGGAGCGACCTGCTCTACTATTGGATACTCGCCTCGCGATGTGCTCGCGATGGACGGATTAATTTGCATAAAGTTGGGGATTGCTGAACTTTTCCGACGCACCGCATCCACAGCTCTCGACGCAACGTGTACCCAGAATGCTATGCGGGATGCGAATTCGCTTCTCATTGAGATGAATGGGGATAGTGCGATGCGGAGTTCGCATCGCGTGCTAGTGGATCACCGGCGTAAGGACTCAGCGGTCATTTGACCGCCTCGCCGCGCTTTAAGTAGTTCACAACAGCACGGCGCTTCTAGTAGGTCGTCAAAGCGGTCAAATGACCGGGGCGCGGCGCTTCTAGGTATAAGTGGGTCAGAACGGCGCGGCGCTTCTAGTGTTAAGTATGATCACAATGGTTTACTTAAGCAATAAGCCCCGAGAGGCCGTGCGTTATACTGTATAATCGAACAGCTAAGGGGCGTTGTTAGGCACGACGCGAAGCGTCGTGCCTAAAACCCCCTTAGCTGTTCGATTATACAGTATAACGCACGGACTCGAGTGGCTTATTGCTTTTCTATAACGGTTACCACGTCGATCTAGAAAGATTTCATGAAACAAAGGCAGATCAACGAAAAAGTAACGATGTATTCATAGATAATCATTCTTCCGCCAAGAAATATATTCCCTCCATATGAATGGTTGCCAAGCAACAACAAGACACAGCCACTGCTAGTTTTGTGCTAGCGCATTACTATAGAACGAAATGCGGTCAAGGTGTGTGTTTATCGTCCTATATACAACGGCATCGAACGCGATTCAGCCAATCATAATCAAGGACCGGAACTATCCGTTATAGAAAGACAGATATGAATGTGTATTTAAAAAACAGAATTCTCATCTTCCCCTAGATTTTTGCCCTAAACCCTAGATTTTGCGCGTTCCTGTGTAGGGTTAGGGTGTCCCATTACTTTAGGGAGCAAGTGGAAGTGCAAATTTCCCCTTGAATCCACCCTAGGCTGCACTCACTGTGATTTGGAGAGTGGACTATAATATAAAGAGTGGTGTTAGCATTTGTGTAATGGAATTGGTGAGTCTTGAAGTCCACAAAGCAGCTCTGCTTAAAGCAACACTAAAGAGTTTTTCGTACCTTAAAATAATGTTTCCAAAATAATTTCAGCGGTTCATCAACTCGTAACAGGGTGAACGGCACTTATAAGAAATAACCTGGCACTTATTTATGTAATTACTTTTCTAAAACTAGAAAATGTAATTCCATGGAAGGAATTACCATTGCATGTAAATGCAAAAATGTTGCTGACTGTGTAAAACATTGTATTAGGCCTATAGTTAAAAAGACAACTAGGCTACACAGTAGAATAGATAAATAACAATAACCCAATTACAATTCCACTGAAATTACTTGGAAAGTCACATTTAAAAAGTGATTTATGGAAATGCATCAAAATTGTGGATATAGGCTATTTTGGAAAATAACTCTTTAAAAGACTGAAATGAAGTTGCCTACTTAAAACGAGTTGCAAGAGCTGACACTTTAGTAGCCCACAGTGACGACTGGTAGGATAGCTTAGCCTTCATATAGGCTACTAATGCAGGTTAAAAGTAGGCCATAGGCTAGATTTAGACACCATGGAACACGGAATACAATCTCAAACAACGCCAAACGATGATGCAGCAACAGGTAGGATATCTAGCAATGTAGGATATTTTATGTAGGATACACATATTAGCCTACAGGATGAGCTAGTATGTTCTTCGAAGTATTTCCAGGTGTGTGATTGTCCTAATAGGAATGTACAATACGCTGTTAACAAAGGTTTTTAATTTGTGAATGATGCCGAAAGTTTTAAATGATTGCCTGGCTGGCAAGTCCTATAGCTGAAACGACTAGCGTGCTAACAAACAAACGTGAAATGATAGCAATGCAGTTTGTACTAGAAACGATTGTAAGAAGGCTTGAACCTAAATCGTGCAACTAGTTGCTTGTAACTTGCTAGTAACTTGCTTGTTGTTAGCTAAATACAGTGTTTACGTTGACGTTAGGTTAGATTGTCTTTAGCTGTTGATAACGTTACCGAGAGCAAACCGGTTACTGTAACGATATAAACAAATCAAGTAAGGAGTAGCAGGAGACAAGACGATAACGTCCTGGTTTAGCCTACAGCAGTGGCATGGTAGAATGTTTTCATAGCTAGCCTGGTGCAGCGGTGGCATTTGAATCAAAGATCCTTGATTACTGACAGCTGAGCACTGACGTAACAGTTAATCTTTACCGCCAAAGGGTCTCAACGTTGGGAATTTTAAAATCTTTTATCGTAAATATCTCAAAAAGTATAAAGTTCACAAATGTGAAAAATAATAGAACAAATCTCCGTTTCGAGACCTTTGTAGGAGTGCTTGAATGACGTCAAACGGTTCAGTGGTTCTAGAGCCTTTGATCGTTGATTTTGGTCGGAAGACAATAATAATAAGAAGAACAGTGATAACAGTACATTGCATTTACATGCAATGTAATGAGTGATACACATAATTATTCCACCAGGGGGAGTCTCACAGATACAGACTCTGCCGTTTTACAGTTTTTCTTGATTGTTAACACGCATTTTCTGAAAACATGCCTCATATTCTCAGAACTCTACACACAAATCCAAAACAACACACACAATGGGCAAAACTCCACAATTCTCCTGCAAAATGACACTTTACCTTCAAAACAATGTAATTTCTCCTCAAAATGCTCTTTTGTTCTCAAGAGACATACACAAACCATCATATATCAAGACATTTACAAGGACCAGTTGAACACTGATGTGCTCAGTGTAAAACACTGCGATGAATTGAACACACTTCTTCTCCATTCATTATAATGACTTGGGCCTTTTTTTGTTCAGTGTTACACTACAAACAGTACTACAAACAGTAGATAAGCTGATACAGTAAGTTGATATGCTTACCCTATCAATATTTTGAAATATCTCATTGTTTTCTATTATTTTTCTTTGTATTTCCCGTAATGTTATGCCGTTTTTTCTAGGACAATGCTCATGATTTCAGTTTCCTGTTCAGGAGACAGAAGCCCTTGTGTTGGTAATCTTTCGGTTGCCAAACAAATAGTAAAATACTGTAAACTGTGTAGGAATACAAAGTAGGATTACTTTCCCCAAATACTTGAAACATACTTTATTTTTACAGTCCTACAGAACAGCCCACAGGCAATACTGTACTACTATGCTCATTGAGCTGTATTGTACTGTCCGGTACTGTACTGTATTGATACGCAGCACTGCAATGTTCTAGTGGCTCGGATCTCATCAGAGATTACGGTTCTTGGCCTCCCCGTCCTCCTCCTCTTACTCTCACTCCTCTGGCTCTGCCTCTGCCTGTACTACTGCTGTAATACTAAAGCTCTGATTGCTAATTTTAAGACTGTGTGACAGGAGTTTGCCCATCTGACGAGTCAGTGTGCATGGTAGGGCAGTTAGCTTTAGAATTTGAATGGCAGTGTGTTCTTCGTGAAAACAAGAGATTTTCTTCATGAAAATTCAGAATTGTGTGTAGTGTTTTGAAAACAGTGTGTTATAGAACTGCAATTTGAGTGTAAAGCAGAAATTGTGCTTATAGTTCAGCAGAATCGGTTCAGGAGGTTGGTGCATGAGCTACATATTATGGGAATTGTGTCTCAAGTACCAGAAATTGTGTGTAAACAATTGAGAAAAACTGTAAGAGCTGTATGGGAAAGTATTTCCTATACTCGGCAGCTGTCTTTTGGAATGGATTACCTCCCAACCTTAAACAGCTGAGCTCCTCCTACTCTCATTTTAAGTCTTCAATAAAGAAATGGTTATTAAACTTATAAACAAAATAAAAAAATCTGAAGCACTAGGAATAGAAAGCGTATGGCTGTATTTCTGCTTGTCTGTCTGTCTTAGTTATTGTTGTGTTTTGTAGCGCATGTCTACTGTATGTGTCTGCTTTTGGCTTGCCTTAAAGAGACCCTATGCAACTTTCTGCAGGAGACGATCGCTCCTTGTTTACATCTGGAAGTCTGAGACGAAGAACCACGCTTGCAATTTATATATTTAAATATAGCCTATACATGTATAAATGTACACGCTAAAGCTGTCGGGGAAGCTCTGCAGAGAAAATGCAAGCATAAAACGAGCGAAAACGAAACCGAAACCAGAGATGAAATCGCCAATTCTGCATAGTTTCTCTTTAAGTCCTTATTGTCTGTTTTTGTATCTTGTTTGACCCCTTCCCCCTTTTCCTTTAATATTTTAGTCTATGTGCTGTTAGTCCCCTTCCATCCTAAGGACCACAATGGAAACAAGCCTTTGGGCTTTATTGTGTTTTTTATATCCCTTTGAACACATGATATTGTTCAATAAAGAATCAAAATGCGTTCACTTCGCGGCCCTCTATGGGCTATAACCACACTGTGTAACTATACGAGGTGGGGTGTATCTGTAGTGAAAACTTTCATGAAACATTATAATATTCGTCCGGACACGCCCACACACTATGTTACATGTAAATAGACTTCTGAAGTTCAGTTCCAAAAAAAGCTACCATCTTTGCCCAAATAAGGAGATCTGGTATCTTGAAATGTTTTTCTAGGGGGAAATAATGTGGGGATTTTGATTTATCTGTTTAACTCTCGCAGGGACGAAGAAATCAGAAATGCAGACATTTTGCTCTACACAGTGTTGTTCTCTGTGGATCCTGTCATCCCCGTTATGTGAAGACAGAATACTTTGATCTTTGCTATCCTAGATCTAACTTACAATGCAATTTACCATCGGTAGTTAGTTAGCTTCAATTAACACCTGGATCTCTCATTCTCTTTGCAAGTGCAGAAATGAGAGAGTACCCTCTCTAACCAGAGGAGGGCAGTATCAGAGTGATAGAATCTGAGAATTGTTTACTTTTAATGGACTGTGCACTTGGCTCATGAAATATCATTCCACAGCTACAGCCAAGTGTGCTTGTAGATCCTGCAGATGGCGCGTACCGGTAGTTCTTCCTCTATGGAAGTGTTTTCTGGAGCACTCTGGCTCTTGTGTCTTTGTTTTGCAGAATGGTGTGAAGCCCCTTTGAGATGATTATTCCAAAGTTCAGTGCATTTGTGCCTGCTAAGCACTTTGGCAGTGACTTCTTGGGTCACCAGCTCAACAACCTTCCAGAGAATCGTCTGCCTTTTCTGAGGTGAATGAAGCATGAATGAATGAATGAATGAATGAAGCAAGGGAGGGGTGGTGTGTGTGTGTGTATGTGTGTGTGAGAGAGAGAGTGGGTGCTTTAGTGTTGACATTCAGATAACCTAACTTTCTGGTGTGTTTGTGTGTGTGTGTGTGTGTGTGTGTGTGTGTGTGTGTGTGTGTGTGTAAAAAAATAAAAGCGGTGCCTCGCGTAAGGGTTGTTGTAGAGGACATTGTCTATGCTGACTGATGCTGTGTACAAGTGTGCGCGTGTGTGAGTGTGTGTGTGTCTGTGTGTGTGTGTGTGTGTGTGTGTGTGTGTGTGTGTGTGTTTGTGCATGTGCATGTGTGTGTGTGTGTGCAGTAGTGAGCCAGAGTGCAGTGACTTAGTGTCTGGTCTCCGTAGTCCTCCAGTCAGCCGGGCGGCTCCCCCACCGGAGAAGCTGCAGAGGAACAACATCACCAAGAAGAAGAAGCTGGTCGAGGTGTGTGGCGCTAACATGCATGCGGCGTAATGTCCGCGGGGAACAGGTGTTACTGTGCCACTGGAATGGTGAAATCAAAGTGCATTTTATTTATGACTGGCTATGTGGACCACTGCTGGCTTCATTGTGATGTTTTTCAGCTGAGATAAATCTAATACCAAGACCTAGGGCACCGCATAATTACATGGCTGGCTTTCTCTTCAATGGTGCCAAGCCACACAGTCAGGGCTGCTGTGGTGTCTGTGATTAGGGGAAGGTGAGGCATAGGGGCCTGTACAGTCTTGCAGTAAAGTCCAAAGTGGGGTCTGGGAGTAGGCATAGTTGAGGCCAGAGGTGTAGAGGAAAAAGTAGAGGTGAGTAAACGATTCTGTGATCACGGTAAGGTGGACTGCGCCATGCGGAATCGGGTTTTTAAAAAAGTCCTTCGGAGCATGTTTGATGATGGTGGAGGTTATTGTCTAATGTTTGTAACAATACCAGTGGTATTAAATGCTTCATAGAATGTTGCGAAGTGTACGTCCTGTGAATGTTGATAATACAGAGTGTTTAAAAGTGGAGAAACTCATAAGAGGTGGATAAACTCTATCTCTGACATTTCAGAGGATGGATAAACTGCGTTTACTTGCATTTAGCCTCCACGACAACCCTTGGTGAGGTATAGTATAGGGGCCTGTACAGTCAGTAATGTCAAAAGTCAAAGTTCAATGTATAGACTGGTTTGTAGCTCAGGTCTTAAAAACGAACAAAAAAAGAGAGAGAGAGAAAAAAGAACACCAACACCTACCAACAAGCAAACAACAATAATGCAACAGGACAGTGTACCACAGGGCCTTAGCCATGTGGTCAACATTTGTGTCCCAATGATATTATCTCTGAGGACCTCTCCTGGACCCCCCCCAACACCTCTACCCTGATCAAGACGCCTGTCCACAGTATCTCTTCTTCCTGAGGAGAATAAAGAGACTGTCTCCTCAGATCCTGGTGAACTTCTACCGCTGCACCATCGAGAGCATCCTCACCAACCGTGTCACCGCTGCTCTGCCTTTGACTGGAAAGCACTAGGTGGTGAAAATTGCCCAACACATCACCGGGCGGTCCCTCACTCCCCTCCATTCAGATCATCCAGGACAAAATCATCAAAGACTGTACTCACCCCTGGGCCTGTTGAAGTGTCCAGATGGCAACCTTGACATGGACAACAAGGAGGCAGACATTGTGCAGACTTTTGCCCATCAACAGCCCCCTCTCCCCCCAGACAATTGCCTGTTAAGATGTCCATGACCATGGCATGATCCTTTGGGTGGGGTGCAATCTATTTGAATTTTCTTTCATTATGACAATTTGGTTTGGGCATTGTTCAGACCTTAATGCAAAGGGGGAAAAAAACTGTACCTTGAGGTTATCAGACGTTTTTGAATCAGTCCGGCTCATGCCTGAGCCTGTTGGATTACTCATTTTGTGTTGATAACTTGCTTTTAAAAGCTGACAACAAATTATCTTCTGTCACAATACGGTAGCCTACTTAGATAATGGTTCTCATATTCATATGCACTGTTAGTAATAGCAGCCTAATGGACACTTTTAGCACACCCCAGCCCACAATCTTTTAGGGCCCATGTTAAGATTAGGCTACCTTAACCCTGACCCTAGGCTATGCCGATTGTGCGGTTTAGTTTGTCTAAACCAGGGGTAGGCAACCTATGGCACGGGTGCCACTGCTGGCACGCCGAGGCATAATCACTGGCACGCGCCACCAGCATCAGCAAAAAAAAATCTCAGACTGACAAAGTGACAAACTACGAACCCCAGATAAAAAAGCTCAGCCAGGAAAAGCAAGGACAGGGATCACACTGACTGGTAGGCAAGATATACCTTATAATTGAGACATATCCTATGATTTATTTTAGCCTCAGCCCACACGGTTTAGTTAAATAGGCCTGCTGTTGCCTATAAAATGTTGTGGCCGTTTCGTTTGTTATGCATGGCTATAATAATAATAATAACAATTACATTTTTATTTTATTAGCACATTTTCAATGTAAAGTAAAATTCCAAATTTGTAGAAGTATATTCCCGTTGTTTGTGTGTGTTTTTTAACCATTATTGTTGATAGTGGCACACTCATTGACTAGAAATTTTGAAGTTGGCACTGGAGGTCTCAAAGGTTGCCGACCCCTGGTCTAAACCATCAAGCTAATGTTATGGGAACAGTGTTCACATTAGCCTCATGTTAGTTATTGCGCCCTGATGGCTATTTAGAAAGTTTTTTTTTTTTTTTTTTTTTTTTAAGACCGCAGCAGCATCATGTCAATAATAATCGCTTTCTGCCAATTTAGGAGCAATTCACCTGTTATCTAAGTTATTCATTAGTCTGCAGGTAACTAATGATTTTTGGCTATTTGCGCTTTGGCCCATCTAAATGGTCAAAACTGCTCGTTTTCTCCATCAAATAGACTCGTTATAGCCAGGCTACATACCTAATTTTTCACATGCAAAAGAGCAACATATAGCCTATTTTGGATCTACTTCCACAGGCATAACTGCGCTACTTGAGGCTATAACGTTTTTTTCCTGACAGAATTATACAAATTTCATCTGGCCCACCTTCACCTGTCACATCCCTGGACATCTTCGCTCGTCGACTCACGCCATTAGTCCAGCTGAGCCTACATTTCAGATGTTGGCTTACGTATCAGCGCTCAGGCGCAGTACTCTCATTTTCTAAGAGAATGGCGCCAAAGGCACAGGCAGGAGAACCGGGAAGACGGGAAATTTCCAAGACGCAGTTGAGCCCTGCCCTACAGTAAACACGTCGCTGATATAGGCTACAGTAGGGTGGCGCTTGCAACTTCAGTTTCAGACTGATATTGGTGATACGCCGAGAGGTACCTGTAGGCTACCATCATGCCCAAGGTAAGCAGACAATCCCTCGTAATCGTAGTATAAAAGAAAAACTGTCAAATGCATGAGACTGCTGGAATCTCATCGTCAATTCCATGGTCGAATCTGATTTTAATCCAATCGGATCCTCCCTAACCTTTAATTAACGCAAAGATCCTTGCCTTGACCTAGCCTAACTTACTGTAATTGCTGCCACCGAAGTTCTCTGGAACAGCATTTTGACCAGTCCAATATCCTATAAACCTTAAACAAATAGTCTGCGTTCATTAAAAAACGTTGTGAGTGAGTTATTGTCTGATACATAAAAGTAGGGGAAGCAATGCTGGATCATGTTGCGGCTGTTTAGCTTCTTAGCGGGCAGTATTTGACCAAATCAACTTGCTATGTCACCAAAATGAAATATAAAAAGAAACATTTTGAACCTCACTTTATTCAATGATAAGATTTCTATACGTGAAATGTATGCACATAATTGCATATTTCATTAGATAAAAATGTACATATTTATATTTCACAAAACGTACGGGGCGGTATGTGTGTGTGTGTGTGTGTGTGTGTGTGTGTGTGTGCTTGTGATGAGAGGGACAGACATAGAGCAGGGCTCAACCATAAACAGAATTTCCCACTTCACTTTGTGCATTTCACATGCACATATCAGAAATATGCAAAATATAGCCTACAAACAGATACTCCATAGTTGCAATTTACTTATATTAGGCCTACTTAATATATTACTTAATATTACTTAACATTCAACAGTTCCCAGGGAAGTAAAATTGATGTTGAAATATTTGTTAAGTCCTGCCAAAACTACAGGGCACGCCACTGTAAAGAAACTGAAAAGCTATATGACTATATGACTTTCTGTCTTTATCACCAATTTAATTGAAAACTGCTTTGAAAATGTGCCCTCCATTTCCAGTCAACTATAGGCTATTCAACAGAAGAAGCCAGCAGCAACTGTTAATAATTATAAAATGGCTAGGCTACCACAATTAAAATGATAACTAAAATGGCTAGGCTACCACAAAAAATGATAACTCTATGGCATTATATATGGCGTTTTTATGATGTCATCCTACGTTTGAGTGACATTCGAATGAGTCAACGGTCATATTCGAAATTAAGTGGCTACTGGACATTTGAATATGACTTATTTGAATGTCACTCAGCAACAGTAGGATGACATCAGAAAAATGTACAGTTGTCTCTTAATTTTTTCCAGTATTCATACATGGAATAAAGCTCAGAGGTCTGATCGGAGTGACAGCTGGCTAAACCAATAAGACGATATATTTAGCATTAGATTTAACTAGGTCTGGCGAGCTAGACAGAATAAATCCCCATGGTAATTTACTGTATTTAACATTTCTTTTGTGAAACCAAGTCAAAACTAAATTCAGCCAGGATAGCAAAAAAAGTATCAATCTCAATTTAATCGGTTTTGTGAAGTATACCCCCCAGATTCATATGTCACAGACAAAATAGCATGTTTTTAACCATATGAGAATATCTTGCTCCAATGAAGACTTCTCTCTGGATTGTGCTACTAAATGCAACTGAACAAGTGAAGATAGTGGCAACACAATAATACTGAATTGTGACAGACTTGTGAATTGTGTTTGTTTTTCCCCTCTGTGCTACTTAGCTGGAGACTGTGCCCTATTGGAGACTCTCTGTGACTGTCCTGCGAGCTAAACTTCATCACTCACATGACTACTGTGAGTCAAAAATTTCACAAAATGTGGTTTTGCAATCTGAAATAATATTGTGACTAGCGTTTAGATTTTCATGTGAAGGAGTAGGCTGCTGTTGATTTGTAAATATTAAAAAAAAAGTGTAAAACTAGAAAATGAAACGTATGTAAAATATGTCATGCATGGAAATATCATCGAAATATTAGTTAGTCAGTCACTGCATTTGCATCTTCACACATTACGTTTCACAGTACAGAGAACAGATAATGTAGTACATGGCATGCAGAGCAGATACACAGATACATGGTGCCACAGAGACATCACACACATTTAGGAGTTGACAAACAACAGCTGGACAAGTTAAGATGTGCAGAGATCCAGACTCAGAACAGGACAGAGGAAGATGGAGGGAGAGAGACTGAGGGAGATGGAGGGAGAGAAACAGGAATATATAGGAAGAGAAGAACAAGGAGATGGAGGGAGAGAAACAGAGGAAGATAGAGGGAGAGGAATAGGGAAATGGAGGGAGAGAGAAACAGATTGACTAATATTAGAGCATTTGGTTCCATTTCTATTGGCTCTCTTCAGGGTCAGAGTCAGACTGCTACGTGATTCTGAAGCTGCCAACATCTTCTGCCCGCCCTCACCGCACCAAGGTAGTTCCCAGCACCAACAACCCCGAGTGGAATGCGACCTTCCACTTCCGCATCCAGAGCCAGGTCAAGGTCAGATCTTCACATACGTTTTATACCTCAAGTTCAAGTGAAGTCAAGTTGTTTATTTGTCACATACATTTATACAAGGTACAATATGTAGTGAAATTCTGCATATATGCTAAGACTTGAATGATTGTGTGTGATTGAATGTACGTGTAGACATAAATAAACATAGAGTATAAATAGGAGATGGAAGGTAAGTGTTACTGTGATAAGTGATATGTATGTACAGTATGGATGGATGTCAAATAAGTATGCTTGTGTGATGCAAGCTGATATGCATGACTAACTGCATTGAGGTTTTGTCATCATGCCATATTAGGCGGTGAGCTACACCCACCTCCCAACAAAACCATATATATTTTTGAAAGGACTGGATGTGTAGAATATGAATCTGAATGTTAACACTGAAAAAAAATTGGGTTGGACTACCTGTTTTAGGGGAACCCTAAAACCGATATTAAGCGATTTTTTCATCAACAAACTTTAAAAATGATTTTGGAATCATATGCAGCATACTGTCAAATGTACATGTATATAGTAAATGTAACAGAGCGCTAAGAACCTCCTGTTTACTGAGTTAACAGAGTTACAGTATATCACGTTATGGCTGCCTCTTCAACTAGCAGAAAAGGCATAATATGGGCCTATTGTGGCATATGGGCTTATTCAGACCTCCATGTGATTTTTTTCAAAGAGCTTTATTCCATGTATGTATACTATTTGTTATGTTTATTTGCTCGCAAAATACCACAGCTAGTCTACATAATGCCATGGGGTTATCATTTTAATTGTGATAGCCTAGGTATTTTATAATTATTAACATAGACTTGACTCTTCTGTTGATAAACCATTTGATGAATAGCCTATACTGCTGTTCAGTCAGGACCACTTTGTCAAGATAGTTTATTACTATTTGCATAGTGTTTCATTTGGCGGTATGGCTCTCTCTTCTGGGAGCACCCTGCCCTTCCATGTGCACACATGGAAAGCCTAAGGCAGAGGGAGCAGCAAGACAACCCCCCATAGGTAGGTACAGACCAGAACAGACATCAATGACAACAATTACACATGAATAAGTCAGATGTGCAGTATGAGGAGGAGATGGGGTGGAGGTGGGTTGCAAACAAGCTGGCAGAGAAAGTAGCAAGAGTAGACAGGCTAAGCAGCTTTAAAAAAGGTGCCCTGAACGATCTCCATCAACATAAGAGCAAGTGATCAGCTGATCAATCCGCTGAGCAGTCAGCTGAACAGATAGCCAAGTTGGCTGGGTGTGACTCCATGGCTTGCCTGAACTAATACTATGCTCCACTAGCTGATGCAAAAGGATGGCAGATTTCCAAAAGTGTTTTTAGTGAATTCAGTGATAAAGACAATATAAAGGCATTATACAGTATAGCCATACTATACAGTATGTGTCTCTTTACAGTGGTGTGCTCTTTCCTCAATGATGTTGTGTGCCTAGATGAGAAAGCACTAACACTTGGGTGCTTACGTAAATGTATATTCATTCAAACTCTCGCTCTACTCTCACTGTAAACAGAAACAGCTGTTTTCCCCATAAAAAATAGAAAAGCCTCACTTCCTTGTTAGTCTATCAAAAGCTGTTGCTCATTTGGTGTGACTGATACTATTTTCAGCGTCTTTATTTTTTTCATTTCAACTGTGTCTTCTTTTGAGGGAAGACGAGAACGGGCATGTACAGTATCCTAAATTACTTACACCTAGCGTGACCTAGTCGCTCCTACACGTCCTTGCTTGACAATGACGTTCAATAAAATATGTTGAGCTAGGATGGCCAGACAATGCTACTGTAGGTGAAGCCTCACTTTACCAGCATTAGGCTACTATCGGTCATTTTGCCTAATGAGCAGTGCATACAGTATCCTAGAGTGAAGTTGAAATGAGAAGAGACAGCATAGCCATAGGATATTTGGTAACAATGAATACAACACATGTATTTCATTATGTTAAGTAATAGCAGGCCATGGTAGGCCGACATACTGTAGTCATTTGTGGAAAACATTCTAAAACCTTAGCAATTTGTTCTAAAGGGAAAAGGAAATTGCTACCATTATGTGCACAAAAGACTATAGATGTGGAGGTTGAAGAGACAGAGAAGTGAGAGTGACTGAGAAACGGCAAAAGCTCTGTAGACAGGGAAAGCACATTACGTTACACCGTGTTCTAATCTCATGCGATGCAAGCAAGCGTTAATGCCGAAATCAGTTTGATGGCTTTGTTTTGTTACATTGGAATGTGCTAACGTGATACAAGGCGACGTTTTGAGCAGAACGTTTGTCAAACGCCCTGTTTTTATTTTCGTTCTGTTGCTCAGATTGCTCTGCTATTTTGAAGGAGAAATATGACGCAATTGAACAGCATGTTTAAGGGATTCAGTGTGTGCTGACAACACAATAATAAGCCTCAGTCAGACACTTGTAAGCAGTTAGGATAAAATTGTCTTATGCAAAACCATCTTGACTTTGTTTTCTGTGTTGCTTTATCTTTGCCAGCCCTTCGCCAGCTGTTATTCACTCTTAATACACTACCTGGTGTATTAAACATAGAGGCCTGTCACAGGCAAAAAGGTTAGCACCCAACAGGTTTTAAGAAATCTAGTTGGAATCAGAAAATGTATTTTGTTTATTTTCTGTGGCCTTTGTCTGTATTAGAGGTGTTTGTTATGAGTTTAGCTTAGCTTAACAGTGTTGTGGCATTTTCTGAGTGACTTAAATGTTTCTTGGTGTTTTGAGCCCCCAATGTTGTCTTCAAGGCAGCGCTGCCTGGCAGACACTAGGGTCAGACATGGCTTAAGGTTAGGATAAGGGTTAGGGGTAGGGGTAGGATTAGATGCCTTTAAGTCGACAGTGGCAGCGCTGCCTGGAAGATGACGTTGGGGGCTCAAAACACCATTGAGCGATTTAAATACTGCAGTGAATTACCTCAGGTTCACTGCTTTGAACGTCAACCTTTTCAAAGTTTGAAATTGAAGCAGATATTTGCAGGCAAACAGTGTTGTTTTGGTGTGGCAGAATTGCAGATGAGTGGGGGCGCTGTGGCACAGCAGGCTACAGCGTCCGTACCATTTACGGGTCCGAGTGCCCACGGGGACCCAGGTTCGAATCCGGCCTGCGGTCATATCCCGATCCCGCCCCATCTCTCTCTCCCACTTGTTTCCTGTCTACCTCTTCACTGTCCTATATTAATAAAGGCAAAAAGGCCAAAAAATATACTTAAAAAAAAGAATTGCAGATGAGAGTGGTCTATTTGCCATGACTGTGAAATTGGCTGCAGTGGAAACTATAAGAAAGACACAACTTGGCAGGGCATGATCCCTTGGCCAACATATCGCATTTTCAGATACTGTACATAATCATGCAGAAAGACTTTTCTCCTCTTATCAACAAGCAAACGACACCACAACCTACATACAGTAGTTTTCACTTCACTAAGTGGAAAAAACATTCTATTGATTCTGATATATCTCCCAGAATGTTCCCTCTTCTTTTCTCTTCCAGAATGTTCTAGAAATGCAAGTGTACGACGAAGATCCATTCATGCCAGATGATCTCTGCTCTGTCGTCATGTTTGATATCTGTAACCTCACCTTAGGCCAAAAGCAGACGAAAATATTCATCATTAATGAGAAGGTAAATCCCTCAAATTGAAACATAAGCTTAGGCAATGTAACCTTTAATAGACTGATGCACAAATATACTCTATGTATGAAGAAAGAGGAATGCCGGTGGTGCAACACAGATGTCTTCTTTAGGATTTATTTAAAAGGTGCAAAACATGACTAACGTTTCGACGTTACAAACGTCGAAACGTTAAAGGGGATTCTGGGGAATTGAGAAAATCACACCCCTACCCAGGGGTGGTGACATCATCAAAAAACTCCTCTGCAGGGAAGCTTTTTGGATACATGCACTCGGCACTTTAGAACCTTCAGGTCTAAATGAAGAACTAAATCTATCCTGTTTTCTGTAATGCATCTTGTATTTATAGCTATAACTTTCTTTCCCCCCATTATATTGTGGACAATGTATACCTGTTTGTAATGTTTCTTTACTTTTTTGTGGGCAAGTTGCCTTTAATGACAGATGTTGTGAGTGTGCCCTTGGTAATTCTGGGTGTATCTGCGGGTTACCAACGCCCCTCTCTGCCCAATCACACCTGATAGTGATCCTTATCAGGGACTTACTCCCAGTCTTTCTAAGGTCGAAACGTTAGTCATGTTTTGCACCTTTTAAATAAATCCTAAAGAAGACATCTGTGTTGCACCGGCATTCCTCTTTCTTCATGCGCCTCTGTCCTGGCCTGGTTGCACCAGATTGTCACACTACTGCAGAAGCGCGGAGAACTTCCCTTTGTTTGCTGATATACTCTATGTATGTTCACATCTGACATGTTTTTTTATGCTAACTCAGATAAAAGATGAACTGTGGGTTGAATTTGAGATGGTGGAGAGGTAAGAAAATAGACATATAAGAATGCATTGTAATCAAATATACCTTAAATGTATTCTGGCTATCACCATACTAATGTAAGCTCAATCTTTTAAGATTGAACATTAGTATGGGGAGGCTGCTCTTTGTTTGCACTGCATGAGAGGTGTGCTCTCTCGGAGGAGGGGCGGGACTGTCAAGCTCTATTGGCATCGTTCAAATCATGACTCCATGCACTTGGATAATCCTTCAACCAATCAGACCAACGATCCCGTGCATCTTTTGGATAAGCTAGTTTGTGATTGGAGCCAAAGGTTCTGTCAGAGAACAGAGCAGATGTGCAGGTTTCAAGCCTGAGCTGCCAGGCGAAATCCAAATTCGCCGGCAGGTCAGGCAGGGTTCACCCAGCCTACCTTAAATAGTACATAAGCAAATATTTGGAATTAACCAAAAAATTATATATCACATTTATGTCAAGTTGAGGTACATCTACAGTATAATGGTGTAACCTGCACGACAGGGTAATTGCCTATACTTATACAAGGACAGTCTAATCTAATATCTAAGTTCAGTGAAGATTGGTATAGGTTATTGCTAGACCAGATTCTAGTTCTCACCCCAAAAGACAACACACACACCCGTGGTTAAGTCTATAATAAAAAATAAATCATTTATTTTCACAGTTCAATGTCATTCAATTCAGTGTAAGTTATCTCAATATCAGTATTAAAAGTATTAGGTTGTGTCTATTTTGCTAATATATTCTGTTCTAATATTCTGTTTATTATCTTTATATATTTATATATTTATATATATATATATTTATATAAATATATATATTTATTCTATTTATTTCTATATATTTATTCTATTTATATTTTATTTAAAATCTTATTATAGATTATCATTTAAACTAAATGAAACCCAAACAAAATAAAATATGAGTGCACTCAAAAAATAATAAACATAAGAAATGAAAAGGGGGAAAGATTCAATCCAACTTGTGCAAGGTGTACTGTCCAGATCCTACCACAATCACAAGGGTAAGGGGATGGTGATATGTGACAGGCAGTCCAACAGAAAGGGCAAGTTGATGTAGATGGTGATGATGATGAATCTGAATCCAAGACGACGGGGGAAAGTCCAGACAGGAAATCCAAGGTTCCAAGGGTGAAGCAACGGGGTTCCAGTAGGCTACAACGGGGTTCCAGTAGGCTACAAATGTAAGGGGGAAAGTCTTCTTTCTTCCTTGTTGTCAACGGTGATAATCGAAGATGATCTTTATATTGTTTTCAAAGGTCGCGTCAAAGTATCTAAGTAGGCTATCGTGTGCGCATCAAAGTATCCAAGTTTCCAAGTGTTCGTATAAAAGTATCCAAGTTTCCAAGTGTTCGTGTTTTAAATTCTTCTTGAACTTTTCTTTCCGTGTCTCATCAGACGTAGAGCTATTTCTTCTAATTCACTGCATGGTTGACGGTTTCCTATTGTTTTCTTTTAGATTTTCTCGTGCGCCCTCTGCTTTACATTGCGCATCACAATAGCAAGTGTCAATTCATTGGGTTACAATGGCAACATTTTTCTATGCTTTCTATACCCTGGCATAGAACATTGAAATGGAGAAGACCAACAAGTCCTGTATCCTGGAAGTCTTGTAGCGTTGGCCTCAATTATGTTTTGATTAATCCACTAAATAGTCATACAAGTGTATCTTTAGATTGTAAGCTCTGTAGAGTGTAGATAGCCATCATGGACTCTAAGAGGAGGGAGTGGTTTAGGAAATATATAGTTCACAATGAGTTGTTTGTATAAAAAACTGTCATGCATTGTTGAACAATAGACTTGTCTTTCTGGTTTGCAGTGTTGAAGATCCTGGGATGTACATGTCAAACGGAGTCCTGGTGGTATGTGCTATTCTCTTTGTTGTATTTAAAGGCACGGTCCACAATTCTCCCCAAAGTTTTTTGATGTCAGTGTATATTACAGCCAATCGAAGAACATCCCTCCCTT
>NC_085011.1:29759068-29824068 GCF_963854185.1 Sardina pilchardus | reverse complement strand
GAAATGCTCACTAACACAAATTTAGACAGATTTGTGAACAATATTTGAGAGAAAAAGGCCTTTTGTATTTATGGAGGAAGTCTTAGATCTTTGAGTTCAGCTGGTGATAAGTGGGGGCAAAAACAAAAGTGTAAAATTTTTAATTTTGTTCAGTGTATATGGTTCATGTATCTAGTGTAAATTCTACTCTGCTATAAGGGGTCGTTCACACCAAGAACAATAACTATAACCATAACGATAAAAGTGTTCACACTGACCAGTGATGAAAAAGTCTCTCTTCGTGTTAACAAATGTGATGGCTAAAATGTGATGGGTTGTTATCGGCTGTTAGCTTTTTATCGTTCTCAAAATCGCTCTGAAAGTGATCCCCAACGATATCGTTCTTCATGTTGTTATCATCATAGCTTATGTGTGAACGTCGTCACTGATATTAACGAGAGCAATTTTGTTTATAGTTATCGTTATAGTTATCATTCATAGGTTTGAACGGTCCATAAAGGGGAAATTGTTCAATATTTTCTTCATTCATCTTCTGTCATCAGGGTGACGATACGGTTCAGCCAATCAGTCTCTCACCGGATTCTTTGAGGCCAGTCAGTTCTAAGCAGGAGCTTAAATTGCCTGTTGGAAAGGTAGTACACTTATTCATCATTTGTAAGCATTTATCTTATTTGATTGTATGATTGTTACTTCATTTCTTAGTCTCAGAAACCAAAGCATTTTTTTTAACAAAATGGAAATGGCCAATTTTTGGCAGGATTTTGTTGACCTGGAACTGAAGAGTGAAGAAAGGTAAAACATTCCCCTATGATCTACAACTAGCCCATAATATTCTCTAGTCTGTTCACTGATAGAGGTATAGACTGGACATCCTTTGGAATTAGCGATATAGTGAGCGATATAGTAGAAGCTCACCACTACTTTAAAGATTCCACCTTTCACATCAAGCCAACATTCTATGTAATGTACAGTACCTAGAACTACTAACAGCTGGACATGGTCAATTTAACACTTGCCACTACCTTCATATTATGCCATTTTTACATTTCAGTCACTGGTAACAATAATGGAGTTCAAGTGAAATAAATGTTCTGTTACTATTGTTCTCCTGACTGCTGTTCTGTGACTGCTGCCCTTCCAGCTCTGAGCAGGAGCTGGCGGTGCGTCTGGACTTTGACATCTCATCAGCGGAGAAGCACTTCCTGGAGAAGAGGAAGGTGGTGGTGGGTCGGGCTCTACAGAAGCTGCTGGAGCTCAGCTCTCCTCCAGACACAGATAAGGTACAGTGTGTGTCCCAATTCATATTACAAGAGCCAGACTATAAAAGAAGGTTGTAAAAACATTTATCAAATGACTGTAAAAATGTAAAATATAAAATGAATTGACTGTATGCTACTGTAGGTCCCCCTGGTGGGTGTGGTTTGCTCAGGGGGAGGGACCAGAGCGATGGCTGCCACCTTTGGAAGTCTGAAGGGTCTCCAGACTTTGGGGATCTTGGATGCTGTCAGCTACATCACCGGGGTATCTGGGTCCACATGGTGAGTCTCCTTGAATAGTTCATTAACATCACCTGCTAGCAACAAGCTGTCCCCAGTATGTTTTTTTCTTTTAAACACAAAATTACATTTTTCAGGGCCATGTCTGTCCTGTACGATAATGCTGATTGGTCGCAGGGAGACCTTAGCACGATCACTGAGCCAATAAAAGCTGAGATGATTAAGAGGTACCAGGACATCCTGTCCACTGAGCAGCTATCATACTACTTCGAGGAGATGAACCTTAAAGAGAAGGAGGGGCATCCGGTGACCTACATTGACATGTGGGGTCTGGCGATCGAGCACCTCATCCATGGGAAGGTACAGCAGAGTGTACACAGACAAAGGCTTGCCTTGCACATAGACAAAGACACAAACATGTATAAAACGCCACACTGTCCTTTGTTATGCTCCCTCCTCCTACACCAGGGGTCGGCAACTACAGTATTTCTCTTAAAAGGGCCATTTTTTTACCAGAGATTTAAAACAATTCTGTCCAGGGCCGCAAAGATATCGGAACCGGAATCGGAATGTTTAAACTGAAAGAAATCAGTTTAAACATCTCCATCTTTATTAGCCTTAGGTATATGGTATACTCACCATACTCTGCATATATGCAACATTTCCACCAACTGTTAATGTTTTGGGACAGCTTGTAGCTTAACGGCTATATGAAATATTTGTAACTTCCATTTTTAGAGAAAGCCAGGGAGCCACTAAAGAGGAGGGCAGCAGGCTACCCCTGCCCTACGCCACACACACACAGACAAACACACACACGCACACACTACAAATAATCTTTTTTCAAACTGTCAACAGTTACTCAGTTACTCAGTTGCCTCATCAGCAATCAGTAGATTTTGCAAATCGTAAAGCCAAGTTTCTGCTCCTCACAACGTTCAGAAATGGGAGACTACCCTCTCTGACCAGAGGAGGGCGCTATCAGAGGGACAGAATCCTCTGCCCATCTACACAGCCGTGAACACGAAGACCAAAAGGAGTGTCACAGAGAAAGGTAGGCATTAAACGCTGTTCTATATTACAGATAGATAGATAGATAGATAGATAGATAGAAAGATAGATAGATAGATAGATAGATACTTTATTGAACCCCAAGGGGAAATTCAAGGTCGCAGCAGCTTAAGACACCACACATACAGTAACATACACTACATTGTAAAAAGCAAATCAACAACTCAACATGACTAAAAAGAACAGTAAAATTGCCTTGTGTTAAATGTTTAATTTGTTAATTAATATGACACAGCAGCAGCATTCAGTGCACTTGTCTCTCTGGAAGGGAACCCTGACACAGCCATTGGGTCTGGGGATTTCTTCATATGGCAATGTCTTGTCGGGAACCTCTGCTATGCTCGTAGTACTGTACTTGAAATCCCTCCTTTTGTCAGAATTCAAGAGAGAAAACCTAGAATCCAGATCTTTGGATTGTGAGTGTGTGTGTGTGTGTGTATATAGATAGATACTGTAGATAGATAGATACTTTATTGATCCAAAAGTGTATGTGTGTGTGTTACCGTCATGCCATTGTAGAGTGGTGTGAATTTAACCCATATGAAGTCGGCCTTCCCAAGTATGGTGCATTTGTGCCCACTGAGGACTTTGGCAGTGAGTACTTCCTAGGTCATCGGGTCAAGAGACTACCAGAGATTCGACTGCCTTTCCTGATAGGTAAGAGATGAATGAAGCAATGGAGGAGGAGAGGCTGTGTGTGTGTGTGTGTGTGTGAGAGAGAGAGACTGAGAAGGTTATATTCAGCATGTTTATTTCTATTTCTCCATATTTAGTTTCTGATGTGTGTGTGTGTGTGTGTGTGTGTGTGTGTGTGTGTGTGTGTGTGTGTGTGTGTGTGTGTGTGTGTGTGTGTGTGTGTGTGTGTGTGTGTGTGTGTGTGTGTGTGTGTGTGTGTGTGTGCGTGTGTGTGTGTGTGCGTGTATGTGTGTGTGCGTGTGAGTGTGTGTGTGCGTGTGTGTGTGCGATTCGTAGGAATGTGGAGCAGTGTGTTCTCCCTCAACCTGACTGATCTGTGGCGACATACCACTGGCTTTGCTCCATCCTGGATAGGTGGTGGGCCTGATGTGACTAACACAGGTACTGGTGCTCCTTTTAATACAGTAGAAAAGCACAGCAGTGCTTACTCCACGGAGCTGCCAGTTTATTGATATGACTGACTGATGGTGTTTATGGTGGATCTTAGTCTGCTGTGGCAGATTGTTCTGTGAAGTGTTGTGTAGTGTCTGATGGTGTTTTGTTTGTGTGTGTGTGTGTGTGTGTGTGTGTGTGTGTGTGTGTGTGTGTGTGTGTGTGTGTGTGTGTGTCCTCTCCAGAGACTGACAGCAGGCCATCCACACTGGACACCTTCCTGATCAAACCAGCCTCCTACATCACACAGAGCATCACCGGCTTCTTCACCAGCCGACCAATCGTCACCCAGATTTACAACTTTATGCGAGGCCTCTATCTCCACTGGGACTACAACAGCAAGTCCGGTTTCACCGTTGGACAAGGTAATATCCTTATGTAGTATTGTACATACAACATACGCATCATTATAAAATAATAAGGTATGCAATATGAACTGTACATACTGTACTGTATATGTCATATATAAGTAGGCTATGTGTATGTGCGTGCGTCGTGCGCATAAGGCTGCATGATCAATTTGCCATTTTGCCAATGAAATGTAAATGTACTTCCTCCTTCCGATCCAGACACACACCCTGATGCATTTCCAAACCAGCTGACCCCAGCTGACCAATTCCTGGATCTCGTGGACGCAGGGTTTTCCTGTAACATGGCGTTTACCCCTGTGCTCCGAACCCACAGACGCATGGACCTTATCCTGTCCCTCAACTACTCCTGGAATTCAGACCAGTTTAAGGTACGTATCTCCCCTGCTCGCAGAAATGCACTCTGGGAGCTCACTGTCTCTCAGTACAGCCACAAAGGTGTGTCACAGACTGGCGCTGTATTTACAATGCACAGCTGGGGTTGTGTTTTCTGACATTTACAGTTTATCATTCATTTTCATTTTCAAAAGAACTGGCCACATTACTCCAAGTGACAGAAGAAATAGATCACTAAATGGAGCAGGACCTAATTACCCATCAGACATGCTTCAGCAGTGCACACACTTTATACAGTAGATCTCTCAGGTCTAAGGAAAGAAAACCTGTTAACCTGTATTCACCATGTTACTGTAAGTAAAGCTGACATCAAAAAGGCCCCCCCAAAAAATCTATACTTAAGACCAAACTCTTCTCAGATGCCTTCTGCTAACTGGTCATGCATACATCTTGTTATTGCTAAGTTACAAATTCTGAATCTGCCTTTTAAAGGTAAACTATGCAGGATTGGCGATTGCAACGCCAGTTTCGCTTTGGTTTTTCGTTTTCTCTCGTTTTATGCTTGCATATTTCTCTGCAGAGCTTCCCCAGAGCTTCCCCCGAGCTTTAGCGTGTATATTTTACAAAAGTCCTCAATCGGTCAGTCTGCCTTTTCATGAGCATGATCGAGACTTCACATGAGACTTCCTGGTCCATGGGTGCGTGCCCGAGGATTCCTGAAGTTGCAAGCGTGGTTCTACGGCTATAGACCACTAGGGCGGCCGAAAAAAACGTCGTTTGACCGGTATTGACTCATTTAATCATATGTAACAGTATGAAATGAATTGATTAACTGAAAAACGTTGCATAGTATACCTTTAATTATAACATTTTGTGTATTTTATGTTTTGGTGCTCTCTTATGTGTTTATTTACTCTTTGCTTTTGTTTCTGTAAAGCACATTGAATTACCCCTGTGTATAAAAGTGTGTGACTTGACTAAACTGCATATCAGGTGCTGAAGAAAACTCAGCAACACTGCACTGATCACAAGATCCCGTTCCCTCAAGTCGATTTCAGCCGTGTGGAGAAAGAGCCCATGAAGGAGGTGTACGTGTTTGAAGACAAGAATAATCCCAAAGCTCCCATTGTGGTTCACTTCCCCATGGTCAACCTCACCTACAGAGAGTTCAAAGCCCCAGGTTAGTGGACACCAGCCCAACCACTAACTATTGTATATGGGACAGAGAGAGAAATGTTGTTTTCAGAGGGTTTTGTCTCTCATGTTCCTGAGTATATTTGTGCTTTTTAAAAAATAAGAATATCATGGAAAAAAACCCTTAATTTACAAAAATAGCAACCTACACCTGTCTGTGAAATGCAATTGCATTTTTAGCCCTGAACAAGCCTGTTTAGGAGGTACATGTATTTAAGCAAAGGTGGAATGTGCGGAATGTTACATTCGTCCCTCCTGGTCGGGATCGGTAACAAAATGGCATGAATTGAACAATGTAGGAGGGTTTTAGGATATTAAATAGGCTACCACCCGAAACTGAGAAACAGACCAGGCCTCTATTTGAGACTGGCATTTATTTATCCAAACCTGTAGCAACACCAGACGTGTAAAAGGCTTTTGCCTTTAATGACAGGACAGTAGAGAGTGACAGGAAGTGAGTGGGAGAGAGGGCAGGGGTGGGATCTGGAAAGGACCACGGGGCGGGAATTGAACCGGGGTCGCCAGCGTATGGTGTAGATGCCCCAGCCAGTTGTGGCACAGCCGGGGCCGGCAATGGACTTTTTGACTATATTCTAATTTTTGAGATGCATCTGTTTGCTTCATGTATAGGCTACTCAACACATACAAATATATCTTTGGACAACCAGTGGATGCATCCTTACTGTTTTGCATAATGTTATTGACTTAATGACTTTTGCTAGCGATTAGGACTGAATGTCTCTTTGTTTTAAGGGGTCATTCTCCTGCTCGTCATTTGAAGGTGTCAGGAGAGTGGGATGCCAATTGATGCATTTGTAATAAATAATACAAATAATAAAAGAGACATGGGTGAGTTGGAGGGGGGGGGGTTGTTCAGCTCAGTTTTAACTTCATCTTCCTGCTTGTTATGTTAAGGTGTCCAGCGAGAAGGGGCAGACGAACTGAAACAAGGAGACGTGGACGTCAGCACTGACGATTCACCTTATCACACTATGAACCTGGCCTACCAGCCTGAGGACTTCCAGAAGCTGATGGATCTTTCTTCCTACAACGTCCTGAAGAACAGCGACATCCTGCTGTCAGCTCTACGCAGGGCGCTACAGAGAGAGAGAGTCCATGAGGACGAAGATGAGGATGGACACAAAGACCACTCCTGCGCCTGAGGAGACCCCTCTGCGTCTGCCATTTACCGGTATATAGGAATGACCATGGCTACAAAGCAACGTAATTTATTCTCAGTCATATTACATGTTAAAGCAATGCTGCGCTGGAGGAGTTTGCAGCTTTTTAAGCTTTGGATATCATCATTTTGGTATTATCATCATCTGTACAGTAACTCATGTCCATTCTATTCACGTGGAAAAACATAAAATCTATAAAGAATCTATACATTCTTTATAGATCAGTGGGAACAAGCCGGAGAGAACAAGGAGAGAGGTTGAGAAGGGGCCTTACCATGTACTTGCCATGCAGTTATCTCTCTTCCCTGCTCTACTTCCAGCTTATTCTACCACATTCTCCCTCTTATACATTTCCATTAGTACTTTAACTTGTAGCTTAATGGCAGTCAAAGTATAGCCAATGTGGGTTAATGCACCTCACAAATTAGCACTGTGTCCTTTTTTAATTGTGTAGTGTACACTATTTTGTTCGACATATCTTGCATATGCTGTACGGTAATTTCCTATATATTACAATACACAAAACACATCTGGGAATAATTTACACATGTAAGGCAGCACCTCAGTGAGGCACCTGCTAGGCGTATGGTGGCAAGTACAGTGCAGATACACACACACACTATGTTTTTAGTTTATTTATCCATTTTAGATTTATTTAATCATATTTATCTTGCTTTTAGAGTGTGAAAGGCATGTGTGCATGTATGTATGTATGTATGTGTGTACTGTATGTATGTATGTATGCTTGTAGTACCCAATCACATAGTTCTATAAGTTCCCCCACAGGAAAAATAAAGTTATCTTGACTTGACTTGACTCTTGTATCCTATGTTATGTGTGTTGTAATATCACTTTCCCTACAGATCTGAACAGTATTTGGGTGGTTGACATGACATGGCCTTTTTTTGGTCCAGAGTGTCAAACTGAAGTAAAGAAATGTCTAATCTGCAAATAAATGTGGTTATATTGTTCAGAAAAACCTGCTTTATATGAACATATGGACCATTTATGCCAGTCATATTCCTATTTCTCAAAATTTTCAGCCAAACCAGGAAAAGCTCATATGGCGTGACTGTCCCGAGCCCATTTCATAAAGTTTGATTTTGAATTAAAAAAAATCTAATTAATATATTTTCCCATTACTTAAATACAATGAATACTAAAGATGTCTACTTGTAAGTCTGTAGTGTTTAAAGTCCAGGCATAATATTTTTGAACAAGCCATAAACAAAAACATTTTGTCCCAAAAATCAATATCATATGGTGTGACCCTAAATTATGTTTTTTAAATGTGCAATTGTGTGGAGACCTTTAGGGATAGGGGGTCCTTCCTCATTCAGGAAGTATAATAACTTCTCAGAAGGACATTGAAAGTTTACGTGTTGAGTTATCTCTCATATTTCTTTCAATAAATCAAGTATTTCCAGCACTCCTATCTCAGTTCCACTTTTCGCTGTCTTTTGGTGTGACCCATTTTTCAGGAAAATTTCAAAAGTAAATAGTTTTTTGGTCAAAATTACCTTTACATCTATGTTACCATGTTAAAGTGAGCATATGATTTTGGTCCTAGCATGTAGCCTCAAGACTCATTGTTCTGCTAAGTGCATGAAACCTCATATGGAGTGACCCCATATCATATGGTGTGATGGGGTTTTGCTGTCACACTATATGATTTATTTGTCACACTATATGATATAATCTGTATTTTCCTACATAAATAATGTTTTTTTCAAACATATGTTTAATTAATAGTTTAGTGTTATACATATTTTAACATATTTAACATTTTGTTAACATTTATTATTTAATATGTGGCACCTATTACCCAAGTGCTATACAATATCTGGTGGAATTCTGTTTTACAAAGTTCTGAGTTTTTAACAGCGATCCTTTATGTGATATATTTGTCTTAAACTGTGATTTATTGTTTGTGAAATGCATATATTCACATTTTTGCGTTAACAGATTGTTATTTGGTGTAATTTATCATATGGTGTGACACCATATCATTTGGTGTGACATCAAAAAACATCAAGAAATTATGAAAATAAAAAGGCTTTCGGAGTCTAAATCATACAAATCTGAATGTAACAGATAGGAAATAGGGTCAGCAAACATTGTATGGATTTCATTTCTTTTGTATCAAGATATGACCAAATTAATATGAAGTTTATTGAAAGATTAGGGACAAATGCCTTACTTTGTGTATTGATGAATACATATACTGTAAAATATAATACATTTCCACAAGGAAATGCTAGATCTTGATGAAGTAAAGATAGAAGATTATGATACACTGACTCACATAAAAAATATATACCCCATCATAGTTTTACACACAATAACTTTCATGTCACACCATATGATAATTTTAGTCACTAACACAAGACATTAGTGAATAAATATGAATTCCAATACAAATTCTAAAAGATCATACATATTTTGGGAATAGGAGAGTCAGTACAACATAACTAAGTGATTTCCATGCATAATATCTGAATTTTTTTTCAAAAACTTTTTTTCGGCCTAAAACGTCAACCACCCACTTGCATGTACAGTATCTGTGAGAGCTGGGGGTGGTGGGCCACTAGTTTAGATGGGGTGGATACAAGGATACAAGGATAAGTGCTTATTTGTCGCATACATAGAAATACTAATGTAAAACATGTTGTGACATTTTATTTGGTGTTCAGCTTTTTCTGTGTGAGTGTGAAGAAAGAAAGATTAAGAAATATTTGTGATGAATAGGAAGAGAGATTATAAAGTGCAGTGTGTGTAGCCTCCATGTGCATGTGTGTAAAAAGTGTAAGCGCAGGATATTTAGTCTTTTTCAGGAAACGGATGGTTTGAGGAAAGAAGCTCCTCCTCAGTCTCTCTGTTCTGGTCTTGTAACAGCAGAGACGATTGCCTGACCTCAGTGTTTTGGAAAGTCCATGGCTAGGAATAGGATGTGAGGAGGGTGGGATATGGGGATGATAATGTTTGTAAGTTTGTAGATTTTTATGATGTACATGATGTTCATCTGTCTTAGTCAGTGTTTCGTTCCACCTGCCGAGGGACTACAAGTGGAAATTAGCAATGTTCTACAACCTGGCACAATGCATCACTCCTTGTTTTGTACCAGGTTAATGTTTTTTTTTTTGAGAGAAAGAGCGAATGTCTAAACACATAGCCAATGTATTTGGTCAACAGGTAAGCATGTTTCAAAAACAACAAGAAAAATGGGATTTTAATGGCATGGGATTTTTAATTAGGAGTGGGTATCCATTCATGTTTTGTAGATTTAAGTTGTGCACCATAACTTTAATCAACTTCATAAAGTCTACTTAAAAACATCATTACATGTTCTTAAAATGTTCTTATGTAATCGGTTACCATTTATATTTCAAAATCACACAATTAGAAGGATTTTCTCAGGGGCATGGGTGCCCTTACAGAAATGTCAGGGTTCTGACGAACAGTTGCTGCTAATCTGCGGCAAGATCATATTTTCACATGCAAATTAGGTTTCTGGCAAACAGTTGCGGTTAACTTTTGGCAATGTTGCAGCAGCAATGTCATATGCAATAGTTTCATCACCTGAAGTTCCCTGGAAGTTTGCTATTACTGGTTAAGTGTGGTGGCGAATCATTGGCAACACATTTGCCACTAATTCTGGCAAAACTCATTATTACTTCTGGCAATATTTTCTAGTGAACTCATTTGTTTCCCATAAATCACCCAAACAAAGTTTGCTGCAAATTTGCCGCAAGCATTTGACTTACGTAAGCAAGCCTGTCCCCGTCTTCATGGACTCGCTCTCTGTAGCGCTCTGCG
Organism: Sardina pilchardus; assembly: GCF_963854185.1. Classification (NCBI taxonomy): domain Eukaryota; kingdom Metazoa; phylum Chordata; class Actinopteri; order Clupeiformes; family Clupeidae; genus Sardina; species Sardina pilchardus. Next base: position 29,813,478 of record NC_085011.1, on the reverse strand, counting down.
TAGAGCTGACAGCAGAATGTCGCGGTTGTTCAGGACATTGTAGTTAGCGAGATACATCAGCTTCTGGAAGTCCTCAGGCTGGTAGGCCAGGTTCATAGTGTGATAAGGTGAATCGTCAGTGCTAACGTCCACGTCTCCTTGTTTCAGTTCATCTGCCCCTTCTCGCTTGACTCCTTCAACAAGCAGAAAGATGAGGTTATGATGCAACTGGGCTGAAACATCCACTGGTTTGCTTTACCAAGACAGTCAGTACACCCAAGAACATATAAAGTCCAACTATTAACAATGTTAAGATCATCTGTTCTTTGGGCTGGCGTTCACTAACCTGGGGCTTTGAACTCTCTGAAGGTGAGGTTGACCATGGGGAAGTGAACCACAATGGGAGCTTTGGGATTATTCTCGTCTTCAAACACGTACACCTCCTTCATGGGCTCTTTCTCCACCCGGCTGAAATCGACTTGAGGGAACGGGATCTTGTGATCGGTGCAGTGCTTCTGGGTTTTATTCAACACCTGAGAAGCAAACAGACAGGTAAACAGTAGGCTACTGCACTCAAAGAGGCTGAAGTAAACCAAACTTGACTCAAACTCGAGAATATCACCAGTCTTTATCAACACCTGACAGACTAGCTGGTGATCTCAGAAGTAGGCTACACCATCAGCAGCAATGAAGTCGTTCATGGTTTAGGCACAACTGACACGTGATATTAAATGAGTATGAGCATTTCAAGTTTTTACAGTACCATACCTTCTAGAAATTCACCATAGTGATACCAGCATAAACAGTACGGCCATTTTCCCACTATTAGCTGCGGGTTACACCTTGATTTTGCAACATTTCTTCAGCTATGATGTTGTAATACACGAGAGCAGTTAATATGGAAGTATTATGGTTTTGTTTCTTTTAACTTACATAAAACCCTGTCTTGCGGCTTATACACAATGTGGCTAATACACTGTAAATTTCTGTAGGCACATTTGGCTAAGTGAATAAGGTCACACTGCCGCATCCACAGACTGCCCAAACTATATTTAAAGTGTCAGTCAGTATGTCAGTATTGACAGAGCCAATTCTGCCTAATATAACTCTCTCACCATGGCCACACACGTGTGGTGGAACCTGTTTTTTGACAGCATACAATAACAGGGCATGTTTTGTAACAAAGTTACATTGTGAGGGTAACTTGTGTACCAGGAGTAGTTGAGGGTTAGGAGGAGATCCATTAATTGTAATTCAATTATGATTACAGCATACTTTAGTGTGAGGCCTAATTCAGCTCTCATTCGGCCTGTGTTGAGCATGTGGTATTCTATCTAATTAGTGTGTACCATAAACTTGTCAGGACCTGGACAGACGAGGAGACCAAGTTGCGTTACGAACCACAGTTTATTGAAAACTTGGGAAAAGGGGAAGAGGGAGTGTGTGAATGTAGAGCTGGAACTGTTGGTTGAATGAGTTCGTCACACGCTGGGCGGCTGGAGGAGTGTCTCAGGCTCAGAGCACTTGTGAGAGGGATGAGCAGACAGCAGGCAGAGGTTGGTGGTAGTTTCCGCGGATAGGAAGGCTTCAGGGAACACACGCACGTCTGGCAGGCAGGCGGGCAGGTAGGCAGGCAGGCAGAAGCAGGCGAGCAGGAACACTGGTGATTGCACAGACAGAAAAGCAGGTAATGGTAATGACAGGCAGAGTGCAGGATGGTTTACCAGGCCTGAAGAGCTGACAGAGATGAGATCCAGGTCGAAGACAGGAGTCAGATTTGTGATAGCCGACAAACAGTAGAGCTTTGGGTTGCAGACGATCCGACACTGAGCCATTGGAGATCTGGGGTTTAAATACAGGAGCAGAGTAGCAAGTAACAAGGAGCAGGTGGCAGAGTCAATGAGTGAAGAGTGACAGCAGGTGTGGTGACTGATTGAATGAGTGAGTGTGGGCGTGGCTAGTAATTGGTGAGTGCAGTGGAATATTACCCGACCAGTGTGACAGAGAGTAGGCTCATGACAGAACCCCCCCCCTAAGGGACGGCTCCAGAAGTCCCCTAGAGGCCCCACCAAACAGGGCTGGAGGAGGAGGAACCAGGCAGAGGATCAGAATTCCTCGGACCGGTCAGTCTCCATGGCCTCGTCCTCGGAGACTGCCTGCACTTCCTCATCATCCTTGGCCGGAGGGTCATCAGGATACCCCGGTTCTGAGGCCAGGTCAAGATCAGGTTCAGACTCAGGCAGAGGGCAGGACACACGACGAGAACCCCTTGGCCGACCCCGCCGCAGAGAGGGCTGGTCAGGATGTAGACGGTGGAAGTCGGAGATGAGCGTCGGGTCCACAATCCTCCCAGCAGGAACCCACGTCCTCTCCTCAGGCCCGTAACCCTCCCAATCTACCAGATACTGGATGCCCCTGCCCCGTCGTCGTGACTTGAGCAGCCGCCGGACAGTGTAGACTGGACCCCCTTCAATGAGGCGTGGAGGAGGCGGTTGTGGGGCGGGCGGGACCAGGGGGCTTTCGTGAACAGGTTTCAGCCAAGAGACATGAAAGGTTGGGTGTACCTTCATAGACCTGGGCAACTGGAGCCGAACTGCAGTTGGGCTGAAGATCTTCTGAATGGGAAAGGGCCCAATGTAACGAGGTGCCAGTTTGCGTGATTCCACCCGTAACGGCAGGTCCCGGGCAGATAACCACACCTTCTGGCCCACACAGTAGGCCGGGGCTGGAGTCCTCCGCCGGTTAGCCCCAGTAGTGTAGCTGGCGACAGACTTAAGGAGAGTGCCACGGGCCTGGGACCAGATGCGGCGGCAACGGCGAGCATAGGCGAGGGCAGATGGGCAGGTGACATCCCTCTCCTGACTCGCGAACAGAGGTGGCTGGTATCCATAAACACAGTGAAAGGGAGAGAGGCCTGTGGCAGAGCTGGTGAGCGAATTGTGGGCATATTCCACCCACAGCAGGTGTTGAGCCCAAGCCCGGGGGTTACGTGAAGCTGTACATCTGAGGGCCTTCTCTAACTCTTGGTTCATGCGCTCCGTCTGGCCATTAGACTGGGGGTGGAAGCCCGAAGAGAGGCTGGCTGTGGCCCCTAAAAGGCAGCAGAACTCTTTCCAAAAGACCGAGGAGAACTGCGGACCCCGGTCCGAGACAACATCCCTGGGCAGACCATGGATTCGGAATACGTGTTCCAGCACTAATTGGGCAGTCTCCTTCGCAGATGGTAGTTTGGGAAGTGGCACAAAGTGAGTCATCTTGCTGAAACGATCCACTATTGTGAGGATAACTGTGTGTCCGTCAGATAGGGGTAATCCGGTTACAAAGTCCAGGGAGACGTGAGACCAGGGTCGCAAGGGCACAGGCAGAGGTTGGAGAAACCCAGATGGCGGCTGGTTGGAGGACTTATGCTGGTTGCATGTAGGGCAGGCCCTCACGAATTCCCGGACCTCCCTCCGTAAAGAGGGCCACCAAAAGCGCTGGGAGAGGAGGTGGAGGGTGCGTGTGGTTCCGGGGTGACAGGCAAGGCGAGAGTCATGTCCCCACTGGATGACCTGAGACCTTAAGTTCTCTGGAACAAAGAGACGATTAGTGGGGCAAGCACTGGGGGCAGGTTGGTCTCGTATGGCTTCTTGCACCTGTCTCTCAATGTCCCAGGTTACCGCTGCGACGACACAGGGGCTTGGAAGGATGGGCGTCAGATCCTCCTTACATGTTTCGTCCCCCTGGAACATTCGGGAGAGTGAGTCAGGCTTTGTGTTGCGTGATCCAGGTCGATAGGAGAGTGTGAAGTTGAACCGAGTGAAGAACAGAGCCCAGCGGCATTGTCTGGAAGTAAGTCTCTTAGCGGATTGGATGTATTCCAGATTCTTGTGATCTGTCCAGACCAGAAACGGGACCATGGAACCCTCCAGCCAGTGACGCCACTCTTCCAAGGCGAGCTTAACAGCCAGTAACTCACGGTTGCCAATGTCGTAGTTACGCTCCGCCGGAGATAGCCGGCGAGAGAAGAACGCACAGGGGTGCAGCTTGCCATCCTCCACTGCCCGTTGAGATAGCACCGCCCCGACCCCCACATCTGAGGCATCCACCTCCACCACAAACTGGCGATCCGCATCAGGCATCTGGAGGACGGGAGCAGAGGTGAACCGAGCCTTAAGGGTGTCAAAAGCCTTGTTGGCTGCCGGGGTCCAGGCAAACGGTTGTTTGGTGCTGGTCAAAGCAGTGAGAGGGGATGCAATTACACTGTAATTACATATAAACTTTCTGTAAAAGTTGGCAAACCCCAGAAACTGTTGTAGCTTCTTCCTGTTCTCCGGTATGGGCCACGTAACCACCGCTGACACTTTGGCTGGATCCATCTGGATGCTTCCCTCTGCCACGATATACCCCAGGAAAGCCACGGAGCTGGCATGAAACTCACACTTCTCTGCCTTAACGTATAGGGAGTTCTCGAGGAGTCGACGAAGGACCTGCTGGACATGACGGACATGCTCGGACAGGGTCTTAGAAAAAATTAAAATATCGTCCAGGTAAACAAAGACAAATTTGTTCAGCATATCCCGTAGAACATCGTTCACAAGAGCCTGGAAAACTGCTGGTGCGTTGGTGAGACCAAACAGCATGACCAGGTACTCATAGTGACCACTTGAGGTGTTGAAGGCAGTCTTCCATTCGTCACCCTCCCGTATCCGCACCAGATGGTAAGCATTTCTCAGATCCAGTTTGGTGAAGACTGTGGCTCCCTGGAGTAATTCAAAGGCAGAGGAGAGCAATGGCAGAGGGTAACGATCTTTAACTGTGATCTCATTCAAGCCCCGGTAGTCAATGCATGGGCGAAGAGACCCGTCTTTCTTACCCACGAAGAAAAACCCGGCTCCGGCAGGTGAAGAGGATGGACGAATGATTCCAGCCGCCAGGGAGTTGTTGATGTAATCCTCCATGGCTTTTCTTTCAGGGGCAGACAGGGAGTAAAGACGGCCCTTCGGTGGTGCGGTTCCTGAAAGGAGGTTGATGGCACAGTCATATGGTCGGTGAGGAGGCAGTGAAGTAGCCTTGACTTTATTGAACACCTCCCGGAGCCCATGATAGCACACTGGAACGCTTGAGACGTCGGGGACAGAACTGGCAGTCTTGGGATGGAGTGGCAGGGCAGCAGCTTTCAAGCAGGACTGGTGACAGGCGTCTCCCCACTCCCTTATGGTTCCAGTCTCCCAGTCAACATGAGGGTTGTGCTGACGGAGCCACGGATAGCCAAGGATGATGGGCTGACCAGGAGAGCGGAGCAGGTGAAACTGGATGGTCTCATGGTGATTACCTGACAGCATCATCGAGACGGGGGTAGTGAGATGAGTAACAGTGCCCAGAACATGTCCATCTAATGCCCGGGCAGGAACTGGAGAAGGCAGGTGATGGTTTCTCAACCCCAGCTGACGAGCGAGTTCGGTGTCCATGATGTTGGCCTCAGCGCCAGAGTCTAACAAGGCCGCCATGGTGTGGGTTGAATCTTGAAGACGGAGGCGGACCTGAAGCAGGGGTTTACGGTTTAGGGGAGACAGGAGATTCATTGAGCTCAGCCGGACCCCCCCTACTCCCGGTGAGCTCTGGCTTTTACTGGACAGGTTGCAACTCGATGCCCCTCTCCCCCGCAGTACAGACACAGACGGGAGGCAATTCGTCGCTGCCGTTCCTCAGGGGAGAGGACGGCACGGCCAATCTCCATGGATTCGGGCTGGTCACACAGGTCATGTGGATGACTGGGTGGAGGCAAGGAAGTAGAGACGTTGCTCCGGGTGCGGGCGAACGGCTGGCTCTGGCGTCCCTTCTCCCGCCTGCGGGCTTGGACACGCCGGTCAATGCGGACTGCGAGGGCTACTGCCTCATCTAATGTCTGGGGCAGGTCGTGGGAAACCAGCTCATCTTTGATATAGTCGGCCAATCCATGGAAGAAGGCGTCTACCACTGCTGCTGCATTCCACTCACTTCGCCGTGCCAGGGTGCGGAAGTCAATGGAGAAGTCTGCCACTGTTCGGTTTCCCTGGCGGATACTCATCAGGGACCGGGAAACCTCTGCTGTTGAGAACCCATTATCAAAAACCTTTAACATCTCATCAGCGAAGGCATTGAAGGAGGCACAGGCTGGGGTCAGTCTCTCGAACTCAGCCGTTCCCCACAGCCGAGCCCGGCCCGTCAGGTGGGTGATGACGTAGCCAACTCTGGCTCCCTCTGTGGCAAAGGTTCTGGGTTGAAGAGCAAACTGAACTCTGCAGCTGGTGATAAATGCTCGAACCTGGTCTGGATCACCGTTGAAGCGTTCCGGATGGCCGATCTTGGGTTCTGGGGCGTTAGGTGCTGGTGGACCCTCAGGAGCAGGCGGATTCACCGGAGCAGGAACCTGAGGAGCAGACGGGGGCTGGGTAGTCAGGTTAGTAAGCGTCTGTAGAATCTGGTTGAGTTGTTGTTGTTGCTGGTGGGACTGCTGTTGTTGCAATTGGAAATGTTGATGCTGCTGCTGGAACTGTTGCTGGGTCTGGACGTTGAGCTGGAGCAGGCTGGCAACATCGGCAGCAGTCCGGGAGATGTTCCCCTCTGCACGGTCAAGTCGCTCCATGGCAGATGGTTCGTTTGCTGGCTCCATGTTTCTGGTCGGATCGTACTGTCAGGACCTGGACAGACGAGGAGACCAAGTTGCGTTACGAACCACAGTTTATTGAAAACTTGGGAAAAGGGGAAGAGGGAGTGTGTGAATGTAGAGCTGGAACTGTTGGTTGAATGAGTTCGTCACACGCTGGGCGGCTGGAGGAGTGTCTCAGGCTCAGAGCACTTGTGAGAGGGATGAGCAGACAGCAGGCAGAGGTTGGTGGTAGTTTCCGCGGATAGGAAGGCTTCAGGGAACACACGCACGTCTGGCAGGCAGGCGGGCAGGTAGGCAGGCAGGCAGAAGCAGGCGAGCAGGAACACTGGTGATTGCACAGACAGAAAAGCAGGTAATGGTAATGACAGGCAGAGTGCAGGATGGTTTACCAGGCCTGAAGAGCTGACAGAGATGAGATCCAGGTCGAAGACAGGAGTCAGATTTGTGATAGCCGACAAACAGTAGAGCTTTGGGTTGCAGACGATCCGACACTGAGCCATTGGAGATCTGGGGTTTAAATACAGGAGCAGAGTAGCAAGTAACAAGGAGCAGGTGGCAGAGTCAATGAGTGAAGAGTGACAGCAGGTGTGGTGACTGATTGAATGAGTGAGTGTGGGCGTGGCTAGTAATTGGTGAGTGCAGTGGAATATTACCCGACCAGTGTGACAGAGAGTAGGCTCATGACAAAACTGATCTGTATCCCAGGAGAAGTTTAAGGACAGCATGAGGTCCATGCGTCTCTGGGGTCGGAGCACAGGGGTAAACGCCATGTTACAGGCAAGCCCTGCATCCACCAGATCCAGCAAGTGGTCAGTTGGGGTCAGCTGGTTTGGGAACGCATCCGGGTGGGTGTCTAAAGCAAGAAACCAGATAAATGAATGAGAAGAACATTTCTGTCCAAGCAGATAGTGTGTGAGTGAACATGCACACCCAGGATGGATTTATTAGTAAAATGGCAGCCAGTTCAACTAGCTCTTACACCATACAAGTAAAGAATTCTGGTTTGACTGACTTGACTTGACTGTTTAAAAACCCTGCAGTATATTAGCTATAAAATTCACATATGATTCAGCATTTTTAATATTAATATGCAATATAGCCTAACACGTAACATATAGGATATGATATCCATGCTGTTTGATAAGAAGTGATATAATCACCCTTTTCTACAGTGAAACCACTCTGATTGTTGTAGTCCCAATGTAGATTGAGGCCTCGCATGAAGTTATACATCTTGCAGGAGACTGGTCGCTCTGTCAAGAATTTGGTGATTTTGGAGGCCACATAGGAGGCTGGTTGGATAAAGGTGGAGTCCTGGGTGGATGGCTTCTCTGTCTCTGTTGAGAACAAATCTCAGAAATCCAGGCACCATCTGTCTCCTTACCAGCGACTGTCTTCCACTCAAACCAGTTTAACAAACAACTTCTCAATCTTTCTGTCCTCTTTTAAAACACATGCATATACAAATACACACAGATGGACCAGTCAACCTGAAGATAATTGATTTAATTTGTCAATACATGACAAGAGCAACTAATCTGAAGAATCATTCCAACTGACGTGTAGTTCACATGTCGCCATGGCAGGGCTATGTGCAATACACAGTTCAGGAATTTACATAAAGACAAATAGCATAATAGGAGAGAATGTTTGGCGAAGTCTCTGGCCAGGGTCCTGAAGTGCGGAATCATGCCGGAGTCGGAAATATGTAAGCAAGGCACCCGTATCCTACCTGTGGTGGTAACTTCAGAAGTAATCCAGGTTGGCTTGGAGCCTGTCACATATTGCCACACATCAGTAAGATTGACGGAGAAAGCACTGCTCCAGATTCCTACAGAATACACACACACACACACACACACACACACACATACAAAAATACACACATAACACAATGTGAGGGTATCTGAATATAAACATTGAAAAACCACCTTCTCTCTCTCTTTCTCATACACACACACACACACATGCATCACTCTTCTTTTGCTTTATTCATTCATGCTTCATTCATTTCATACCTATCAGGAAAGGCAGACGAATTTCTGGAAGGGTGTTGAGCTGGCGACCCAGGAAGTACTCACTGCCAAATCGCTTAGTAGGCACAAATGCACCATACTTTGACATACCCACCTGAAAGGGGCTGAATTCACACCATTCTGCAATACAAAAACACAATGGCGAAAAATCAACTCCATTTAGTTGAGTTTTTATCCGTTTACACAGCACCCTTAACAGCACATATGGGGCCCGATCATAACGATCTAAATGCAAAGTCGAATAATCTTTCATGAGCCAAGTGTATCGTAAGGCATTTTCTCAAAAAAACTACAGTGCACCTTACAGTATAATCCGGAGCGCCTTATACTGTATATAGATTCATTCGGGTTGTGCTTACTGACCTCGAATTGATTTTGTGCCGCAGGTGTAATGGGTTGAGAAAATGTCCGATTATATTTATTATCACAGTTACCCCCTCCTATTTGTTTTATTCTATTACATTTAAGTGTTCCATTTATTCCACTTCATGCCGCTAGATGGCGCTGTTGCACTGTTTCACCGTAGTGGGTTACCTTGGAGACGGTAGCTCGAGCGCTCAGAAATAAACGTCCAGCGCTTGAGAAAGAGTAACTTTGTTCTCCACATTTCTTTCTAACCCACAGGTATGTTTTAAACCTTTCCAATCCCTGTTAATATCTATCAATATATCCAATACGGTTGCCTATGTGATGTATGTTGTCATGTCCTGTGAAGAAAGCTAATTCTGATGTGTTTATATATATTTACGATCAGCGTTAACTAGCGAGCTAGCAGAAGCTAGTTGAAGTTAGCCTGTAACCGTCAGTGAAGGTTCTGTTCTTTTGCCTGTATGTACGGACCGTAAACAGTGTTGTGCCTATTGAAATCAGTATGTGTAATCTGTAATGTTTCTTAAGTGTCCCGGTACTCGGTATCATTTTGTTTATATTGCCGGTGCTCTGTTCAGTATCCAATTCATTAGCCAGAGCCTGTCAATGTTCTATGGAGGCTATGCCGCCGTTAGTGAATGTGCGCGTGCCTGTTGACACACGCAAACGGCAGACTGATGCGTTGATGGTGATTGATTAACAGTCACATGAACAGTTTAAATCCTATATAGTATTCTTGGTATTTGATCTATGAAAAGTGTGTTTGTATTGTAATGTATTTCATACTGTATAAGTAGTCCAAGGTAGCTTCTGATCCGTTGTATAATTCACTTTAAAGAAATAATCAGATAGCCATATAGCCTATGTCTGCCTAATTGAATGTGAAGTGTTTTAAGATATAATATGATCTGTATTGTAATTTGTTGAGGTATATGTGATATATGATTCAATAAGTACAGTATTATTAATGAGTTGTGTATTTTATGTGTTTTATTGTATGTGTGATTATCCAGTCCAGTTTGCTAAGCCTTTTTGGGGCACTATTATTGAATTACATTCAAACAGAAATAAACGTCCAGCGCTTGAGAAAGAGTAACTTTGTTCTCCACATTTCTTTCTAACCCACAGTGCTATCCAGCCTGTGGGCTTATACCTGCCCAGATTCCCCTAGGTCTGAGGCCGGTAATAATTGGGGGCTCGTCCGGGACAGCAACCTGGTGTAGAGTTTAGTTATGACAAAAGGCTTGTACAGGGTACTTTTTTACACTCACTCTACCAAGGTCTAAATGAGAGAAACATTTATGTTAGACATGACATCAAATCTTTTCTTTCTGACATGCAGGTTAGCGATGACTTTCTGTTAGTACAGATGACCAAGTCCATGACTGAGGAAGAGGGGAGGTTAAAACGCCTGGGTGCTGTTGCTAAGTCATAGCCCGGCCACTGTTTAAGCTTCAAGAACATCCTGCTCCATCCAACAAGAGCCCTGTCGCAGCCAAGTCCACCCAAAACGGCAAGAGCAGTGGTCAATTACCATCCAGGACACCAGTTCATTGGACCCCCGAACACAGTGCAGTTGTGTCCCGCCTTGTGGACATGTTGATCAAACCTCCCATCTTGGCTTACCCCGACTTCGATTTGCCATTCATCCTGCACACTGATGCATCCAATGAAGGTTTGGGGGCTGTGCTCTACCAGGAACAGAACAGCAGACTCCGGGTTATTGCATATGGGTCCAGGTCACTCACGCCTGCTGAAAAGAATTACCACCTCCATTCCAGTAAGCTTGAGTTTCTCGCTCTGAAGTGGGCCATATGCGATAAATTCCGTGATTACCTGTATTATGCAACAACATTCACTGTGTATACAGATAACAATCCCCTCACCTACGTCCTGAGCACGGCCAAGTTGAATGCTGTTGGACATCGCTGGGTTGGTGAATTGGCCGACTTCCACTTCAACATCAAGTACAGGCCAGGCAAGGTGAATGTTGATGCGGATACCCTGTCCAGGTTTCCAGTGAAGCTCCAAGACCACCTGAGGGAGTATACTGAGACCATGCCACCCGAGGTTGTATCCGCCATCTGGCAGGGGAATAAAGCTCAGAGAGATGAAGATGTGTCCTGGGCTGCCGCCCTTCAGATCTCCGCTTGTGATGACGACCCTCCTCCTGTGTGTACACCCATGTTTACCCCAGAAGACATCAGAGCTGCCCAGAGAGGAGATGAGTCCATTTCCGAGGTGATCCAGTTGATAGGGAGCGGATGGAATCCGAGAGACAAAGTCCAGAGTCCAATACAACCAGGAACACGACGGCTGATACATGAGTGGAACAGGCTCAAACTGGATGATGGAATTCTGTACAGGTATGCAGGAGAAAATCAACAACTGGTCCTTCCCAAAGCACTAAAGTCAACTGTGCTTAAACACCTGCACGATGACATGGGACACATTGGCGCTGATAAAGTCATCCACCTTGCAAGGCAACGGTTCTACTGGCCTTTTATGCAGCGCGAAATCGAGGACCACGTCATCCGCCAGTGTTCATGCATCAAGCAGAAGCGACCTACCGTACATCAGAAAGCACCAATGGGCTCAATCACAACTAGTGCACCTTTTGAGCTGCTCTCTGTTGATTACCTTCACCTTGAGCGCAGTAAAGGAGGCTACGAGTACATTCTTGTGATAGTAGACCACTTTACTCGTTTTGCTCAGGCCTACCCAACCCGAAACAAGTCTGGTAAAACAGCGGCCGAAAAGATCTTCTATGACTTCATTCCACGCTTCGGGTACCCTCAAAAGCTCCACCATGACCAGGGCCGGGAATTCGAGAACACCCTGTTTCAAAGACTTCAGCAGCTGGCAGGCATCTCTCACTCCCGAACTCCTCCTTACCATCCGCAGGGGAACCCTGTTGAACGCCTGAACAGAACACTTCTCCAGATGCTCAGGACGCTCCATGAGGAAAAGAAGGCAGAGTGGAAAGACCATCTCCCTAGCATAGTCCATGCCTACAACTGCACGAAGCATGAGTCTACAGGCTACTCACCTTTCTTCCTCCTCTTTGGAAGACATCCACAGCTGCCCATTGACCTGATATTCAATCTCGACCCAGATCGGCTGGCACAGACACGGCAGGAATATGCACAGACCTGGGCTTCCCGGATGCAGGATGCATACCGTATTGCCTCTGAGAACAGCAAGAAGTCTTCAGAGAAAGGGAAAAGGCACTACGACCAAGGTGCCAGAGGAGCCTTGATGCAACCTGGTGATCGCGTGCTTGTCAAGAACCTGTCTGAGAGAGGTGGCCCAGGCAAACTTCGATCTTATTGGGAACAAAAGATTCACCGTGTCATTGAGAGGCTGGGAGATGGACCTGTATATCGAATCCAAGCTGAAACAGGTGACAAGACCCTCCGGGTGCTCCACCGCAATCTCCTTTTGCCTGTCAGTGACTTGCCAGTCAGACAGGAGGAATGTGACACCGGTGTGGGGTTGAAGCCCCAAAGACAGAGACGCCATTTGCCACCCAGAGAAGAAACGAAGTTGGATGGCGACACCTCAGATGATGAGGGGGAGTGCTCCTACAACCTCAGACCCTTGCCTGTATATGAGAGGAGGACAGTCAGACACCACCTACCTCAGTCAGAGCTACACAGTGAGCTGCGGGCTGTGGCTCCAGAATACAAACCTTCGAGCCGAGCACCTGAGTCTGAGGATGTGTGGCGGCCAGGATCATCTGACTCTTCGGTGACAGCAGAGCCAATTCCTGCATCAACGAGTGCCCCAACTGTGGAAGGACCAGAACAACAAAGGGATGATTCTGAGGAGAGTGGAAGTCCACAGGATCCTGAGCTAGATGTTGTGCCTGTTCCTCAACCAGTCAGAGAGGTAGATCAGCAACTTAGGAGGTCCACCCGACCAGTCAAACCCAGAAGCATCTTCATGTATGACCAGTCAGGAGAACCTTCCTACCAGCCTTGGAGAATTGGAACTAATGCTGTGTACTGTACCCCTTCGTCCTTGCCTGCCTACCCTGTGTCTCATGAGATGTGCTACTATCCTCCCCCAGCTGTATGGACGTACGGTAGAACTGACATTGACCAGGACCTGAAAGCCCTTGACATTGACATTGACATACAACCTTACCTTCATACTACTTACCTGTGACTGACATACTGCACGCTTACCTCCTGTTCAGACAGGTGACTCCTGAGGACCTTACCTACCTGACCGTACTTACCTTAACTGTGAGTACCACTGTAGCTAGTAGTCTAGTTCTGGATCAGTGCTCAACATTAGCTTTTAAAAGTGGTTGCCAACTGGGCAACCAGGCATAAGGTTTTGGTTGCCAAATACAAAAAAATGGTTGCCCCATTATTAAACGCCAGTATTTTCAGTTCTCTCTGTGCGCTAAAATAAGGCATATCTTTAATGTCTTGGATACTGTCAGTATCTACAGTGTGTTTAATGTGGTGAAGGGCTAATTGAGTGCACATTGGTTGTGTGTACAGTAGGTGCAATTTAGTGCCTGTCACTTTAAGAAATACGTGGTTTGAGTCGCCTAATTAGCCTACACAGTCTACACTAGTGAATGATGATGGTTGTGCATCATACGGATGCAATCAGAGGTGCAATGCATCGTTTTCTATATCATCATTGAATGAAATAAATGTTCGAAAATATAACAAGTTGAAGACAATGTTTTTGGGATCATAGAAGAGATAAGTGTCTTCTAATGTTCCTTAATGATTTTAGTGACCACTACACGAATGATATAGGCCTACAGTAGCCTACATGATTTGAGCTAGCGGCATGGCAGGAACTCTCGTCAGATGTAAAAGTTTGCCAAGGTTGCGTAGCCTTCTAAACGACGTTAAACCCAAATTGCCTAAATCCCATAGACAGGCTAGCAACACAAATTTGAGTGACGCAAGAGAGCATCAACTCGATTAGCCTATTATTATGTGTTACAATAGCATCACTTAAACTAGCAGCCATGTTTCGCTGTTTATGGCACAGCTGCGCGTACGTGTGTGTGAGGGGGGAAAGACGCACAGCTACAGGCTTCTAGGGGACAGGGTGCCTTGCGCACACGCATGTCAGGCTACTTCAGAAGAATACGGTCATTCTTAAAAGTATCGTAGTAGGCTAGCATTAGGCATTGTGACATTTTTAGTTTGTAGTACCGGTGAACCGCGCAACACTACTCTTTATGCCTACTTGAAAAAAGTTTAATTTGTTTAGGCTACTATTAGCTGCGTTATTTGCCAGGCCATCCCGAGTCAGAAAATTAAGTTTACGTTGCCCACCACATTTGTGAAATGCTGAAATACTGTATGTGTACGTAATGATAATTATACCAAAAAATGACAATAATAATCAAACTATAGGGACAATGGGGAAATCTGGTTGCCACAGGGGCAACCAGGAGTCAGGAATTGGTTGCCACTTGTCATAATTTGGTTGCCCGGGGCTACTGGGCTACCGTTAATGTCGAGCCCTGTTCTGGATGTCAGAAGACATCTTTTAAAGTAGGGGAGAGTGTAATGGGTTGAGAAAATGTCCGATTATATTTATTATCACAGTTACCCCCTCCTATTTGTTTTATTCTATTACATTTAAGTGTTCCATTTATTCCACTTCATGCCGCTAGATGGCGCTGTTGCACTGTTTCACCGTAGTGGGTTACCTTGGAGACGGTAGCTCGAGCGCTCAGAAATAAACGTCCAGCGCTTGAGAAAGAGTAACTTTGTTCTCCACATTTCTTTCTAACCCACAGGTATGTTTTAAACCTTTCCAATCCCTGTTAATATCTATCAATATATCCAATACGGTTGCCTATGTGATGTATGTTGTCATGTCCTGTGAAGAAAGCTAATTCTGATGTGTTTATATATATTTACGATCAGCGTCAACTAGCGAGCTAGCAGAAGCTAGTTGAAGTTAGCCTGTAACCGTCAGTGAAGGTTCTGTTCTTTTGCCTGTATGTACGGACCGTAAACAGTGTTGTGCCTATTGAAATCAGTATGTGTAATCTGTAATGTTTCTTAAGTGTCCCGGTACTCGGTATCATTTTGTTTATATTGCCGGTGCTCTGTTCAGTATCCAATTCATTAGCCAGAGCCTGTCAATGTTCTATGGAGGCTATGCCGCCGTTAGTGAATGTGCGCGTGCCTGTTGACACACGCAAACGGCAGACTGATGCGTTGATGGTGATTGATTAACAGTCACATGAACAGTTTAAATCCTATATAGTATTCTTGGTATTTGATCTATGAAAAGTGTGTTTGTATTGTAATGTATTTCATACTGTATAAGTAGTCCAAGGTAGCTTCTGATCCGTTGTATAATTCACTTTAAAGAAATAATCAGATAGCCATATAGCCTATGTCTGCCTAATTGAATGTGAAGTGTTTTAAGATATAATATGATCTGTATTGTAATTTGTTGAGGTATATGTGATATATGATTCAATAAGTACAGTATTATTAATGAGTTGTGTATTTTATGTGTTTTATTGTATGTGTGATTATCCAGTCCAGTTTGCTAAGCCTTTTTGGGGCACTATTATTGAATTACATTCAAACAGAAATAAACGTCCAGCGCTTGAGAAAGAGTAACTTTGTTCTCCACATTTCTTTCTAACCCACAGTGCTATCCAGCCTGTGGGCTTATACCTGCCCAGATTCCCCTAGGTCTGAGGCCGGTAATACAGGCATTAAGACTATTATATTTCGGAATGCCTGCTTGTAGTGTGTCAGGGCGACAAGACTGATTTACTCCCCGATATACAGTAGCTGTAGAGTTATTGTGAACACTTTGATAACGTTTGATTGACTGAATAGTTTGACTGCTTTGTTTCGCTTAATGCGCCTTATAGTCCGGCGCGCTTTATATATGAAAAGAAGCTTGAAAGTAGACCATGCATTGACAGTGCGCCTTATAATCCAGTGTGCGGAAAATACAGTACATTCTATTCACACAAAATAAAGGGGAAGAAAGTAAAACCCTACCTTGCTCTGTGATATTGCCTGTCTTGCAATTCTTCATGTTCACAGCTATGTAGATGGGCAGAGGATTCTGCCCCACTGATACTGTCTTCTTCTGATCAGAGAGGGTAGTCTCCCATTTCTGCACTTGGAAAGAGAAGACACTTGGCTCTAGCTTGGCTCTTGCATTTCATCATTTACATGTATTACTCTGTTCCCTGTTTACAAAGTACATTCAAAACATAGATGTGTATTTGTGTGTGTGTGTGTGTGTGTGTGTGTGTGTGTGTGTGTGTGTGTGTGTGTGTGTGTGTGTGTGTTGTATCTTAGTGTTTGTCCTCTTGTGTACACTCTGCAGTACCTTCCCATAGATTAGGTGCTCGATAGCCAGACCCCACATGTCAACGTAGGACACCAGATGTCCCACCTTTTCCTTCTGCTTCATCTCCTTTCTGTAGTAACCAACCTTCTCAGTGGACAGTACATCCTGGTACCTCTTAATCATCTCAGTTTTCATTGGCTCAGTGACCACACTGATGTCCTCTTTCGACCAATCAGAATTCTCGTACAGAGTGGACATGGTCCTATGAGATGTCAAAATCGCATGTGATATTGCATAAAATGTTATAATATGTATTCTCCAACGTTATGGGGTGTTATAGGAGAATATTACAAGCTGTTTTACTGTCAAAGGGAGGCTTAAGACGGTATTACAATCAGGGGTGCCAATAATCGTGGGCAACGTGTTTTTGTTAAAAATATATATTTCTTCTTGAGATTTCCCTTTTCTTCAGGATATATTTGCTTCTCTACAAGGCTGGAATTTTCCTCATTGTTTGCATTGATTACAATAAATCACCAAAAGATTACTTTTTAGTCAACTTTACCAAAGCTGCAATTAATTCTGGAGGCTACTGTAACAATTCTTTTTTATTATTATTATTATTATTTATGTAGATTACTTACTTACTGTATCTTAAAGCTGCTACTAGGAAATGACAAACACTGACTTTGACAACTGTTTGGTGAGTCAGTCAATTTAACGTCATTGAGAGACTTTACCTCAGGGTTTTCACCGGACCAATATTCTAATGTTTCATGAGGAGACTCACCATGTGGACCCAGAGACCCCGGTGATGTAGCTGACAGCATCCAAGATCCCCAGAGTCTGGAGACCCTTCAGACTCCCAAAGGTGCCAGTCATTGCTCTGGTCCCTCCCCCTGAGCAAACCACACCCACCAGGGGGACCTGGGCAGAGATCTCTAATTTAGTTGAAATTGCAAAATTGTTCAAAACAGTTCAGCATGTACAGTATATATACAGTATTGCTTTTAACATGACATATAGTGTATATTGACCAGTCGGAATATATAATTCTGTAAATAAATACAATAAAGGTAAAATGTAAAATAAGAAAAAGAAAGTTTATACATTTCCCCTGTCATCCCCCATATGTGTGGTAATTCTAGTGAGCGTCCTAATCACAATATAAAATCCCCGGCCCCTTTAGCTCACCATTCGCAAATTGATTCTGTGTTCTCTGCGATGCATTTTTCTACACGTGCACTCACACCATACACACCGACACACCTTATCTGACATAATGCTCAGAAGGGCATTAAGCTATAAAAAAAGTGATTATTATTACGCTATTACGCTCGATAATAATAGTATCATAATAGACAGCCAGGGGAAGGACACTATTCATATGATAACTGCTGCCATACACTCTGTAATGTTGATAGCTGACCAGGAACAGGTGTTAATGTGAGGCAGGTGTACCAGTGTAAAATAATAGACAGCCAGGGGAAGGACACTATTCATATGATAACTGCTGCCATACACTCTGTAATGTTGATAGCTGACCAGGAACAGGTGTTAATGTGAGGCAGGTGTACCAGTGTATAATAATAGACAGCCAGGGGAAGGACACTATTCATATGATAACTGCTGCCATACACTCTGTAATGTTGATAGCTGACCAGGAACAGGTGTTATGTGAGGCAGGTGTACCAGTGTAAAATAATAGACAGCCAGGGGAAGGACACTATTCATATGATAACTGCTGCCATACACTCTGTAATGTTGATAGCTGACCAGGAACAGGTGTTAATGTGAGGCAGGTGTACCAGTGTAAAATAATAGACAGCCAGGGGAAGGACACTATTCATATGATAACTGCTGCCATACACTCTGTAATGTTGATAGCTATAATAATAGACAGCCACTATTCATATGATAACTCTGATGTAATACACTCTGGAATTTTGATAGCAGGAACAGGTGTTCATGTGAGCCAGGTGTGCCAGTGGTGTTTAATCAAATTACTATGTAGAGTCAAGAACTAAACTAAGGTTGTTGTCTAATAATGTGAAAGAAATGACAGACACAAGGGTACCAGTATAGGTAGAACTCAGTTTTATTCCAGAAGCTCACAAGATCACAACACTCAGTTCAGGCAACCTCTCCGAATGACTGTTTCCTGCCAGGGAACAAATCCTTGCTCTGTCTGAAAGAATGTCTTGAGGTCCTCCCTCACTGCACTTGCAGCACGGGATGCATGGGCAGTAGACATTCTGGTTACTGCTCTCAGGTTACTGTCACCAGCAACAACCCTCCTCCATTCACCTTGCTGAAGTTCACCTGATGGTGATGTGGTGTCTACGAAGCTTGGTGGGATGTATCTGCAGGTTGGGGTCTGCGCAGCATCTGTGTGTGCAAGCATGTTGTGAAGAGCAACACATGCCTTCACAACGGCTACAACTTTGTCGGGGGGGAACTCCATGGGCCTCTGGAAAATCCTCCAGCGTGCAGCCAAGATGCCAAAGCTGTTCTCGATGACCCTGCGGGCCCTTGAGTGCCGGTAATTGTAGATTTTCCGTGCATCATCGATATTGGCACCTGGGTATGGCCGCATCAAGTTCACATGTAGAGGGAAGGCAGCATCTCCCAGGAACACATGTGGCAGGTTGGTGTTGGTCCCTGGCAAGTGCGCAGGCTGTGGCAGTTGAAGGGTCTTCTGCAAAATACCAGCTCCAAACGCACTGCTTTGGAAAATCCCTCCATCACTCTCGCGGCCGAAAGCACCAACGTCCACCATGGAGAAACGATATCTCGCGTCACAGGCGGCCATAAGCACGATGGAATGTGCTCCCTTCCAGTCACTTCCAGCGTTCGCTGGGGCTCTGATTGTGACATGCTTGCCATCGATGCATCCTAAGCAATTCGGAAAATTCCACACTCTCCAAAAGTCTCGAGAAATCTCTGTCCATTCAGCCCCTTTCGGAAATGGTACAAAGTCATCTTTCAACCCTATGGAGTTTCGTTTGTGCCAAAATGTTCAAACAATACTTTTTCTAATTCAAACAAAAATCAATTAGGGTGGATTCGGGTAATGTGGGACACTTTTTGCAATTTTGACTTTGTTATATTTTTGTGAATTTATTTAAAACATGATATCAACAAATCATACCTCAAAATAATCCTTAAGATGTGTCCTAACTAGCTCAGGAGAAAAAAATGGAATACCACGTATAGAATTGACGTTATATACTTATTAGTGGTCATTGCACCAAAACCCAAAATAACGTCAGAATTTGACAATCTGGGACAGTTTGTTTGATAATCTGGGACAATCACCTGTGTGTGTGTTTGTGTGTACTACAGTGTGTGTGGGGTGTGTGTGTGTGTATGTGTGTGTACCTGTAGGTCTGATAGAGCTGCAAAGGGCCTTGTAAACTTTTAAATGGGTACTGTAGTTTAAAGTAGGGAAAATGTAGCCTAACTGGTGAAATGATGGCCTATGCGCTAGTTAGCTTGATCGCTAAATTTAGCTCAATTTAGCTCAATTTAGCTAAACTGGACATAATTAGACAATTTGTTAGAAAACAGTGAAAATATAGTGATAGTTAGACTAGCTGAACTGTGGTCTACATTCAACAACCTTTAATATGAAAATTTCAACTTAATTCATGGATATTTTTCTCATTTATAGTACTGTCCCAGATTATCAAATCATGCTGTCCCACATTATCAGACATTTGATAAAGTGGGACAGCAGAGAAATATCAAATAAAAAATGAACTAAAACAGATTTCAAAGACATGAATGCATATATTGCTTCTATAACAGGTCCCAAACATAAATTAATAACAATGAGGAACCTTGTTTCATTTTTGCCAAAATAAAACCTTAACATTAATTATGCTTAGTGCTTAATAACATTTCCTGGGGAGATGTAACAGAAGAAGGTAACGTTGGCAACACTGCTTGAGCTCCCATGTTTACAAAAAGTAACGTTTCGACCCTTGGGTCTTTCTCAGGCAAATGAACCAATACTCTAACTAAGGTTACACTATGTCTGTGGTCTCCAAACGTTCACAAAGAGTGGACCTCCAGAGATCGCCAGGGCCATTGATGAACTGACCACAGATAGATCGCACCATCGCGCTCATACTATGCTAGACTACCGTTGACAACATAGCGATATTTCATGACATAATCGGACACATACGCTTATATAACGCGAGGACATTAACAATATACTTCTGAACAAATAAATACATGGTATGAATTCATAATTTAGGCTACTGTAGTGCGACATTTCATCAAAAGCCTCGTTTGTATGTGGACAAACCTACGATGCTAAGATAGCCATCTGATACCTTAAAACCAGCGTCAGTATTGTAACAACTACGCCATAACATCCCACATAAACGTGAAAATTAGACCCATAACAAATTAGATTACACTTCTTACCTTGGGTTAATGAGTAGTGAGGAAAACCCATTGTTTTGAGTCCATAACGCGTGTAGCCCATCGATGGCTTTGGTGTAGCTAGCTCCACGGAACTACTTACTGTGGTCAATATCTTCTTCTTCTTCATATGGCGGTTGACATACTGTGCTCAATAGCGCCATATCGCATATACCTGTACATAGTGGCCAAAAAGAGCGTTGCACCACTACCTGGGGGGGAGGTGGGTAGCTCTTGCGCTTGAATCCATAGTAAAGCTGTCAGTCAAAACGCATCAGCCAATAGGAATGCACCCCACAGACACCCACCCACATGTGAAGTTTGTGCCAGAATCGCAAGCAAAGAAACAGGCAGAGCAAACGCGAGAGCCAGAATCGAAACTGAAAAAGCCAGGAGCAAACAAACGAATGATGTCGCTGCAAATGACTGTTGTTATTGTAAACCAAAAGACAAGTTATTCAAACAGTTTTTTTTTGCAACTACACAAATAATTTGTTTGCGAGTTTAGATTTTTTTTTTCGACTTTATTTTTTTTGTTTAGATTTTGTATTTGGTATTTTGATTAATTGATTTTTGTTTGAATTTGAAAAAGTATTGTTTGAACTTTTTGGCACAAACGAAACTCCATAGCTCTTGCGCTTGAATCCATAGTAAAGCTGTCAGTCAAAACGCATCAGCCAATAGGAATGCACCCCACAGACACCCACCCACATGTGAAGTTTGTGCCAGAATCGCAAGCAAAGAAACAGGCAGCGCAAACGCGAGAGCCAGAATCGAAACTGAAAAAGCCAGGAGCAAACAAACGAATGATGTCGCTGCAAATGACTGTTGTTATTGTAAACCAAAAGACAAGTTATTCAAACAGTTTTTTTTGCAACTACACAAATAATTTGTTTGCGAGTTTAGATTTTTTTTTTCGACTTTATTTTTTTTGTTTAGATTTTGTATTTGGTATTTTGATTAATTGATTTTTGTTTGAATTTGAAAAAGTATTGTTTGAACTTTTTGGCACAAACAAAACTCCATACAACCCCTGCCAAATTGCTGCACACACCTCGGAAACTATGCGGGAGACGGTTTTCGCCCCTAGTTTGTAACTCATGGCAACTGTATTCTGACTGGCACCGGATGCCAGGACTCGCAGAGTAACTGCAAGTCTCTCTTGTAAACTTACTGGGCTGGCATGAGTTATTTTATGGTGGATGAAAGGCTTGATTCGACGAAGTAGGTCATCAAATCGTTGTGTCGACATCCTGAAGTACTCAAAGTGCTTCTCTTCGTCCATCATCCTCATTGGTTTCACGAGTATATTGAACTCACCATTCGTGTATCTGTCACGGTTCAAAGGACGGACATTCCATCTTCGTTTTCGTCGTTTCTTTGCAAGGCTCACAAGAATCGCTTCTTCCTCGTCTAAGGAGTTCAGGAGCAGCTGAGTGTAGGTTGTTGTCACTGACGACAATGCCGTCACTGCGAATATCGTCGGTCTGCGGAAACATAAATAGGCGTTTCTATCTAAGTCGGAAACACCCCCTTTTCTTTTTTAACATCCGGTCTAACATGTATGTCAAAGTAAGGGCACAGCCCGCTTTCCATTAGCATTGAACCAAACTTAGTAAAGCAGAACTAAGTTTAAACGCAATCCAGCAGAAGAAGTTGAAAATGGTTGTGCAGTGCATTGTTGTAGGCCTACTTGTTAAATAGATTATCCGTTACGAAAAAAATGTATTGTACTGCAGTATCACGACAGTATTCCTATAATAATTACACATCAACGCCTACAGTTAATGCAATTATTTGGATACGAAAAAAACGATATTCATAAAGTTACCACTGCATAAGCACCATGCTACTGAATTGTCAAAAGTCAGTTCTTTATTGGCCATTTGTGCATAAACCATAGACAAATTGGAATTCTTGTGCAGGCCCTTCAAGTCAAATATTTAAAAGCAGACATGACAAATATTTAAGAGCATACATGACAAAAACATGATTCATACAAGACATCAGGCAAACATTGACGTCAAATTATACTGTGTACCCAGTCTAAGAATAGCCTACAGTCCCACAGAGGCAGAGTAGTTTAAGTGCTACAGTAGCCTACAGTGCAAATCCTGCGTCCCTGAGACTGTGTGTGTGTGTGTGCGTGCGCAAGTGTCACACATCCAAGATATTGCACCCTGTCCCATGTGGATACAAGTGCATACTTCTCATATTGCAGTTTAGATATTGCACAGTTGTCCCATTGATATTGCACCGGATTTCCATATTGCACAAGATATAAACATTTTCCCATAATAATATTGATATTGCACATGATCCCCACATTCCAGTTAGAATATTACTCAGTCACATTGTTGCTGCACAGTTGTCCCACTAACAATATTGCACCTGATTCATATTGCACATTGTCCCATTAATAGTATCGCACAAGATATTGCACATTGTCCCTAGTATTGCACATAATCTCCACATTACACTGACAAAGTATTGCACATTGTCCCCTTGTTAGCCTTGCATGTAGTCCCATATACAGTACAGTATAAGATATTGCATATTGCCCTTATTCCCCTTTGTAGTATTGCACCTTTCCCATATTCCACATGTTTACAGGTTTGTCACAAGTTGTATGTGCAGTGTTTGTGTCTGAACAGAGAGTGAGCTGGGTGAAAGGAGTCTTTGATGATTCTCTCTGCTCTCTTCTGGCAGCGCTGTGCATACATGTTTTCTATAGAGGGAAGTTTTGTTCTTATGATCCTCTCTGCAGACTTTATAACATGTTGTAGAGCCCTTCTCTCAGCCTGTGTGGTGTTTCTGTACCAGACAGTGGATTGTAGGATAGGCCTACTGTACAATACAATATTGGACACAAAAATGCTGCAGTAGTGTCTTCCCTTCACTCCTTTGTGAGTCACAAATCAGCTGGCAAAGCATTACAGTCTCATAATATTGCTTTGCATTTACAAGGATTTAGCTCAACAATACACAAACCTAACACATCATTCCCCCCTCCCCATTGATCCTCCATCCCTGCAGCACCCTCTCCGATGAAGTAGTCCATAGGCTGACTACAGTCAAATGTCTTTCACTATTCCCAGGCTGTGTATCCCAACAAATTAAAAATATTGATTAATATCCTGGTCATTGAGCAAATGTGTTTAAGGTATATGGAGCATTATGTAATCAGACAGCATAGCTCAAGTTCATACTCAATATGGATTGTTCAATAAAGACACAACAACCATTTATTTGCAAAGTAGCCTAAACTTTATTATAGGACAAACCCAGAAGAGATCAACTTTTTTCATGTTTCATAACAGTTTAAGCACCAAGCATGCATTTTCCCAACTTTTGTTAGAGAACAAATGTGCAAATGCGCAATGCTGTAGATTTCGCCAATACTTTGTTGTAGAACAAACACAGAAACTTCTGCAGGCCATGCAAGATAAAATAAATAAAAGTAAAACAAAATCTTGGCCTGTGTGTACATTTGTATTTGTAGATCACATATTCTGAACAACAAAAGAATAATTTGTAGATCACATATTCTGAACAACAAAAGAATAATTAAATAAGAAATAGATATAAACATCAAATAGCCTGCTAACGTTACATGAAACAATTGAATGGCAACTTCACTTCATTACTAATTACATTATAAAACATTACTTTCAGAACCTTTTGTAATTTCAGAACCAATCCATACAGTTTCATAGAAGACCATGATACAGGGCTAAGGGCTTAACTATCAATCTCATACATACCTCCATAATGTACCACCGTTTTCAAATGGCTCTGCATGTGCGTTTCCACCCTGGCATAGTCACCCTTGTACTCTGGGCAGAAAGGGCAGTGGAGCAGCGTGCATCCTGGGTCTAAACAACTTCGTAATTGCGGCTTCTGACCGCTAGACAGTATGGAAGAATGTAACTGCAGTGATAGGAAGACATATGGAGAACATTAACTTATTAGAGAACATTATCCAACTTCTGCTAAGATTCTAGTAGTGATCAACTAACAGGCCTCTAAAGTCAAACTGACTATTCATGGATTTCATCAGGTCCCTTTCCACAGGTGTATACAATCAAGCACCTTGATTATCAATGCAGACTGCATGGTGCTTGATTAATACACCTGTGCAAAGGGACCTGATGAAACCCATGAATTCAAGTCCATTTGCACAGGTGTATTAATCAAGCACCATGCAGTCTGCATTCATAATCAAGGTGCTTGATTGTATACACCTGTGTAAAGGGACCTGATGAAACCTATGAATACAGTATTAGTAATTGTACTGGTCAAACGTTGTAGAACTCCTAGATGTCTTTGTTTTACATGACAACTCTCAATAATTCTTTATGTCAATAGGAACATAACAAATGAACCTTTTGGTTTTTAATTATGGCATCACATGTAGCAAATGCATCACATCATTGCAAGGATCTTCGGCATAGCCAAAACAAATTCAGCTCGATTCAGCTCCACTACAGTCACTCTAATCAGAATTTAGGGTAATTTGGTGTTAACTGTAACCATTTTTGAGGCCGTTTAAAACGCACCAAATCAACAGGCCACCTGTTCACCACTCAACAGCCGCAGAAAATAGTTACAGTTAACCCCAAAGTACAGAATTTAGTTAGGCCTACGTTACGTCTTCACTTTATGTGGGTTTAGTTGAAAACAATGTGCGTTGCTGGCATGCTTTTAACGTTACCACATAAACACGATGACTAATTTTATCACGTATCATTTTAAGTAGGCCTACATATTTTCGTACAAACAAACAAGCACCATATCACAAGCAAACAATCTATTCCTCCGTTCTGCTTACTTTCGCCTTGCTACCCATATTCTAATATAACGCTGGAATTGCTTAAATGGTAGTATAAGACATAGTTATAGATATAGAAGTTACTTACGTCTCATCGGTTTAGCTGCAATTTCTCTGCTATCGTAGCTTCTCCGTAATTCTCCGTGGCTTCGACGAGGACTTCAGGGGACTTTTACAAACTGATAAAAGGAAGTCAAACTCCGGAAATTAAGCATTTCCCAGAATGCAGTGCAAAGCTCCTTCTGATTGGTTGACTATTCACGACAGGAACGCCTAATTGGGGAGTTTCTTGCAACATATGTAACGCCCATGCCGCAGACCGACCCTCCTCGTCACTGCAGCTAACACATGTGCCATTGTTTACCTTGTTCTTCTTCTTGTCTTAACTCCGTAGAAATAGGAATGTCGGCAGCCTCTCCTCAGTTGCGACACCTCTGTTCAGGAGAAAACTGCAACTGTGTCGCGAACGCCACGCGCGAGTATACACAAAGATCATTAAGGGGCGGAGCAAGATACTTCATGAGAAGCCAATTCCTGGAACCCGAATCGCAAGAGGGGGGGTCAAAATCCCCCTTTATGCAGAGCAGAGGCAGCAACTGTTCCATTGAAGTCTATGGACATAGATCAGAATTTCAACTATATGCTAAAATCTCCATTCTCTAGAGTTAGGAATGTGAATTTTGGGCACGGTTTCATGACCCTCAACCCCTTCTGACCACTTCAGGTGCCTTTTTAGCATTTTTGAGCATTCCCGTCTGGAGAAAATCGACTTTATATCAGGTGTGCCCCTCTTGTTTATTCTGCTTATTGGCCGGTTGCTACGTACGCTCTACCTTGACAACACATTAGCCAGCCAGCTGAACCAAATCCTGATTTGTGCTAACGACGATCAGATGGCGCTGGGGTAACTTAATGAGAGCAGCGACATATTTCCATTATTCCATTGATGTTTTTATTAAATTCCTTGAAATGTATGCTTTGTGTGTGTTACTTCCATATTAGAACTAATAAATGTAGAGGGCTTGAAAGAGCAGTAAGATTATTTTGGAACATCTTCAAGCATTGATAATCGAGTGCTTGATTTTGTACACCTGTGGAAAGGGACCTGATGAAACCCATGAATACGTCTGACACGCAATGACGCGCCTCTTTATGCAGAGGAAGTGATCCCCGTTTTGCGCCCATAGACATGAACTACGACGACGTATCTTGCTACGCCTGACCCTGCATTCACACTGTCTCCGTCCGTCAACGGATCTCATTCACTTTGCATGGGGCGGACTCGAAATGCATTGTGGGTCCGTCCGTCGCTTCAGCTCCGTTGCCTCCGTCAAGAAAGTTGAGAAATGTTCAACTTTTCAGGCAGCGACGGATCCGTCAGCCAATCAGATCACGTGTATGCAAATACACATACGGCAGATCCAACCTCCGTGATCCGTTGACGGACGGAGACAGTGTGTACGCGGGGTTAAGGATCTTTGGTATACATAGCAAAGATAATTAAGGGCGGAGCAAGATACTTCATGAGAAGCCACTTCCTGGAACCCGAATCGCAAGAGAGGGGGGGCAAAATCCCCCTTTATGCAGAGCAGAGGCAGCAACTGTTCCATTGAAGTCTATGGACATAGATCAGAATTTCAACTATATGCTAAAATCTCCATTCTCTAGAGTTAGGAATGTGAATTTTGGGCACGGTTTCATGACCCTCAACCCCTTCTGACCACTTCAGGTACATTTTTAGCATTTTTGAGCATTCCCGTCTGGAGAAAATCGACTTTATATCAGGTGTGCCTCTCTTGTTTATTCTGCTTATGTTGGCCGGTTGCTACACTCTACCTTGACAACACATTAGCCAGCCAGCTGAACCAAATCCTGATTTTGTGCTAACGACGATCAGATGGCGCTGGGTAACTTAATGAGAGCAGCGACATATTTCCATTATTCCATTGATGTTTTTATTCAATTCCTTGAAAGTGTACATGCTTTGTGGTTACATGCTGCCACTCAGACATGCCACCACTACGACATGCTTCCATTTAGACATGCCTCTATTTCGACATGCTGCTATTTCGACATGCTGCCAATCCGACACATTTTAGTACCCCCATTCCGACAGTTTACAAATCCTATTTTTTTCCAAGTCAATTTAACGGACCCTATGAGCCCGACGGACGCAAAGTGCATCAGAAAACACACCCATTCTTCTCTATTGCATTGCTCCGCGATTATTAGTCACAGCGAGATGAGACCTATATTGCATCAAAGGGCAGAACCGGGGCTTTCCAACGAGACTAGACACGTGTCTGTACGATCAAGTATGACAATAAAATATAATCATGAATTTAATTCAAAGTATATCATATTTACAGTTGCTCTGCGTTCACCCATGCAGCCACTGCTCTCGCTTGAATTACTCCGGGACCAGGCATCGTACAGACATGACACGCATATCAAATGAAAGAGGAGAAACAGAGCTTTCCATCGATACCAAACACATCGATCCTTTTGTGTTATAAAAACAGACGAAGTGACAAACAAATAAGAATGTCATATAGCTTCGGCTACCGCTATACTTTCGTTTGATTTACTCGTGAAAAAATATATGGCTTGCATGTCAGATAAAAGAGGAGAGCTAGAGCTATCCCAAATACAACCTTCTAGGCCATAAAACAGACGAAGTGACAGCAAAATAATAACTTAATTTAGCTCCACTTAGTCCGCGAATAATGATAACTTGCCATACACAACTGCTTTCACTTCCCCGAGTCGCGCACGCAACAGACACATAACCATATATCAAGAAGTCTTCACAATGACATTTTAAATGTGAATCTGTATTATTTTACACAATTGGATATAGTTATGACATTAATAGCCTATTAATGACCTCATGTCGGAATGGCACGTTGTTTGAAAAAAAAGTTAAATACCGCCACTGCGACCATGAAAAAAAAAAATGTCGGAGTGGTGGGACCTTTTCCCATAAAGAGACATGCCTCCACTACGACAATTGGACGTCAATGTCGGAGTGCTGGTATGTCGGAATGAACGGCGGATACCATGCTTTGTGTGTGTTACTTCCATATTAGAACTAATAAATGTAGAGGGCTTGAAAGAGCAGCATGTTATTTTGGAACATCATCAAGCATTGATAATCGAGTGCTTGATTTTGTACACCTGTGGAAAGGGACCTGATGAAACCCATCATACGTCTGACACGCAATGACGCGCCTCTTTATGCAGAGGAAGTGATCCCCGTTTTGCGCCCATAGACATGAACTACGACGACGTATCTTGCTACGCCTTAAGGATCTTTGTACATAGGTACCGGGGCTCCAGTGACGTCACATTGTCGCGCGACAAGTCGGGTGCGTCGACTGTACCGATTGCTTAACTTTGTACACATCTTGTTAAGGATGCAATATGAGTATGCAATATGAGTCTTGACTTGATATGCAGGAATTTGCTAGGATCTCAAAACCGGATTATGAGTGCCTTGCCAATAGAGAAACACATGATAGCGTTAATTGGATTATGAACATACAGTAGGCCCTACATGCCACATAAGCACGCAAAACATGTGGTAAGTCCAGCTAAATGAAGTCATTATATTGCTGTCACCTCTGTTGTATAACCTAGAAGGATGTATTTGGTATCGATGGATAGCTCTGTGTCTATAATCGCGGAGCAATGTAACAGAGAATAATGATGGGTGTGTTTTTTTGACGCACTTTGTGTCAACCGGGCTATAAGGGCTAATAAAGTAACATTAAAAAAAACCCATAAATGCTTGATCAAGGGCCCGACCCGGCCCAGCCCGGCCCGAGGATAGTGGCAAGAAATATTGGCCCGACCCGGCCGTCGGGTCAGGGTCGGGCTCGGGCAGACCTCTACACCAAGGTGGTACAAAGTCGCTCAATCCAGGCAGTAATACAAAGTATAAACAGGTGGTGCCTATTTTGTGGCTTTATGTACAATGAACGCTTATGACTGCGTATTTTCTGCTGATAAAAAATAATAATGTAGATTTTCTTTTGACTTTGCAGTTTAGAAGTGAATTTTTCTTTTCTTTCTCTTGAGAATAGGCCTGGTGATAGCAAGGTTATATGTGTAACCTGCGTTGTGTGGAACCACCGCGGTCCAGCCCTGCACACGCCCGGACTCGAATCCGCGAGACAGCAGCACCTCGGATCGGGAGTCGAGCGCGCTAACAATCCAGCTAAAAGCCCAGGCTACTAGCTTTCATGCCAGCAGCGCTCTTGAAGTGTCGGGGAGTGAGGTTTACTAACGTTCCACAGCATAGCTAACCAGCTAGCACCCGTTACACTCACCCCCCTAAACCTCACTCCCGATCCGGGTCACGGCACCAATGTAACCTGCGTTGTGTGGAACCACCGCGGTCCAGCCCTGCACACGCCCGGACTCGAACCCGCGAGACAGCAGCACCTCGGATCGGGAGTCGAGCGCGCTAACAATCCAGCTAAAAGCCCAGGCTACTAGCTTTCATGCCAGCAGCGCTCTTGAAGTGTCGGGGAGTGAGGTTTACTAACGTTCCACAGCATAGCTAACCAGCTAGCACCCGTTACATATGCATAGTGGATATCAACTAACAGGGAGGCTTCGAACATGTCGCTATCATGTCTGGTGTAGCCTGTTCCATT
Source organism: Sardina pilchardus (assembly GCF_963854185.1). Taxonomy (NCBI): domain Eukaryota; kingdom Metazoa; phylum Chordata; class Actinopteri; order Clupeiformes; family Clupeidae; genus Sardina; species Sardina pilchardus. Next base: position 29,783,223 of record NC_085011.1, on the reverse strand, counting down.
GTTTGTAGTGAGCTAATCAATTACTGTAACAGTGTCATTCACTGTCAAACAGATCTGCAGAGCAAAGTGGGATGCGATTGCAAATTCTGGTTTCATTCAAGATGCCATGCATACAAATTAATAGATGTTATCATATTACTTGAAGATTTTTTTTTGCAAATTTGTATAAGAAAGACTACTGCACGTGATCATGGCTCATCATGATCACCAGAGGGGTATTCCAAGTATGTGGTTTAGTGGAAAACCTGAGTAACTTAACTTGTATGTGGTATGAGTATGTGGTAAACCTCCTACAACAAGAGCCCTATACCAATGTTTTGTTAGGCAAATTAAGCCATACAGTTCTTCTATAAGGAGGTTTACCACTAACTCTGAGTTAACTTACTCAGGTCTGTCACTAAACCATGTACTTGGAGTATGTGTCGGAAGTATCGGTTGGACCAAATTGCTTGGAGATGTAGCGCCAACAGATATGAAGCCCTCCCTAACATAAATTTCAGGTGTCTGGCAAACAGTTGCCGCACAATTTGCAGCAAGTTCATATTTTCACATGCAAATTAGGTTTCTGGCAAACAGTTGCGGTTAACTTTTGCCAATGTTGCAGCAAATTTGCAGCAATGTCATATGCAAATGAGGTTAATCACCAGAAGTTCCCTGGAAGTTTGCTTTTATTGGCTAAGTGTGGTGAGAAATCACTGGTGAACACATTGGCCACTAGTGGCAAAGTTCTGGCAAAACTCATGTTGCTCCTTGTATTCTTTAACACAGTGGTTTTTAAAGTGGGGTCCGTGACCCATAGCCAAGGAGTCCGCAAAATAATTTGCTTGAAATTATAAAGTTAACATTTGAAAAAGATGATGCCCTTTTCACCCATAAAACAAGCAAATTGTGTCTATTTGGCCCACATTAACGTGGGATAGTGGACCACAACTTCAGAGAATACGAATGGTTAAATTGAGCGTCAGCGTCAGTTCTGGCAGGCAAGTAGTCAAGACGCTGCTAACCGCTGTGGGCGTCAGCACATCAGCTGGTCAACTCCCCACGCTTCTAAATGGCTAGATCCAAACAGGGCGCCTTATTTAAAGCTGCTTAGTTGTTCCTAACTACTTGCTGCTCGCTTTATGCAACCCACCTCCTCCCCTGCTCCACCTTGTCGTGTATAACATGGCATAGGCTTTATGTCATAGTTGCCGCTCTGTTCATATGGGGGAATAGTTTAGCTCGCTCAGTCTTAAACTGTGTGAGCGCCCCCTAATACTGCTGCTGTCCCCAGACTCTCTGCTCTTTCATGGTGCTCATTAGGGTTGTTAATGAATAATCGAATATCGAATAATGTTTGTTAAGAATTTATTCGAATAAAATAAATGCCTAATGAATAATCGTTTTAGTCTCACGCAATATGAGAACAGCAACATTTTCCGGTATTTTGCGCGCATGACAAAAACAAGCAGAGATGAAGCAAGCGAGGAGAAGTGCTGGACCTCTGCTTTATTTAGGGGCTCATGGGAACGGGGTACCTAGTAAAACGTAAGCAGGAAGTGTTGTGGTTAGAACAACGTGAAGTGCGAGAGTTAGAGAAGTGTGTGTTATGTTAATGAATGCGGGAGAACATGTTTTGTGAAGCATCTCCATGTTAAACGAAAAGAAGCCTATTAAACTGGTATTCTTCAAGCCTCTTAATTGTTTCATCACCAATATACCACTAGGATAACCCATGTTTGAACGACAAGCTGCCGGCAAGTGAAGTTAAAAGTGATAAGATAACGGGCCGACCGGCAAGGTAACAAAATGTTCATCCGATCATAAACTAAACCAGCACCGGAGATGACCAGTGAGCGTTGCAATCGCTAGCCTACATGTTCAAATAGGACCTACGTCGGATGGCATAATGCCCTGTAAAATAAAGTTTACAACTTATTTCTTGATAAAGGTTTTTTTTTTATACATATATCATCGTTAATATCAATTGTGTGCGTGTTGGACATGTAGAGTGATGGGTGGGGGCAAATGTTTACACGGCTCTGAATGCCATGTGACGTCATGATTTAGCAAATAATCGATTAATTGTTCAATAACGTTATGATTAAGGCCTATTCGGACGGGATTAGTTTTATGGGGTGACATCAGGTAAAGTAATAATTACCAGGTAATGTAGTCCCGTCCGGACGCGCCATAAACATAACGGAGTATGTCGGTGACATTTACAGACACTTTTACCTTCCGTAAAACGGTCCGGAGAAATTACCTTAGGTAATATTAATCCCGTGCGAACGCGACCCTCTGTAAAGATGTCTGTAATATTTCGTCACATCCTGATTTGAAAACAATTCCACCATAGTCTGAATGAAAACGTAACATGCTGTGCAGCTCCTAATATGACGTTAGCTAGTTTGCCTAATAGCTTGATATTGTTAGCCATTTCAAACTACTTATGGCATATCATAAAGCTAACGTTTGCTAGTTTAACCAACTTGTGTAGTCTTTCAAATCTGAAAATGCCGCACGTACCTGACGCAAAGTATCACGTGTGTGATGTATTGTAGTTGTAATACTCCTTGCCTGTTGGTGGCGCCCTCTTTGGTTTGTACCTGAGCTAATATGTAGTGTGTAACAAGTGAATTATATGAGTTCGTAATGACACAGTAAAGTGATGGTCATGCTGAAAGCAGTCTCCGTGGTTTCTCATCAAATATAATAATACCCAAATATCACATGGTGTCAGAAGTCAACTAGGCTATGGAACAACTGAAACCTCCGAACAGTTTGAGCTTTGAGGGAAACCTTGCTGAAAACTGGCGAACATGGGTTCAAAAATTCGACCTCTATCTCATCGCATCTGGTTTGGCGGAGAAGAGTGAAGAAAGACAGTGTGCAACGTTTCTACATGTAGCTGGAGATGAAGCACTGAAGGTATTTAATACCATGGAGTTTGGTGAGGGAGACTTGGACATGAACACGCTCAAAGCTAGTTTTAAAAAATACTGTGAACCACGAAAGAATGTAACGTATCTGAGACATATATTTTTCACGAGAGCGCAAGGGCAAAACGAAACCATTGACGCATACGTGACTGAATTAAAGAATAAGGCCAAGGACTGTGAATTCGGAAGCCTGACTGACGAACTGATAAAAGATCGAATTGTGTGTGGTGTGAACAACGACACAGTGAGAGCAAGACTTTTAAGAGAAGCGGATTTGAATTTAATTAAAGCTATAGACATTTGCCGAGCTAACGAAATTACACAAAACCACATGAAAGCTTTGCACGAGGAAGCAGACATTGCCGTGAATAAAATAACAAAAATGAAGCCCAGAGTTAAACAAGACAGTGCTAGTGCTAAACGTTCAGGAAAAGACGGTGAGGCATGCACGAGATGTGGCTACACGCACGAGCCAAAGAAATGTCCGGCGTATGGAAAAGTTTGTAACGAGTGTTCACGAAAGAATCACTTCAGTCGTATGTGCAAAACACAGAAACAAAAAGGCAATTCATGGAAAGCAGAAAGAAAAGTTCACGAATTAGAACAGGAAGAAAATGATGAACTGTTTATGGGTTGCATTGAAGTGAAAGAAAATAGCAAACGTCTGGATGTAGTCTCTACACATGAAAATGAAAGTCAGAAATGGACACAAGCACTGAAAATAAATAACCATGCACTGACATTTAAATTAGACACAGGAGCAGAGTGCAATGTGTTGCCGTACAAAGACTTTGAGAAAGTTACAAGCAAGAAAGCACTTCTGAAATCAAATTGCAAACTTGTTACATATTCTGGCCACACGATGGAGCCAAAGGGCAAAGCAACGCTGAAATGCTACTACAAAGAAAAGGAATATCAGCTCGAATTCCAGATTGTAGATGGCAACTCACCTGCAATTATTGGCAGAGATGCATGCACAGAGCTAGGGCTCATCAAAAGAGTGTTCAAAATAGGACATGAAGATGACATTTTAGGTGAATACAAAGACTTATTCGCTGGCTTAGGATGTGTCCCAGGATTACATCAGATCCAACTGAATAAAGATGTTCCTCCAGTCATTCACCCACCACGCAAAGTTCCTGTAGCACTAAAGGACAGAGTTAAAGAAGAACTAAACAGAATGGAAGACATTGGAGTCATTGCAAAACAAACTGAACCTACAGACTGGGTGAATAGCATGGTGACTGTAGTCAAACCGAACAAACTCAGAATCTGTATAGATCCACAAGATCTGAACAAAGCTATACGCAGAGAACATTATCCACTTCGCACAGTTGAAGAGATAGTCGCCGAGATGCCAAATGCTAAAGTGTTTTCGGTACTGGATGCCAATCACGGCTTCTGGCAAGTGCAACTCGACGAAGAAAGCTCCAAACTGTGTACTTTCAACACACCATTTGGACGGTATCGTTTCTTGAGATTACCTTTCGGGATATCGTCCGCTCCAGAAGTGTTTCAAAAGTGTATTGCGCAGCGTCTAGAAGACCTGGAGGGAGTAGTGAATATAGTGGATGACATTCTTGTTTGGGGTGAAAATAAGGAGCAGCACGACAAAAGACTGAGAAAACTGTTAGACAGAGTCAGAAGCATCAACCTGAAGCTGAATCGAGCTAAATGCAAGATAAGGATGACTGAAGTCAGCTATGTTGGACATATCTTGACAGCAGACAGATTGAAACCAGACCCAGAAAAGGTCAGAGCAATACAGGACATGCCGGAACCAGAGGATAAAGCTGCTCTGATGAGGTTCTTAGGTATGCTGCAATATCTGGCAAAATTCATACCGAATCTGGCAGAGGTGAGTTCACCTATCAGAAAGCTCTTAGAAAGTGACATAGCATGGCACTGGGACTTTGAGCAACAACAGAGTTTCAAAAGGCTCAAGACACTGGTGAGCAACACTCCAGTGTTGAGATACTTTGATGTCAACAAAGACATAACGCTGTCAGTAGACGCAAGTTCCGAAGGCTTAGGAGCAGTGATATTGCAAGAAGGACAGCCTGTGGCTTTTGGATCGAGGTCTCTTACTGAGTGTCAGAAAAGATACGCTCAAATTGAGAAAGAGCTTTTAGCCATTGTCTTTGGCTGTGAGAAATTCAACCAGTACATCTATGGGAAGTCTGTGCATGTTGAATCAGACCATAAGCCTCTTGAGACAGTGTTTAAAAAGTCACTACAGAAAGCTCCTCCTCGACTACAACGGATGCTTATGAGATTGCAACATTATGATCTACAAGTCAAATACAAACCGGGCAAAGAGCTGTTTATAGCAGACATGCTGAGCCGTGCCTATCTAAAAGAGCATTCAGAGACACTCTTGGAAGAGGAGTTGCAAGTTCATGTCTTGTCATCTTACTTGCCAATCTCAGCCGAGAAGTTGAATGCATTTAGGACAGCAACTGCAGTAGATGAAGAGATGCAAATGGTGATGAACTGCGTTCAGTCAGGATGGCCTGCAGAAATCAGACAAGTTCCACCAGAGGTCAGACAGTATTGGACTTTCAGAGAAGAGCTCACATGTTCTGATGGCCTGCTCTTCAAAAGCTCACGAGTTGTTGTGCCGCACAGCTTGAGATCAGACATGCTGGAGAGAGTTCACGAGTCTCATCGAGGCATCGTGAAATGCAAAGAAAGAGCGAGAGATGTCATGTACTGGCCGGGAATGGCAAAGGAGATTGAGGATGTGGTGATGAAGTGTGCAGTCTGTAATATGTTCAAGCGTAATAACACCAAAGAACCATTGATCAGCCATGACATTCCAGACAGAGCATGGGCAAAAGTGGGCGTTGACCTGTTCCACTACAATCAAGGTGATTATCTGATGTGTGTGGATTACTTTTCTAAATTTCCAGAGATTGTCAAGCTCACACAGACAACAACTGCATATGTCGTGACAGCTCTCAAATCCATCTTTGCGAGACATGGAATTCCGGACGAAGTCGTGTCGGACAATGGTCCGCAATTCTCCAGTGCAGAGTTCAGAACATTCACACAGAAATGGGAATTCGTACACACCACGTCAAGTCCAGGATTTCCACAGTCTAATGGACAAAGTGAAAGAGCGATTCAGACAGTCAAGAATCTGCTAAAGAAGACTGGGGAGTGTCAGAGTGACCCATACATTGCCTTGTTGGAGTATAGAAATGCACCACTTGATGGCGTGAAGCTATCTCCTGCTCAGTTATTAATGGGACGCAGACTGAAAACAAAACTTCCTACATCAGCACAGCTCCTGAAACCACAAGTACACAAGAACACACATAAGAACATCACAGACAGGCAGCTGAAACAGAAACATTACTTTGATCGTGGAGCAAAACATCTACCATCTCTTGAGGAAGGAGAGAAGATCAGAGTAAGAGTGAAAAACAACTGGCAACCAGCAATTGTGTTGAAAAGTCATGATGCGCCCAGATCCTTCGTTATCAAAACACCTGATGGTAGCATCTTCAGAAGGAACCGACGACACCTGATGAAAACGAGTGAAATGACTTTTACACCACAGAGTTTACCACATCTGGAAGACCAGGATCCAGGAGAAAGTCAACCTGCGGAAAATGAAACATCATTCCGTACACCTGCGTCGTCACCTGTCAAAACACCTGCAACACCTACCGTGAATGAAGAAGTGGTCAAGAGGTCCCGAGTGGGCAGAATGATTAAACCACCAACACGTTACTCTTCATGAACTGAAGTTTATTGTGAAAAAAAAAAAAAAAAAAATGTACTTGCTTACTCTGGCTATAAAGGCATTCTTTTAAGTTGTGAATTTAAACATTGTTTAATTGTGAATTTAGATCATAGAAAGAAACACAAGTAAGTAAGAATGTTTTATTTAGCACAAGAAATGCAACAGTATGTTTGGTTTGTGAAGTCAGTGAACTGTTAAAGGAAGTATGTTTATTCTATCTTAAGGAGAGAGATGTGATGTATTGTAGTTGTAATACTCCTTGCCTGTTGGTGGCGCCCTCTTTGGTTTGTACCTGAGCTAATATGTAGTGTGTAACAAGTGAATTATATGAGTTCGTAATGACACAGTAAAGTGATGGTCATGCTGAAAGCAGTCTCCGTGGTTTCTCATCAAATATAATAATACCCAAATATCACAACGTGCACGGCGATGAAGATGTGACGGCAGAACGTAAACGTAGTTACTCCTCCCATGTCAAGTAAAATGACAGAGATGTCTAGTCCCGTCCGAATTGGACATTTATATTACAGAGGTCATATGATAAACCTACGTCCCCCCATAAAACTAATCCCGTCCGAATAGGCCTTATGATTAGTCGAACATGAAAATTCATCTAAAGTCCCAACCCTAGTGCTCATGAAAGGTCTGGGTACTCCTCTGAACAGAGCCATGCAGCCAAATTTAATTTGTAGTATATTATTTAAATTGCCTAAGATATTTATTATACTCTCCTAGTTACTCTCCACTGGCTCCCTATAGTAGCCAGAATTAAATTTAAATCTCTCACTCTGGCCTATAGGACACTGACTGGATCTGCTCCTAGCTACTTCAGTTCTTTGATCAAGATGTACATTCCCAACCGCCCATTGCGATCTTCTGAGGAGCGTCTGTTATGTCGACAAACCATTCATGCTAGGTCAAACTGTAGATCCTATTCTTCAGTGGTTCCGTGTTGGTGGAATGAGTTGCCCAGTGCTCTCCGTTCCAGCAACAGTTTTGGATCTTTCAAGAGGGGTCTTAAGGCATATTTGTTTAATATGCACTTAGTCTTTTGAGCGTTTGTTATGTGTTATGGTTTGTATATTGTTTTATTATAATTTGTCCATTGTTAGAATTTGACATTTATTCTGCTATTGTCCTTAAATTTAGCCTTACCATACTATAGTTATTGTTATAATTAACTGAGTGACTTATTTGATTGCAATTCTCATTTCATTGTTTTATTTCTCATTAGGTTAGTGCTTAATTGATTGTTTATTGATAATATTGCTATTCTCCCTTTTTGTAATTGTTCACTGTTATTTAATTTGTATTGTTATTTATTTGTATGTCGCTTTGGACAAAGGCGTCTGCTAAATAACCATAACCAACCATAACCATAACCATTTATTGTCTGTGTTGTTCTTGATGTATGGACCTGACAGAACTGTTATGGTTATAAGGGGGTTCTCGGAAAATGTTATCCCCCAAAAGGGGTCCTTGGAACCAAAAACATTGAGAACTCCAACCCAACACACTCTCCTCCTCACCTCACACATCGTCTTGATGTTTTGGGAAGATCTCCAGGATGGACAATGGTGCTGCCTAGAAACAAAAGAATAGGTGAATGGTAGCTAGGCAATTGTCTATCTACTACTGTTTGTGACTTGATTGATGTCAGTAAGCAACTGAAAAAAACAAACATCAATACTAGCCCTTGAAACAACAAATACATTGGGCATTTAATTTAAATGGCACACACTGAATGGCAGACACTGAAATTAGAGCCCAGCCCAGAGTGGCACTTACTATCAGGACTCCATTGGACCAGTACATTCCAGGCTCCTCAGCACTGAAAACCAGTGTTGAGAAAAATGTTAGGATTCATTTCATGCAGGCATATGACGTCCTAGGTACATCTTCTGAATACCTGTGGTCTATAGAGACCATCTAAAAGAAATGAGCCATTGATCATGTTGAATAATAAAAGGCAGTTGTTTGTGAAAGTTTCTAAAATCCTTGAGGGCTGTGTCCATCCTGATTCACAGCACACAACTTTCAGACAACTTTGTTTTAAATAAAGCATTACAAAACCTTTCTGGTCTACCTCACTTAGGTGAACAAGAGTACATACAGAATCTATGAAATTAAATACAATTCAGTATCATTGTATCCATTACAATATATGTACTGTAAAACATTGCAACGAGCTTTTTCTTACCTCTCCACCAACTTAAATTCAACCCACAACTCATCATTTGCCTAAGCATACAAAGACAGCATGTCAGATCTGCACATTTGATTTGTATTTGAATGGGGTAAATGGTCACATTACCTCAGTTTGTGGGACTTACCTCATTCATAGGGAATACTTTGGTCTCCTGTTTGCCTAAGACAAGGTTTCTGATATCAAAAAGTGTATGAGCACAAAGATCGTCTCGCATGAGTGGGTCGTTATCATAGACTTCAATTTCTAGAACATTCTGAAAGAGAAGGGTATATTTGTCAGAATTAGAGTTCTTCTGCATTCTAGTTTGTATGTTTTTCTGACAGAAAACAACGGAAATTTAACGACAGTCAGGAATCGGCATACTTCTTGAAAAAAACAAATGTGTAATATAAGACATACAAGTTTGGGGAGTGTCCAAACTCCTTGTTAAAGGTGACATAAAATGGAAACCATTTTTGTCCTGGTTTTGATGAATTAGGAGAGGTTGTGCATAACCATGAACACTATCATGAACATGAGGCATGGTTCCCTCCTACATATCCCTCCCTCGGACATGAGGCAAGGTGCCCTCCTTCATATGAAAATATTGAGCTTATAAATAGCCACTAAAATGGGTGAATTAGAACAAAGCCTGCTTGTGATGTCGAATATCACAAAGCCATTGAAGTTCAGTTAGGGTTGCCAAAGAGGGCGCCATTTAGTCAAAAGGATCATTTCAGTACCCAGTCTAAATATAAGGTTTTAATTGGGCTTGTAAAATTGCAATTGAGTTTATTTTTTATAAATCAAAGTTGAATATATACTATTTACAGTATCATCAGAGAACACAGTACAATACTCGACTTATCCATTCTATATCCTCTTTAAGCATCCTAGCCTTTTATTGACTCTGGTTGATAGTCTGTCACTTCACTATTGCCTGGATGGTCAAGGCTTTGTCCCCTCTGTGTCCTTTTCTCAGTAGACTAAGCTACAGGATGTGTGAAAAGAAGGAGCACCAACAGTATCAGCCCAGAACCTCTGTGAAGGTCTGACCTTGATGTGGCTGGGGACACGGAAGTGGAAAGTTTCGTTCCATTCGGGGTTGTTGCTATTGGTCACCGTCTTAGTGCGCTGAGAGTGTACAGAGGATGTGGGGAGCTTCAGGAGCACATAGGAGTCCGACTTTGACCCTGAGGACAGCCAATATAGAGGAAAGAGCTTACAGTATGTCATCAGGCTATCAGACCGTCTTTGTCTCCTCCACTTATTCACTTTCCCTTTTTGTCTTTCTATGCATTTGTCTAACAACTTCCCCCATTCTACAGCAGCATTGGCTACAACCATGAATAACTTGTATATCCGACTATTTTGTCTGTTTCGCTGTTGATTTCTCCATCTATCAATGGCAGACAAATTGTGGCTGTGTTATCTTGGCAACTGATCGGACTTGTGCAGATATCGAGGTGTCTGCTTCCTTAAATTGACTCTCTCTCATGTAAACAAAAGTGCAAATAGACAGGGCCAATTGCTCTGTCAGTTAGCATTGCGCTAGCTGTGCTACGATTTAAAACCGTGCTCCTTAAAACGGAGGTTTTGGAGTTTAACACGCAGCTGCGCACGAAGTTTAACGTGATTGCTGTGTCAGAAATGAGACAGGATCAGCTGGTTCCTAGTTAAACTGGGGTTAAACTGCCTGGAAGCCGGAAGTACGCAGTTTTGAGTTTTACCCCAGCAGATGCAGTCGTAATTCAACAGTCTTAACGCATTTCAGGATTTTGACGGGATACGTTTTATGACTCTTGTGGCTAAATGCGCTCCAAGTGCCAAAACACTTTGGAAATGTAAAGTACATTTTAATAAAACGCAAATAATGTTGAAATATATCATGAAATAGTCTAGGCTACTTTTGTGGAAATCTGAATCTGAAATCTTATCCAGTAGGCTATGCTATTTATAACATTAAAGCAGTCAATCAATCAATTGTCACGAATGAAATAGAACATTACACGGAGGAGCAAAAATAAGCCTATTAATCGCCACACTTTAGCCCAACTATGGACAAATTATGCTGGGCACTAAACCCACATTCCATGGCTCTGTGCGCATTCCAGCCATTACGAATCGATGTGGGACTAGGCTACGTATTTTGTCAGCCTAAACAGGCCTACACCAGGCAAAATGCATCTGTCTTTAATGCCTGTGAAATGCATGTTAGTGTGTCGGATAGGGGCAGACATTTTCAAATCATACTGCTCCCCGAGCGCCGCTGGTTGGTTGGTTCTCTCACGATATCAAAAAAGTAGGCTACCTATTCTATTCTATTCTATTCTATTCTATTCTATTCTATTCTATTCTATTCTATTCAGTCATTGAATGAATGAAAGCGCCTCCCGCAAACAGCGGGTGGAAATCCCTTTCAACGACATGAAACGTAATAGTGAACCTTCAAATATAATAATATTTCAGTGCCCATCAGTCTCTACATTTAGCAACATCACCAAACAGTCCAAAAGTAAATTAAACCCCAAACTAAACTGAAAACTACTGCTTTTAATAGCCTACCGGTGCCGCTAACAAAACGCATGTCTCTCTGGTCTCACAATAAAACGCACGTAACAAAAGTTCCTGCCTGGAAGTCTGCCTCAAATAAATGCTTTGCGCAGCCTAAGTAGCCTAAATAAAGACCATAATCGAGGGTTGATGGTACAATCTACCGTGCGTTAGGCTATTTTACGAATAGGCCTATTCGTTCTTTGTACATTTTTAGTTGGGCATTTGCCAACTTAAGCAACTGCTATCTTGTAGCCTTTATTGTAGCCTACTGTGTAATAAGTCCAAACTAGCCAACAGTGTGTGTATGTGTCGGTTTATGAAGCGTAAGCCGTCATATCTTGCTATCCTGCAAACTATGGTTTAGTCTAAAACCATGTCCTTTCCGAGATTAGACTAACACGCATGAAATGCGCCCTCTAGTGGGTGATTTGAATTTCCTTGAAGACACAGCAATTGAGATCAAGGTGAAACGCAGCAGCAGGTTAAACCACAGGTGCATATGACACAGCAATGGAGCTTAAGTCGTCACGTGACTTCTTGCGTCACCACCGAGTTTAAAACCGTGTTAAACTCCAAACTAGTGACAGAGCAATTGCCCCACAATGTTTTTCTATTATTATTATTATTATTATTATTGTAGTAGAATTGTTATTGACAATTGAATATTTCCTTTGGGGTATTCAGAGGGTGTTGCTAATGATCTCTGTTCTCTTGGTCCTGGATAAAAGCATTTTAAATGAGTTGTAGCTGTAGCTTAGACAACTGACCGCTGAGGGATGTTGTATGTATATTCATAACAGCCAATGGTGACAAAGTAACCTGGACCAATGAAGAATTGCTTCTGACAGACAGGGGCCTGTACTACGAAGGGAGCTCAACCTACCCAAATGTAACCCAGGGTTACTTTGCTAAACCGGGGTTGACAAAACCTGGTTATCTTCATTGGTGCTAATCGGTACTACGACGCTGAGTAAGAAGTTGATTTGTTGAACTGGGGTTAACCTCATCGGAGTTGGTGCGCGTTCACATAAAATGGGCGGGTTGCAGCGCAAATCACCACTTTTAATGATGACGCGATCACGCTATTTTACGCATAAGGAATGAGCAATGATTATAAAAAAGTTGCGAGGAATTAAAACCCACTTTACGATACATCAAATACGTCGGCAGCAAACAAAGCAAGACAAGGCTGTTGGCAACGTAGGCTATTGCAGATCGGATATATGAAAGTAAAGTTTTATTTCATGTTCCTTAAATAGCCTATGTGTTACGGAGGATTAATAGCCTGCGGAATGTCTGAAATGTGTTGAAATAAATACATTCATAAGAGTTCATAAGAGTCCTACAGATGCAACACAATTCATGCCATGTATATTAATAAATATTAATAAAGGATAATTGAATGTTTAGCCCCATTGACTGATTTAGTCTGCGGCTGCCTATCCTGTGAACATTTTAGATGCAACGGCAGTGCCGCTGGCAGCAGGTGAAAATGAAACTCAAGAACATTCAGAGGGTTTATAGGCCTAGTTATAGCTTGCATTAATATTTCTTAATTATGAAAATATGTTATATTGCCAATGCTTATAGCCTCCATTTTGCCTCGATCAGCTGACAAATGCAACGAATTCCCTCGGCTGAGAATGTATAGGCTATCTTTCATAGAGAATATTATATGGAGAAAGATTCTGGCGGTCTTTAAAAACTCTCGCCTTGCGAAGAGGCGCTTACAATTTGCGCTCCAATAATGTATCTTCCAAGTAGCCTACGTCGACATTGTGGGGTGTGGTTAACCGCAAACCTCGGGTTAACCAAGATCATAACCTGCTCGTGAAAGTTAATTGCATGACATAGTACTTAACTTTACTGCAGAAATACAATATTTTGGACATGAAAATACAATTCTGCTAAACCGCAGGGGTCACATAATCCCGGTTATCTTTTGAAAGAGAACGCTTGAGAGTGTGGTCACTTATCACAAGTTAGCAAATTAAATTATTGAACTTTTTTCCACACATAACCATTTGCATATTCAAGATTTCAGAAAACTTTCAGAAAATATATTTGTCTACTTACCTTGGACATAGTGGCTTCTCACTCTGCTTGGTTACATCAAAGTGTAACCAACTCACAGTTGGTACTGCTATTTAAATACAGCCGAGCTTGTTCCTGTTATCTCGAATATCTCGAACAAAACTTGCACAGACATTTGTCTTTCATCATATGCCACAGATGCATGCTGTAACCTGTTGGTAGGTGCAGGGTGAGTACCGGTATTACCGTACACTTTTTTACTCTTGATTGCATTCTATGATGTGTTGATGAATTTAGGTTAGATTTAAGATTTATGGGTTAGATTTATGGAAGCATGTACATAGTGCACCTTGTGGTTTATAGAGTCCATCGTGTAAATCAAATCCTGATGAAATCAATCAGGAAGTAATCAGTCTCTCCACAGATATAAGTGCATCATATTTCATGTTAGCAATGGCAAACAGAACATTTTAAAGTGTTGCGGCTTGCATGATATTTGTGATGTGCTTAGCGTGATTTTCGACACAACAGACAATCCTCAAAAGAGATGCACAGCTTGATCTTAGAATTGAGATTGCAGGGAGCAGACAGGCCAGCTAACAGTGAATTAACATAGTCCAGTTTGGAGATAACCATGGCTTGTGCAAGAAGTTGGGTGGAATCTTGTGTCAATTAGGGTCTGATCTTCCTAATACACAACGATTTTGCAAAATAATGACATTAGACGATTCAAAAGCAGAATTGATATTTATTTAAACTGCCAACATGTTGCATCTGGTAGACCAAATGTCCCTTCCGTCAGCTATCATATAACAGGGCCTTGGACAGAGGTACCGCTCTCAGAAATCAAACACATGTAAAGGCTTACATTGTGACAACCTCTTCAATAAACACAAAACAAATATACCCACAAATTAACAAACAATAACATCAAGAACAACAACAAAACAGTACAAATTAATTTATCAGACATGACCATTGTTACTGATCATTAACTAATAAAATACAAATCTATTAGGATGCTATTACACCACCCTCACACCATAGTTTTCTGTCTGACATAAACAGTAGTATGTGAGAGAGAGATATAACCTCTTGCTCTCTCATTGTTGCGTTTAGTATTAATGCATCTTCCTGAGTCAAATGTTGTTATTCTAAACCTTTCTGTCCAATATTTCTCTTATATTCAAATACAAGAGAGAGGCATGAGCAAAAATGCAAAACTAACACTCTGACAATACATTTCAGTGTGACAAATAACTGAAATAAAAAAGGACAAATAACTGAAAAGCAACACTGACCATTGTGTAAAGGAGATTCACTCAGGAAATCATTTTGTATTTTTTTTGTTTTTTAAATAAAAATAGCTGCCAGGGAGATATTCAAAGCTGACTATTAGAGGGCCATATAGACTGTTCAGTATATTTAACATAATTTGTATCAGTTCAAACTCAATAACAAAAGGTACATGAACAGCAAAACAACCTAGATGATGGGTTAGAACTAAACATGTAAAGACAAAGATGCTGATAACTGAAATGACAGAATTGGGGCGTCAGGAAAGACTCTAAGAAATGCTATTGTCACTGATAGGACTGGGACAGTAAATGGATGGGGTAAATTAATTTAAATCACCTATAAAGTGGCATCAGCCTCTCAAGCCAGAAGAAGTAGGCCTACCTGCTCAAATTGTGTCATAGCAAGCCTTTGGAACACACAACAGTATGTAAGGGATAATGTATTGTCTGCCGGTCATTATTGGAAAATAAGTCTTGACAGCTTGCTTCATCCTAAAGGGACTTATTTCCCGATAATGACCGGTGGATAACAAATTGTCCCACTTATTATGTGGCTTGCCAAATCGAGAAAAGAAACTTCACACATTGGGTCTTTTTAAAATGAATTTGCTACCGATTTGTGGAGTCCGCTGTGGAAACAAATACCGTAATTTGTCACAGAAAGAGAACTTGACAGTTTTAGGCGTTGCGTGGCAACGTCTGACTTGCTGACTTTCACTTACAATGAAATCCCATTACAATAAGCCAATGGACTACTCACGGAATGATATGAAAGATGTGAATCAAAAGCCTGTTGCCATTGGCAGTGGTCATTATATAGTTTTAACAGACACCTGAACGTTGAGAAGGCCCATTCATTATGGGACTTTCTGCAGCACTCTGACAAGCTGTGTAATAGGTAAGGGATAACGACCACTCAGGTCTCATTCATTTTGTATAACAAGACACCTCGAAGGCCGTTATCCCACTTATCACCTGGTTGCCACTATAGGCAATAGTCATGCCTTTATTGCACACCAAGGAAACAAGCAGTTCTGTTTAAAAAGAAGCTGACTTGTTCAGTTTGTTGTACAACTTTCTTTGGCCCTAACAGCGATAGCATAAACAATTAGCTTGTTTACAGTTGATTCCATTGGTGCGAAGCCTGCTTCCAGGCTGAACCGTCATCCTACTGTGGTTGTTCTAGTTACCATTCATAAGTAGGCCTATTGATATGGAACGGTGATTAAACTTTTTTTTTTTTTACCAGATCTACTTTATAGGTGTGCCATTATTCAGAATTAATAGCCACTCCACCAGCCAATCAGAAAAGGGTATTTCTTCTCTCCGGGTGAAATATAGCTATTCAGACAGCTGAACGCTGGGAAGGCCCATTCATGTGAACGGAACTTTCTGCAGCATTCTGAAGAACCGTGTAATAATCTGAATGATAAAATGTGTCTCCTGCACTTGGAACACGTGGGATGCTGATAATGCTGTCCTGTGGGGAACTGCAGTGTCTTTGTTCTTTGGTCCTGGGTTGTGATATTGTCTTGCATTTTGTGAAATCGAGTTGGTGAGAGTTAGTGAGAGGTTGCTTGGATGTTGTTAGATATTGTCAGTCATCCCTGGTTTGCTGTGGTTCATGGCTCAGCAGTCAGGTGTTGTCTGTGGTCACGGATGTGCTTGTGGGCCTTGCTAGGCAGAGGATTCTGGGAAGGTGGAGGACCCCTGTGCACAGAGTGGGCGGCAGGCCCCCTCCCCTGCATCTCGCTCGCTTCCTGAGCCCTGCTTGCGTCACCTGGCTGCACTTCCACAACAGCAGGAGCACACCTGCACCAGACAGGGGAGTTAGGAGTGGCAGTGATGTTTAAAAATAATGAAGATACATACACACACACACATAAGCACACACACACACACACACACACACACACACACACACACAGAGAGAGAAACAGACAAGTACACACACACATGCACAAAGAGAAGAGCAAAGAGAAGAATATTTGACAGCAAAAATGTGTCCTTGTTGAAGAGCCTTGGCAAGATGGGTGGAGTGGAGTTCAACAGCCTGCCTCATCAATTATATTCTCAAGTAAACTCATGGTCTCACATGGATATTATCAAGTTATATTCTCAAGTAAAGTCACATGGATACTATCTTGTTATGACAGTTTATGTTGGGAGACAGAATTATAAATAAGTTGGAGCACTGTGAATTTGAATGCATAAAGACAAATACTAGCAGGTACAGTATGATCCTCCATATAACATGACTATAAAAAGGAATACATCTGCTTTCTCTGGGGTAGCAATAGAAATCTTCTGGTCATGGATGAACATATTTACCTGGATCTTATGTGTACATTTTATCTTGCATCCCCCCTGGGGAGATGGCCTGGAGAGGCCCCTGACGGCTGGGGTCAAGAACAGGAAGTGGAGGCAGAGAGAGAGGAGGAAGGTGGCAGTTAGGCAGTTAGGCAGGCAGGCAGGCAGGCAGACAGATCATTATGGGAAGTGATAGAGGCAGAGAGGGAGAAGAAGTCATACGGAGGCTGATATATAGTGTGTGTGTGCGTGTGTGTGTGTGTGTGTGTGTGCGTGCGTGCGTGCGTGTGTGTGTGTGTGTGTGTGTGTGTGTGTGTGTGTGTGTGTGTGTGTGTGTGTGTGTGTGTGTGTGTGTGTGTGTGTGTGTGTGTGTGCGTGCGTGTACGTGCGTGCGTGTGTGCGCGTGATAGGGAGGGAGAGTACTGTATGTGTGTGTAGATGACACAGACAGACAGGCAGATAGACAGATAGTTCAACAGCAGGCACAGAAGCAGGTGTAGCCACAGAGACAGAGGCAGGTGCACACAGATAGACAGATGACCAGTCTGCATGTTACCCGTAGGTGGCGCCATTGAGCTCAGGCTGCATCTGTTGCTCCATCATCCCCCAGGGGGCTGTGGCCATAAAGAACTCTTTGTTCACGCAGTTCCTCAGGCTGTCTGGGATCCGCCCTGCGGTGGGTTGAAACACAGACAAGACACATTATCACTCATGGCACACACCCAATTGAGCAGGGCAGTACTGCCACGGGTATGTCCGACCCACACACCACTTTCATCCGGCCCGTAACACAGTGGGAAAAACAAAGAAACAGTAAAAACTGTACCACCCTCTTCTTTTCTGCAAACCTTAACAGTGTTGTACTATTAACTTCAATCCAACAGGATGCACTGTCTATGACTGAAATCGTTGAACTATAAGCATAACACTTCACAAACTTCAGAAGACAAGCTCAACAATACAGTATGTGCTGTTGTTTTGTCAAACAAAAACAAATCTAGATGAATATGGTAAAACTAACAGCCTATTGCGGTCGTCAAAAAATTGGCCTTTGCCTTCATGTTAATAGACATGTCATACGAAGTATGCGTTGTGAAGTTACGAAGTTATGCCACAAATTGTATCTTTATGCCGAGAGGGAACGCTATGTAATTATGATATACTGTAACTGCCGCTTTGGCTTTAACAGCATGACATGGTGGATGCTCACCGAGGAGGGCTCTACGGATCTCCGTGGCTGCGGCCTCCCTCATCTCCAGCGAGGCCTGTTCGCTGTACCAGGCCGTGTGTGGGGTGCAGATCAGATTGGGTGCGTCTTTCAACGGGCCCTGCGTGAAACTGCTGAAATACACCACAGAGAAGAGAAGTCAGCCGAGCAAGTGATGATAAAGGAGGAGGATGGTGAGGTACCTCATCCCTCCGTTCTTTTAGTCCAGGACTTTTCAGATTGGGTGAATGTGAGCCTCCCCTTAAAGCAACACTAAGGCGGGTGCTGTGGTCCAGCAGGCTACAGCAGAGCTGCCAACTTTTCAAAAAACCTTGGAGTGAGATTCTGTCGGGGGTGACCAAAAGTTTGTCCCGCACTCGTCACGACACCAAAATTATTGTTTCGATCCCGATACTAAGTCAAGAATTGTGATTTCGATACCTTTTCGATGCTTTTTAAAAAACAATTTTAGTGTATTTGGTGATTTAATCATCAGTAACCTAATATTGAATATTGTGTGATCATTCACACCAGTGGCCATCTAAGATTCTGCTCGACCCTCCACACACACAGAAAATGATAGTCATAATATGTTTCTATATCATATATTTTGGAATTCAGAACTGTACATATTTTGTTGATAATGTTGAGTATTTTACAATCTGCATAATTATTAGTAGCTAAAAATGTTTAGTCATTTGTGTACTGATTTCAAGACTATTACACTTACTCATAGGCCTATGTTTAAATGGTGTGTAGGCCTAGTATAGGACTAATTGAGTGTGCATTATGGAGTGTGTAATTGAGTGCCTGTCGCTTTAAGAAATAAGTGAGGTAGCTTCCTATCTCACGGTTTTACGCGAGTGAAATATAAGTTGCATGACAAGGATATGTGGATGCAATTAATTTTGCTTTCTGTGTCATTAGATAAATTACATGTTCAAAACAGTAACAAGTCGAAGAAAATCTTTCAGGGATCATAATATAGCCTAAGAGATGAGTGTCTTGCAATGTTCCTTTATGATTTTAGTGAGCACTACGATTTAGCGCTCTCCAGAAGTTATTTATCCACACGTTCCAGCAAACAAAACAGTGCAACAAAAGTGCAACAAGTTAGTCTAAAGTTACCGTAACATGTAGGCTAGGGAATCAAGTTCATCCACACAAACTGATTTCTTTCAAGATGTTAAGTTGAAGAGAGTTCTTAATTAATGATAGGCCTATGATTTGTGACACAACATACCTAGTCTCTGACCAGATTGCGATTTTCTCCCGTGGGTGTCTCCTCCTTCTGTCGCAAACTTGGATGTCTATGCAACGAATAGGGTCTATGTAGGCCTACAGTGGCGCTTCTTAGCGCAATATAACGTTGGGGAGTTTTAAAAGGAACGAACAAGTCTCATAGACTGGTGCCAAAATTGAAAAAAAGGGCTTATTTAGGAAGCCCGAGGCATTTTTGAGACAAAGTTGTCAACCAGTGTTACTTTGTCAATTTGGGTGTGCTGAATTCAAATCTGGAATATGACTAGCTCTATCTGACCTTTGGTGACCTCTAGAGGTCATTGAACTTTGGGGCTGCAAGCGTCCCAGCTGAGCCCAGTTTCTCAGCTTCATAAGCAATGAAATGTACTAAAATGATGAATTCAGTTAACAAATGTCTTTTTTTGGTAAGTATTGGGGTGCTGAATTCACTTTTTAATTTGCAAAACTACCTATGACCTTTGACAGCCTCAAGGTCATTAAACTTTGCCTATAGGCCTATTAGACTAGTGCCAAAACCCATAACTGTGAAACCCTTAGGATTTTTAGATTAAGTTGGCAAATGGCAACCAGTCTTACTTTGTCAATTTGAGTGTGCTGAATTCAAATCTGCAATATGACCAGCTCTATCTGACCTCTGGTGACCTCTAGAGGTCATTGAACTTTGGGGCTATAAGCGTCCCAGCTGAGCCCAGTTCTCAGCGTCATAAGCAATGAAGTGTACTAAAATGATGAATTAAGTTAACAAATGGTCTTGTTGGCAATTATTGGGGTGCTGAACATATGACCTCTGATAGCCTCAAGGTCATTGAACTTTGCCTATAGGCCTATTCGGTATTAAAATCCAGAATTGTGACACCCTTAGGCATTTTTGAGATTATGTTGGCAACCAGTCTCACTTTACCAATTTAGGTTTGCTGAATTCAAATCTGCAATATGACAAGCTCTATCTGACCTCTGATGACCTCTAGAGGTCATTGAACTTTGGGGCTGTAAGCGTCCCAGCTGAACCTCGTTTCTCAGCTTCATAAGCAATGAAATGTACTAAAATGATGAATTAAGTTAACAAATGGCCTTGTTTGGTAAGTATTGGGGTGCTGAATTCACTTTTTCATTTACAAAACCACATGACCTCTGATAGCCTCAAGGTCATTAGACGAAAAAATTTGGCACCAGTCTTATCAGCCCAAGATCAGATTTTGTTTTCCGTGAGAAAATGGATGTATGGCGTGAGTGCATGTGTAAACAGGCAAATTCCTGTGTCACACGCCGAAAGCGTTTGAGTTGGCAGCTCTGCTACAGCGCTCATACTATATACGGGTCCAAGTGCCAAAGGGGATCCAAGTTCAAATCCAGCCTGCGGTCATGTCCTGATCCCACCCCATCTCTCTCTCCCACTTGTTTCCTGTCTACCTCTTCACTGAGTTCACATTCACTGACTTCACATTCACTCTATAATAATAAGAGGCAAAAAGGCCAAAAAATATACTTACTTTTTTTTTAAAAAAAAATCACTAAAGAGT
Source organism: Sardina pilchardus (assembly GCF_963854185.1). Taxonomy (NCBI): domain Eukaryota; kingdom Metazoa; phylum Chordata; class Actinopteri; order Clupeiformes; family Clupeidae; genus Sardina; species Sardina pilchardus. The sequence continues at coordinate 29,762,175 of NC_085011.1, read as the reverse complement.
TTACTATACCTGAACGACACTTATGCATTCACTTTGCGGCCCTCTATCGGCTATAATCACACTATGTAAGTTTACCTGACCCGGGTAGCGGATCTGTAGTTTGATGGAATGAGACGTAAGAAACTACAAATTTGACTTGCTGTGATGTCGCTATCTGTGGACATCGTTATTTGCTGGATAAACTAATAATGTAAGTGCGACAGAGGAAAAGAGCTTCAGTGTTGCTTTAAGGCCCACGCCCACTGGCGGCGTCTGGCGCACATCAAAGTTTAGAACTCCATTTCTTTTGACAGAGCAAAGCCCTTAGTAGTGACTGATGTGCGTTGACGCCAAGTTTAGAAAAGTGTACTATCTCTTGAGCATCTGCGGTAACATATAGATGCCAATGTCATCGCCAGTGGGCGTTGGCCTTTCTCTCGCAGACAGACAGACAGGTGAGCAACCTGTCTTACCTGAAGGGCTCGCTCTCGTGGACGTCCAGGGCGGCTCCTCGTATTCTGCCCTCCTTCAGGGCCTGGGCCAAGGCCTTCTCGTCCACCAGCCCACCCCGCGCAGAGTTGACCAGGAACGCACCCTGACGCATCTATGACACAAACACACAAATATACATTTACAATGAATATTCAAGATTTAAGATATTTATTTGTCACATACAAAGTTCAATGTGCAGTGAAATGCTGCTTAGTCTTCTGACTTAAATGACTGTGCAATATAAATATTAATGTAAACATAAATAAATAAATAAAAGAGAGAAAAAAAGATTGAAGATAAGTGTCAATAAAGTGTGTTATTGAAGATCCGGATAGACTAGATACAAGCTTTTTTTTTATCAGTCTCAGTAGTCCTACAGGCTTTTAGGCAGTGGTAACTTTATTATTATTAGCAATTAGGGATCTGGGCTAGCAATGAACATATTTGTATTGGCATAAAGGGGAGTGGATAGGCCACAATAACTCTAACCCTGAGAATGAATGTCATATTGAGTGGAAGAACATAGGCATCTGCAATACTACCCCTTACCACAAGGGTGCAGCAACAGATTTGCTAACCAATCTGTTGCTGCAAAATCACAGTGTTTTCTCTCTCCTTGTGCTGTGTGTGTGTGTGTGTGTGTGTGTGTGTGTGTGTGTTTGTGAGTGGACACACCTGTTTGATAGTGAAGTCATTGATGAGGTGGTGGTTGTGTTCGTTGAGGTTGCAGTGCAAGGACACGCAGTCGCTCTGGTACAGCAGGTCCTGGAGGGTGTAGACGCGCGTCACCCCCAGAGATCGCTCCAGCCCGTCCTGGAGGTAGGGGTCGTAGAAAATCACGTTGAAGCCGAAGCCTTTGGCGCGGACGGCCACTGCCTGTCCTGATCGGCCTGACAGCACACACACGCACACACACACACACAGACAGAAAGAGAGAGAAAATAGCTATAGAGTAAAAAGTCATTTGGCCTTGAATCTAGAAGACAATGTAGTAGTATTTTCCAGCCTGTAGACACATTATCTTTCTCGTTTAATGAAGGGTCTACATTTGGCTTTTCCTTTTCCATGGTCATGGTCATAGCCCCCCCCCCATCCATGACAGCCGCTCCCCATTCGCAGAGTGTGCAGAGCATGTAGGGCCCAAGTAGCCTACCTGGTGAGGGTAACCCCGCCCCCCCCGAATGAAATAGGTAAAGGATGAAATGCGCTACATTGTCTGTGAAGTGTGTAACCCCCCATTATCAAGCTGATTTTGAATGGTGACTCCAATGGTGATCTCCATCCCTGTCTCTCACCGAAGCCGATGAGGCCGAGCGTCTCCCCCCGGATTCGCGCCGCTCCGGACGCCAGCTCTCGGATCTGCTCCACGCTCTGGACCCGGGTGCCCTCGCGCAGCGCCTGGTACAGCCAGGTGTTCCGGCGGTACAGGTTCAGGATGTGGCACAGCGTCGAGTCGGCCGTCTCCTCCACCGCCGCCGAGGGAATGTTGCACACCGCGATACCTGACGGAGCAAACACAAGCCGAGCTCTCGGGTTCAGGGCATTCAGCAGGTGGGCTGTGGTCATATTCAGACAGGATATGGTCAGGAGCTGTACGGTAGGCCTGCGTTCACTAGTGTTTCTCTCCCCAATAAAGATGGTGGTGGTGGACAAACACTAATACAATACATGCGAATGGGTAATACATATCCATAGAAATTGGAATTTCTTGAGTCTTGATAAAAACCTACTAGTGAAATACTCCAGTAAATAAAAGAGTTTCTCCTACCGAGATCTCCCGCCGCTTTGATGTCGATGTTGTCATAGCCACTGCCAATGCGAATAATGATTCGCAAGGCCTTGAACTTCTCGAGGTCCTCACGCGTCAAAGTGATGGTGTGGTACATCATGGCCCCTATTGCCTCATTCAACACCTAACACACACATACACGCACGCACGCACGCACACACACACACACACACACACATAGAGAGAAAGAGAGAGTCACCACCATGATGAATAACTTGACAATACTACACCCGGGTTTGACTCCGATCCACGATCATTTCCCGATGCCGCCCTATCTCTCTCTAAATCAAAAGAGAGGGAACAGCGCAGTCTAGCTCCCACATTTTAAAATGAAAAACAAACACCGTTTCGACCCACCGAGGTCTTATTCCTACAGAAAGAAATCCCTGAAACGCTAGAGAGAGTTAGACTCTGGTTTAAGACTCTGTAAGTGATGTAAAGCGCCATGATACATGCATAATGTTTTGGTGCTTTATAAGTGAAATTAAATTGAAAATTTAAATTGGTGTATGGACATTCCCTCTCTATTGTTTTACGTTCAGTTCACTTGTCCAACTGTCCTGCACCTGGCCTAAAGAAAGGTGGGGTGTGCAGTGCACGCAACCACTCTACCTAACTCCATCTCCCTTTACCACTCGCTCCTTACACACTCAACTGTTAACTGTGTGTGTGTGTGTGTGTGTGTGCGACTGTGTGGGCGCATGCGTGTGTGTGTGCGCACGTGTGTGTGTGTGTGTGTATCTGTACATGTGTGTGTTTGCACGCGCGCTCCACGTACGTTTGTTTGTGTGTATATGTGAAAATTCCAATCATATCCTATCTACATACAAGCAAAAGCAAAAAGATA